>NC_058403.1:32065482-32141847 GCF_002201575.2 Neomonachus schauinslandi | reverse complement strand
GCAATAGCAGCAGCAGTAGCAGTAGGAGCAGCAGCAGCAGTAACAGCAGAAGCAGTAGCAGCAGCAATAGCAGCAACAGTAGCAGTAGGAGCAGCAGCAGCAGTAGGAGGAGCAGCAGTAGTTGTAGTAGGAGCAGCAGCAGCAACAGCAGTAGGAGCAGCAGCAGCAGTAGGAGGAGCAGCAGCAGTAGTAGGAGCAGCAGCAGTAGTAGGAGCAGCAGCAACAGCAGTAGGAGCAGTAGCAGCAGCAGTAGGAGCAACAGCAGCAGCAGCAGTAGTACTAATAGCAGCAGCAGCAGTAATAATAGAGTAGTAGAGGTCAGAGGTGTTTATAAATCAAATCAGGGAGTTGACACTGAACCCAGAGTTGGACAGGTGGAGAAGCATTTCTGAGATAGGATGGACTTCTGATGAAAAGAACGGTAGAGAAGAACATGCATGGTTTAGTCTGAGGAACCAAGTGGCTCCCGCATCATTTATGGATGCTCGAAGCACAGAACTCACACAGGTTTGAGAAAAGGGACCATTTCAGTTGCAGACATGTAGAGATAGTAAGTAGCCATTTAGGTATTCAAGTCCCCAGCTCAAGATAGGTCCAAGCTATTGATAGAAACTTACAAGTCATTAACCATGTGGCTTTTGTGTCACTTAGGGAGAGGGAATAGAATAGATAGAGAAGATCCAGCCCTGGGGTACTCAAAATTCAGATATTCAGAGAAATCTAAGCTATCTCTTGCAAAGAATCCCTAGAAGGATAAAATGGATGAGAAACTTGATTTGGTTTGGTTTGGTTTTCTTTGATAGGACAGAAGTAGAGCTTGTATTTTAATAAAATAAAAAAAAAAGAATATGGAGGAAAGTGCAGGTGAGTTTATTGATTTAATGGAGGATATAAGTCCTCTGATGGGGTCTATGTGTCAGATGTTCTATCAGCTGAGGAAGAAGGAGCAGGAAACTGTAAAAGTAAAAAATGAGTAGGGTGGGAGGATGGGAAAGCTGTGTTCTGTCAAATGCTGATAAATATGCAGGTAAACACCTGTCTTTTCTCAAAAAGAGTACCGTTTACATTTAGACCTACAAACTGTCTACAGTAACATTTTTCTCATATACTATGAAGTTGGGGTCAATATACTTCATTTTTTTTCTATGGAAAACCAATTAATCCTGTACCATTTATTCACATCACCACCCTTTCCCCACTAAACTGCAGTGTCACCTGGTCAATTATGATTTAATTTTATATTTTGGGCCTCTTTCTGAATCCTTTAGTCTATTGATCAGCTGAAAACCTTTGTTTGGTTTTTTTTTTTTTAGATTTTATTTATTTATTTGGGAGAGAGACAGAGCACACACGGGGTGGAGGGAGGGAGGAGCAGACTCCCCACTGAGTGGGGAACCCCATCCAGGATCATGACCTGAGCCGAAAGCAGACACTTAACCAACTGAGCCACCCAGGTGTCCCTGAAAACCTTTGTTTATCACCAAGGTTTTCATTTTGTAGAATGAAGGCTCAAGTAAAATCTGTTGGTATACTCTTAAAACTATCAGGAATTCTATAGAGTTTGAGTATCAATACCTACGAATGAAACTGAATGCCCACCCATTATCTTCTCCAAATAGAATGTGAAGTAGATAGTAACAAATATGGTGTAATAAAATTGATCCATACAAACAAACCTGTTATGAGGACAAGCAATATGTGGAAATCTTCAATTACAGAAATAACAATTCATGTCGCTAATCCTTTAAATACCCTACTGCAAAGGCACCAACAGAAATACCAGAAGTAAGGCTTTCTCAAACAATGGGATCAAGAAAGTAAATATCCGTTAAATTACCAAATTTCTGAGTCTAAAGCCATTAGTAAAATACATAATAAATTATGACACACATTTTGCACAAAAATTTCAACAAAAAAAATCCCCATCCTCTTGTTTGCTTTTAATCTATACAGTAAGGACAGTCCTTTATTATTCTCTCACAGCTGGAATTATGGCAAGGATTACTGGGATAATTCTAAGTGTAATGCAAATGCATTTCTAGAACAATTTAGTCAAATTGACAGAGTGCCCTGAGGTGCCCTAATGATTCTCTATATATCATCTTTGGAGTGTTGATTATTTCCCTTCATATTCAAATTCTAGCTCACTTTGTTTTTATCTTTATAATTGACTCTGTGGCTTATATTGCATTAAAGATCTGACCTGAAAACCAAAAGATAAAGTCCTATACAGTCAAATAAAGACTGTTGAGAGCAGTTTTGTTTTTATTTGTTTTAAATGGGGGTGGAGAGGGAATTGCAGGACAGTTACAACAAACTTTTAGTTCAAAAACATGATCGTATTAAATGGAACATTTATTTGAGATAGATCAAATCTTCTGACAAGATGAAGTAGAGTTGTTTTCTGTTGAGTCTGCCTTGCTAGAGTCGATTTAAAGAGCAATAGAACTTTATGAGGCTCCATCTCCTCCTCAAAGATTCTGGCCCCAAAGCAAGTGGAGTTCCTCATATATCCACAATTTCTATTATGCTATGTTCCAATTCAGTGTAGTTTTAGAAAAATTTGCCCTTCGAATCATTGATTTTGAAATATTAACTGCATTTTAAAACATGATCTTAATTTTACTCTGGGCAATGATTTTCCTTTAACTTTGGTTTTAACATAAAATTAAGCCTGACAGTGAACCTGGGAATAAAATTAGCAACTTTTATTTGGGGCCTCCCCTTTTGCTAAATACCAAATTTCTTTCTTCTTGAATCAGAGGCTGGATACTAAATATTTTAAAAATACAGTCTATTTGTACTCTTCTCTAACACACCAATATTTTAACAGTAAATTTGAAATGTATGTATTTCAATGAAAGAAGATAAAGGGAAAGAACAGAGAATGATCTCTTTTCTGATTTCCTGTCAACATAGGATTTCCTATATTTCCTATGTCTGCCTGTGCACTGAGCCCTCAAATCACCTGAATTAGACATTCTGAGCAAGACTGTCATTCAAAAACATTAAAAAGCAGCATGTACGAAGAGTTTCCTTAACCCAGAGGTCACTTGACTTCTGGCCTCACAAATGGAGACTGGGAACCAGGGACCTTCCTTGTAAATCTGGCTCTCCAGCATCCCCATCATTCCAATCGCTTCAATAGAAACTCATTTGTTCAGGAAACCTGGCTTTCTGGCTTCCTAGCAAATTCAGAAACTTATACCTATAAGGTATGAGAAGGATAGTAAAACTCCAAGATTTCTCCTTTTCTTCTGAAGCAGAAAATGCATCTATGTTTGGTCCTCCAGATAAAATATCACTGATGGTTAATGTGTCAGCTTATCTAGTCCACGGTACCCAGTTGTTTGGTTAAACACTAATCTAGATGGTGCATTATTTCGATGTAAATAACATTTAAATCAGTAGACTTTGAATAAAACAGATTAAGTTCCATAATTAATATCATCCAATCAGTTGAAGACCTTAAGAGCAAACGATGAGGTTTCTAGAAGGAATTCTCAAGATTACAACATAACAAATCTGCCAGCGTGTTAAGTCTGCTGCCCTGAAGAATTTGGAATCAAGACTGCAACATCAACTCTCATCTGAATTTCCAGCCTGACAGTTTGCCCTACAAATTTCATAATTTTTATCACCTGTGATCTTGTGAGCCAATTACTTAGAATAAATTTATAAATCTCTTTATATAGATGATAGATAATTAGATGATAGATGATGATAGATGATAGATAGATAGATAGATAGATAGATAGATAGATAGATAGATGATAGACAGAAAGAAAGAAATAACTCTAAGAGATTTAGGACATGGAGACATGACAGATTTTGAGACTATCAGAGTCTGAGAGTATCCTTGGTATTGCTTCTACAACTGGCCACAAACACCACCTACATATGACTCTCAGCTTAATTGCAAAAGTTCACAGAAAAAGGGTTTTAGAAAAAAAATATATGCAATAACAACAACAACAACAAAAACAATGTGTCAGTTACATAATTTTTTGTGGCTTATTTGATTGTTTTTGTTTGTTTGTTTTTTGTTTTTTTGTTTTTTTTTTAACTTTCAGTAAAGGATACTTGAATTTAAAGGGAAAAAATATACCAATACCTTTGCTTCAGCTGTCCCTCTCCAATGGCATGTTAGCTCTGGTCTCAAGAATAAATCATTAGAAACAACAGTGGATTAGAAAATGAGCAATTTCATTCCCTTCTTTCAGAAATCATATATAGAACATGACTGTAAATCATTCAACTAAGATTCATTGAGTAATAACTATCTACTAGATACTAGCTTAGGCAATAGGAATATAATCATGAATACTATATATACTACATTGTTCAGGTCGTTTTTGTCACAGGTGTAGCTCCGAAGGAAGCAAGCACTGAGAAAGAGTTGGGAGTGTAAACTTTTTTTTTTTTTTTTAAGATTTTACTTATTTGAGAGAGATCACAAGCAGGGCAGAGGGGTAGAGAGAGAAGCAAACTCCCGCTGAGCAGGGAGTTCGATGCAGGACTCTATCCCAGGACCCTGGGATCATGACCTGAACTGAAGGCAGACGCTTAACCGCCTGAGCCACCCAAGCACCCTAGGAGTGTAAATGTTTTATAAAGAAGTAATACTTGTGAAGGAAAATGGAAGAAAGCAGAATTGGGCAAGGGAAGACAGACCTCAACAAAATCTCTGCCAGCCAGTTTTGGAGAAAAGTGGGCCCCCTTAGAGAAATCCTTCACTGGGCAAAAATAGGCTCTTGTCCTAACATCTTGCTCAGCCACTGTCCAGGGCTTTCCCAAGAAATGCATGATCTCACCAATACTATTTTGTTCAGTCTTTGTCTGGGGTCATCCCCAGAAGAACATGACCTGAGCTCAAAAACCAGGATGGGTCTTGAAGGAGCTCACAGCTGGAGGCTTTCAGCTGAACACACTCCTCACAGCTGAGCAGTGAGTCCTTTCTTAAAAGGGGATCTGAGCAGCACATCCCATGTCTGCCACAGTCTACGCATTATACGCTCCTGATCCACTTTTCTATGTAGGTTTGGGAAGAAGCTCATCCATAGTTTCTGTGAGAATCTTCCAAAGGGGAAAATTAGAAGTGGGAAAAAGACCAAATCAATTGTTCCAATGGTCTCAGAGCCACAACTGGTACTCATTTCTCCCTCTTTTCACTTTTCATTCTAAATTCTTCCCACCCTTAGCTATCCATTTTGCTGGCCACAGTGATCTATCAGGTGGGGGTAAACCACTCATTCCTGAAATGTCTGAAGCCCTCAGACTGAAAATGCTGCACTTATTTTTTACAGTTACACGTAGGCAAGGGAGTATCATGAGTCACCCAAGTGAATCACCCAACTGAGTCAGCCAAGCTCTATACATATTTCTCTCTGTCCCCATTTTAGGACAACAGTCTTCCTCCTCCTAATCATCAGATTCAATTATCCCTGAAAGATGATGACTCATTTTCTTGCCTACTGATTCCTAAAGTGCCCAAGTAGCATCTCTAACATATAGTACTTTGAGGCTCTTGCTATGCTCCGGGCAAAAGTGCATCCCTGTTAGGGACCAGAACCAGGACCTCTAACTTGGCAGCATCCAAAGTTGAAGGGTTAGGAAGACCAAAGTTCCTACTGGGTCATGGGTATAATGGAATGGTGGGACCACCTCTGTTTATATACCTTAGTTACTGAATTTTTTCTTCCTTTTGGGAACATGGTGCCATATAATGGTCACAGATTTAATAATACTGCATCCTAGAAAGTGATACCTCATCCTTGCAGGGCATTGCCTCGAGTTTATCACTTCAGCTTCCCCATCATCAGGCCTTTTTTGTGCTCATACTGTTTGGATGGTGAAGAATGTAATACCAACAGTGGATCTCATGGTGATGGTTCCATCTCCATAACTCTTTTACTTTCTGGTTGTTACCCTATTGGAAGCTGTGTTATCTGGAATTCCATGCCTGTAGATCAGGGCTTCTGTAAGCCCCTGGATAGTGGAACTGGAGGTCCTATGGACAGGAAAGACAAACTCTAGCTTAAAATAAGTGTTTATTCCTAGAGAACAAACCAATGGCCCTTCCAATACAGAAGGGGCAAATGTAGTCAACATGTCACCAAGTAGTAGGTTTGTTTCTCTGAGGAATAGTGTCATAGAGCTATCATGTCATGGAAAGGCTGGAAAGAGTGGCAGCAGGGCTAGATGGGCCCCTATAAGTGGAGATCTATGTTGTGGAGCTCTTGCCTTGCCTCCCTCTCTTCCCCCATGGCCATTAAACATATGTGCCCACAGCATTGGGATAAATTCTAGCAAATGCTGCCTGACACTAATGGACTGAGTCATTTTGTCTACTTGGATTTCCAGTGCTTCTTGTATGGGGGATGTTTCCTGGTGTGCATGAACATGTGAGAGAAAGTTCTTCACTTCATACCCACTCTCATATGCCCATGCTCATGTCTCTATTACAGATCAATGTGTCCTTGATCTTCCAATATTTTTCCAGCCAGACCTGCTATCCAGAAAATTTTAGGCTTTTGATAAGTGTATGTATATTCTAAATTCAGGCTACTTCTTATTCCATATGGAGCAGATAACCAGGTGGACCACCTGAATCTCTGCCCATTAAGACAATTTTTCTTCGTGCCACTTCTTAAGGCCACTTCTGAGTGGGGTGGCATTGCAACTGCCATCCATTTTTGGATTGCTTCCTCATATCAAGTTCACCCAACCACGAAACAAGCTATACCTTTTTCTTCATTCTATGTCAATCATACAGAACCCTCCAGAGATCAGTGTGTGTGAGCTGAGGGAGAAATGCTGATTACATGAGAATGAGGCACAACCGCATGTGCAGCTTGCTTGTGCCTTCCGACCAGGACCTTGTTTTTGATTGCAAAATGATCCAATGAATGCTGGATGACCCCTACAGCCACTTGATGATTGTGAGTCCAAAATAACCCAGCCTGTGATGGTAGTTCCAGAAGCATGGTCCCTTGTTTCTTATGGCGAGACTTTTTCTCTAGTAGAGTTCAAACGCCAAAAGCTTTCTTTCAAAGGTGTATATGTCTCTACTGCAGATAGGATGGCCTTGTTCTAGAACCTTGAGGGTCCATGTTGCATCCTTCTAATTGGTAGAAGGTATCACAGCTGAAGTGATAAACTTGAGGCAATGCCCTGCAAGGATGAGGTATCACTTTCTAGGATGCATCTTTTCCCACCACTGACACCCAGACATTGTAAGGTCTGCAGATTATTATGGCTCAAGCAGCATAACTGCTTACTATGCTTCCTGGATCTCCTTTTTCCTGCTTCAGGCCCTGCTCAAAGCTATTCATATATACCCTCTAATTGAGGAAACACGATGATGCTTCAGTTCCCCAGTATCAATATCTACCCAGAGCCGGTGTTCAACAGTAAAATAGGTGGGCATTCTCTTTTTCTCATTATAAGATTACTTAAGTTAATGACCATAGATGTCTCCTGGGGAAGGACTAAGGAAATTCTTTAACAGTGCATACTGGCCGTTATAATAATGCTCAGGCCTTCTCCATCAGGACACAGCTACTTATTTTATCTTTTTTTTTTTTTTTTTTTGGTAGGTTTGGTGCCTGAAAATGGGATCCGTTCCAGAAACTAATCAGGGATTTTGAGCTTTCTATTAGCACCACTGCCCTCAGCTTCTTGTTCATCCAATATTGCTTTCTTTTAATAACAATGTTAAACAGTTTCCCTGTTTGCTTCTCATCCATTCTGCTCCTAGGAGTGCTGTGCTTTATTAACCATCACTATAACTCTCTCTGGGTCAGATCCCTTTGGCTACAAATCTGAATTTTCTCAGGCATTATAATAATTATCTCACAAGTCTTGCTTCTGGTGACTAAGTGCTGCTACCTGGCCTCTACTCTTTCAGGGGCCTGAAAGGATCCATTATCAGTGAGTGCAATTCTGTTCAGAGGAGAAGCATCACTGAACTTCTTAATGATGCTGGTGTCTCTTCACTAGCTCCTTCTTAATGGCCTTAGCACATGTGGTATTCTTTGCACTTTCCCACGGAATGTAATTCGTTGGTGGGACTTCATGTGTTACTAACATATCTGTCCGACCTTGCCCATTTCCATGGGCTTTAACCTCTTATTCTTTCTCAATTAGGCATTTCCACCTTGCTCAATGTGAGCAATCCCTTTTTCAACATTTCTAGGGATCATCCTAATTTTGAAATTATATTTATGTTGGGTCTAGGCCAAGGAGTGCAGTCCTTATATCCCTAAAGAGCTTTCCCAAGTCAGTAAACTCTCCCCAGCTGGGTCTTATTTTCTGGTTTCTTTAGTGGAGCACCTTCAGTATCAATCCAGTTGCATGGATGGTTCCAGGTCCCTGCAAGTACATGTTAGCCAGATTTCACTCCTTTGAGATTATAGTCTCTTTCTTCCCTAATCAGGTTCAGCACGTCATCTAGATGAATCAGGTGTGCCTTAATCTGATTATCGTCAGCCTGACAGCCAGCAAGGGAAGATATGGGGCCAGCTAAAGACTGGAGTACCTATTTCCCTGGAAAAGAAAGACCTATAAGTATCTCTCAGACTAGAGGGTGGATAAGGTCTTGATGAGAAAGGATGGGCTACTACTGCAGCCTCAAAAGTTTCAGAGAAGTCTAGAAATTTTAAATCCTCGAGGGAATCTAAACAGATATCACCATCCCACAGAAGAAGCTTCAGGTTGATACAAATAGGCTCTTGTCTTGTTGAATACTTTTCAATCTATTATTACAACAATTCTTGACACAGTTGGGTAATGAAAGTACAAAGTAATTTAAATTCTTATAATTTTACTTACTTTGAAATAAAAGAGATTTTCCAAACTTATAATTAATATTTGGACTGCCCTGATAGTAGCCAATACTTTTGACATATTCCCCAACATTCAATGTCATATTTATCATCTTTGATACTCCATTCAGAATACAGATGGCTTGTTGTTATTAATAGTCTTGGAATCTGACAAGGGAACTAAGTTTTATTGTGAATATTAAATGTTCTGATCACAATTCTGATGTGTGTGTCAAGGTGATGGTTCCCACATAACAAGCAATTCTTTAGACACCAACTGGGTGCCCCACAATTCTACAGTATTCTGACATTATTTACCCAGAGATAGCATCAGATCCCTCAGGTTAAGGGTACAGTACCTCAAGATTGCCCACCTCTCCCCACCACTTCAGACACCAGTGGACTCCTGGCTGAATGCTGGCTTTTAGTGTGTCTGTAGATTTGCCTGGTGATCATTTCACTGGCCATGAATATGTAATGAGGATGGATATATTTGGCATTTGGAATAACTCCCACAGTCTATCATCATGGGGAAAAGCAAGTAGAAATCTCTAAAACTAATAATTGGCAAAGGGAATAAATAAAAACAATATTACATTGGAAGGAGGGAAATGGCAGATTAATTTGATTAATTTTTTAGAGCAGCTCATAGAACTCAGAGAAACATTTCACTTAATTACCAATTTATTACAAAAGGATATAACTCAGGAACAATCAGATGGAGGTGATGCACCAGGCAACGTATGGGGAAAGGGCACAGGACTTCCAAGGTCTCTCTCTGAATACACCACTCTCCCCAAATCCCCATGTGTTCACCAACCCAGAAGCTCTCTGAAGCCCCCCATGCTTTTTTGGTCTTTATAGAGGCTTCATTAATTAGGCATCATCGATTAAATCATTGGGCATTGATGATTGATTCAACCTCCAGCCCCTCACCCTTCCCCAGAGGTGGGGAAGGGGCCAAAAATTCCCATTAGTAATGTAACAATACTAACTGATTACCAATACTAGTTCTGGTATCTGTTTTAGAAACATTTATCCACAGACTGGTGTGTTTCCTGGAATAAAAATAAATCATAACAAAAGCCTTCTAAATGCTTAGAAATCTACATCTATTCATCACTCAGTACAGTAGTTTGAATTGAACAATATGTATCATAAGAAAAGAGAATCAGAAGTCTGAATGTCTTATGTCATTTGCTCAGAAGTTCAAAAATTAGAATACAGTAATTATCTGGAGGGTAAAGAAAAAAGATAACAAAAATGTCAACTCATTTTTTGATATTTCAATGCAAAGTATTTTAATTTCTGAAAAGATCTATTGATTTCTAACCAATTCATTTATTTTCCTTGAGTATACCTAAACCTTGTCAGATAAGTAGACATCTCACAAGGTATATGAAGAATTGTGATATTAATTCTTTTTTTTTAAAGATTTTATTTATTTATTTGAGACAGAATGAGAGAGAGAGAGAGAGCACATGAGAGGGGGGAGGGTCAGAGGGAGAAACAGACTCCCTGCCGAGCAAGGAGCCCGATGCCGGACTCGATCCAGGGACTCCAGGATCATGACCTGAGCCGAAGGCAGTCGCTTAACCAACTGAGCCACCCAGGCGCCCTGTGATATTAATTCTTAAGAAGATATTTTATTCCTCCAGAAATCAAAATATTTTATGATGCCAAATTATCTTACAATATATTGCAATAGGCATGTAGTACTGTCACTGTGTTGCCAAGGTCATTAAACCCTTGAATTTCCTAAGCTTAAAGGACTATTGCATAATTTAAAGATGCCTGAGGGTAACTCATTTATATATCATGTCTGTACTTACCCATGTTGAGAATCACTTGTCTGCTGGCTATTTGCTTTTCATAAAACTTCACTTCCTTTTTTAAAAAGTTGATAAAATTACATGATCAGTTATGTAAATTAGCTTTACAATAACCCAGGAAAATATATATTACCTATCAAAACAGCACGCATTTAATACTATATACTAGCATACTTATTTAGATTTAAGTAGAGAACTAATCCTAAATGGGCAGAAGTGTCATAAGTAAAATTAGTAGTCCCAGGCAATTCATTAACATCCTTATTAGGTTGACTTCAACATGCTATACGACAAGTTGAAATTAGTGACTTCATTTTAAGTCTTCCTTTATATGGGAAAATTTTTCATGCCCTAGAATATGCCACCTTAATAATTCTTGAAGAAAATATTATTTAGCAGCCACTACATGTCACATGTCTATTCCGTAATTATGATATCTAAGCTAGAAAATTTTAATTGCTTTTATGGTTTTCTTCTAAACTTTTAGTTTAGAAGAAAATGATATAGCTGGTATAAGATTTGTACCTTTATTATATGGCTGTTCAGACATATACGTTGGACCACCATTGGAGATTTAAATTATGTTGCCTAGGATTATATGATTAGTTCTATATGAAGATTATTATAATATTTTCTGTATTTTGTTCCATGAATATATTGTTAAAATACGTTGAGTGAGATCTCACTCTGAAATAACACAGTGCACAATTTATCTCAGTGTTTTCATATGTGAGATATTGAGAAATCTCACATTTAAAAAGCATATTCCTTCATTTCAAATATGTGCATGTCACTATAGACCTCTTTTTTGAATGCAGGCATATTAATCATTGCCTGTAAAACATTTGTCTAGAGATACTTTTGTATACTAACCTGGAGAGATGAGTTTAAAATTCTCCAACATGTTATTGTCATTGAACTGTCTTTTAGGGTCTGAAGCAGAATTTACCCCAAATCTTTATAAATTCAGGACAGAATATACTCATTTTAGGGGAAAAAAAGACCCCTTTTTCTCTATGACAACCTAATAAACTGACATTTGGTATTTAGAATCAGAATGGAAAGAAGATTATGAAAATAATTTTCTGTTCCATTTCCCCTCCTCTGTGTGAGACCATATGTAACAAAAATAAATAAGGAAACAGAATAAAACCCTATAAAACATTGCCTTTTATATTCAAGGACATCTTTTTTAATGTTTTTAAACATTTTTATTTTTAAGTTATCTCTACACCCAACATGGGGTTCAAAATTACAACCCCAAGATTAAGAGTCACATGCTCTACTGACTGAGCGAGCCAGGCACCCCTTTAAGGACATTGGCTAACACCTTGCCTACATCTGTTCCTCTGTTTATATATAACATTATTTCACTGCACATCATGGAAAGCAGAATAACTACCTTGTTTTCTGTGCTCTTATAGAATAGAAGGAAGGATCTCTGAAGGATGTAGAAGGATCCTGAAGGATCTCTGAAGGATCCTTCCGAAGGATCTCTGATTACCGCCCCCCCAAGCCAAGTTGCCTCCAGCTGCTACCCTAATATAGATAAAAATGATAGTTTGGCTTCAACTCCTCTTCTAACTGATGCTCTAGCTTTCCAATTTTCTTTACCATCAAACTTCTTTAACAAGCTGTCTTACATCACAGACTCCTTGTCCTTGCTGCCCAGGAACTTCTCAACCTACACTAATCTGTCTCTTGCTCTTGTTACTCCAATGAAATGTCTCTGCTGAGGTCAAAAATGATATCTGTATCACTAAAGCCAACAGACATTTAATAGCTCTCATTTGCTTGACCTTTCTGTAGCAGTTAATACTTTTGACATTGGCCTTCTTCTGGAAACACTCTCTGTCTTCTTTTCCATGACCCCACACTCTGCTGATGTTTTCCTGACATCACTGGCCACTGTTATCAGGGTACTTTGTTCATTTAACTTTTTCAGACTAGTAAACATAACTTGAAGTTCTTTAAGATCTGATCTGGAGCATGTTTCCTTGTTGCTGTCTTCTTTCTCTAGGCAATATTGACCACACTCATGGATTCGATGATTATTATGCTATACCCACATTTATAGCCTATATCTTTCTCTGAGTTTCAAACCATAAATATCCAATTCAATACCCAAACTGCCTATTGAATATTGCATAGGAACCTGAAATGTATTATTTCCAAAACAGAACTCATGATCTTAACCCTTATACCGCTTCCAGTATTTTCTATATCAAGGAAATGACATGTCCAGAAAACCGAGCACACAAGCCAAAAACCGGAAAATTATCTTTGACATCATCCTTCTTTGTCTACTTCTCCCCAATATAGTTTATCAATAACACTGATAGGTTTTACTTTAGGAACATGTTTATACTTCATTAAAAGTCTTTCCAATGTTTCTAGTCCTACCCGTATCTTTTTATAAATCTGATTTTTTTTAATCTTCTATAACCTGGCCTTCAGCAGTAGTCCATCAGCTGGTCTCTTTCTCTCTTCCAGTTGATTCTCTCTTTCACAATTCAGCTGGAGTGGTTTTTTCCAGCTGAAAAGCTAACCATGCATATACCACTCACCCACACATTCATGCATACAAAATAAATTCCTTTATTGGCCTCTCATGACCTTTTAAATGATGACCAAAATTTTAGCATGATCTATAAGGTGCTTCATGAACATAGTCCTTCAAAATTACTATTCATTTTGTGTTATTTGGCCTCAACTCTGTAAGACTTAGTTCAGTTTATCAAATGCCCACTGCTCCTTTCAGCTACTTTGTTATTACATATATTGTCTCCTTTGTCTGGAATGTCCTTTTACTTTTCACTGAGTTAAATTCTTATTCATTCATTCCAAAATCAACTCAAATTTCTTCATAAATGTTTTCCTTAATCCTTTATACTAGGTAGATCGTTATGACCTATGTCCTCTTAGTTCTCTGAACATAATTTTTATACTATGTGTCATAGTTTCTGTGGCTGAAATTTTCATAGCCCCTCCACTTGGATATAAGCTACATAGTAGCAAAGTGGGATCTATATTTCCTATGCCTAAAACCATGGCACAAGCACAGTGGAAACTCAATTATATTGGAATATTAATATTTCTTTTACTCCAAATAAAAAAATGAATGAACTTCTGAATAAGGGAATGCTTATAGCGTAGCTTATTGTCAAGGAGACAATACCTAAGATTGACTTGTAGCTGGGTTTTTCATAAGCATGGTAGAAATTGTCAAATTGTTGAAATAGTTTAATGTATACCCAGAATAATGATAATAAAGTCCTTGGCATCTGGTTTATTAAAGGTCATCCTGGTCCTTCTAATTCAGTGGGAAAAATACTAGACAGAAAGATCTCCCAAGTGTCAACTTCAAACAAATTGCAAAACTCTATTGATTGCATGATGAAATGCTGTTGTTTTACTTATAAACAGATGATCATGCATAAGGGGTTATACTGTTACTCCAGAAGCCAGAGCACAATTATTTTCAAAAGCTGTGGGCTAGCCTGGAATACCATACCTGTAGTACTTAAGACTCTGTTATCAAGTCATAGCTCTAAAGAATTTTGAAAATATGCATGTTAAGCAAATGATTAAGAATATATATAGCATCAAGAAAGGAATGCAGTGCAATATTATTTCAACAAATTTTAAAATATTTTTAGATTACAAATTGTTAAATTGGTAGGAGAGACAGAGATTGTGTGTGTGCACATGTATATGAGAAAATAATTGGAAATAGTAAGGAAAATTTGAGAACATTAGTTCCAGTCCCCTTCATGTTACAGAAGAGAAAACTAAAGTAAACAAGTTGTGGACATTATGCTCTCTTTGTGTGCCTAGTTTAGCCTACTGGTGTTACTGTGAATGGGTGAGTTTTCGTTGTGAGTGTCTGGTTAAAGCTCCTGGAAGTTAATTTTCTAGAGTAAGTGTCAGTCTTAAAAGAGCCAAAACCATTAGTAGAAGGAGCAGAAAAGTTGAAAGAGTACATCATTAATTGATTCACTTTTCTCTGGTTGTCCAGTGAGTGAATATCAAAGGGAAGTTATCAGATCAGGAAAGAAGAGTATGTTTAACAGAACTTACAAACACACATTGAAGACTCTCTTGTAAAACCCAAGAATAGAGATCCTACGGCGGTTTAAAAGGAAGTATAAGCACGACCTAAAACTGTCCTTGTTTTCATGTATAACCGCTCCCTACCAAAAATAAACACACAAACAAGTAAATGAATGGATTCAAACTGTAACTCAGTTCCCTTGCTACAGATCTTGTTCTCTGCTCACCTTCTTCTCTCTCTGCTTTGTTCCAAATTCCTTTCCTAAGAAGAGAGTTCTAACCTTATTACTTTTATTGTTATTTATTTATGTACCTATTTATTTTCAAGTACACCACCCTTTTCCTTGAAACTAGTTAGGAAGGTCTATTGTTTTGTGAGGGAGAATTACAAAAAAGAAAACTCAGGAAAAATCCAAGAAATGTCTATTACAAAGAAGTTAGTGGGACAGTCTGATGAAGGCATGTCCTTTTATAATAGAAAACAGATCAGACATAAGTTAGGTCATTTGCAAGATTTTTCCACATAATGAGGAAGATTTTCCACATAACGAAAGGGAGAGAGAGAGAGAGAACAAGTAATTAGGCCTACATCTCACTACTTTTACTAGGTGACTAGAAAATTGCAAAGAAACAGACACACCCACAGTTACACAGCTATGGAATATGACTCTTGTCAATATTTTGATGGATCTATATATGCACCCACACCTGGTTATGTATTTGTGGCAGATATGACAAACTGTGGCTTGACTCTGTATTACAAAAATACTTTGTATTCCTACTTGGTACTGCCTTATTGTACTTTCTTGCTTGTGGGTTTTTTGTTCTTTCTATTTACATAACAAAGTGACCTATGAAAATGAAATATAAAGAATGAAGGATTTTTTCCAATTTGAAGCTAGACTACAAGGAGAGTAAGAGTAGCCTTTTCAGCAAGCAAAGCGAGGGTATGATTATCCCATTTGGAGAAATGGGGAAATAATGACCCCACTAAGTTTGAGAGTAAACTAAAACCCTGGGAAAAGGTGCTGAGGAGGTAATGGTGGTTATGGCTTGCATCTTCCTCCCAGTGTTACGCTGTACCACCTCACATCATGTCTCCAACGCACATAACCAAACACAACCTGAAACTGAAAGAAGTCTATCTAGTTAAAGTTCTGGTTTGAATTTGTAAACTGCCAGGGATGAGAATTGAAGATACTCATATTCTCTAATTTCCCCAAGACACTAAAGAACAGAGAAATAAGCAATGATGCTGGGGCAGCAAATATGATCATCCCTTCTCTCAGGTGTGCTAACATCACCTTGGTCCCCAAACCAGGAACGAACATACAAAAAGTTACAACTTATAAATTAGACCAACGGGAGAATAAGAAAAATCAGCGTCATTCAAAAGGTAGTCGGAAAGATAAACAGAATGAAATACATTTTAGAAAGTTATTTGATAAAATTAAAAGCAAGAAAACACATGAGGCAGCAAAATGTTATTTGCCCAAAGACTCAATATGGCAAATTTATCATTAACATTTCCACACTCTTCAAGCAGCTAGAGAAATCCTATTCTTTACCAGGTAACATACTTCCTATTTACACTCACACAGTCTTATCTTTGATTATGACAAAATATTGGTTTATCCTTTTTGAGCAAGGGATGTGTCCTTCACTTCTTTCCTATTCCCCAGAATGCCAGGTACATAGCTTGTGTTTAATAAATCCTTTCTGATTGACAGGTTTAGATGACTCTATCAGCCTGGACCTATAGATTATGTGGCAGGCTACATAGACATTTGAGAATACAGTCAAGGGAGGTTGAAAAATCAATAGGAAAACTAAAACTTCCATTAGGAAATAAACAAACAAATAAAAAATACTGCTAACCTCTTTCAGAATTGAAGTCCAAAGATCTAGCATCCTGGGAAATTATTTTTTGGTTTGTTTGCCAAAGAGATTATGTTATTGAGGATGCTGTCAGCATGTGGTTTGCTTAGTTTTTGTTTTGTTTTCTTTCTCCTTCAAGGCTGGTTGATAACACATGAACTTTATCTCAATATAACTGAAAGAAAAGAAAAAGAAAAAGAAAACAGAGATTTTCCTAATATCTCCTCATTAACTGAAACTTTGAAATGACTTGGGTTGTGATTAAGACCTGCGGGTCTTGAATTTTTTATGCATAGCTTGAAGGAGCAAAGAAGACAAAGGACAAGGATCCTCTGTTATTACTGAGTTGACCACAGCATCCACTGCTCATATATGCTGGTTTGGGCTGTCTTTGAACATTCAAAAATATTTTAAGGTCTAGTGGCTGAGAGACTTACATTAACTGTTGGTTTCCATATGAATTTTCAGATCTCCTTTAACTCAATAAGCACCCGGTGCTCTTGGCATTGGCTCTAGGAGCCCTCCTTTACATCTTGCATTGTGGCTTTCCTACGCTATTCTCATTCACTGTATTTGTCAATCCACAAGCCTTGATTCCTACTTGGACATCCCACTTTCTCCTCAGTGATTATGGCAGATCCCCTCATGTAGCCCTTGGTTCATCTACTGCCCCTGAAGAATCTCAGGAAATGATGGCCTCTCCCACATGATTTCTGAGAAAGGAATCTTCTACCCAACTAATTAAAAACTCAGATGTTGGCTGATTTTGTTGGTCTCCTCCCAGAACAGGGAATACCAATGTAGTTGGATCTCTTGGCAGCTGTAAACACAGTACACATCCCAGATCAGACCCCAGATACCTTCTCTCCATGTGCTCTATGTTGCTGACGATTAGAATTACCCTATCTAAACCATCATGCTTTCTCCCAGGAAATTGTCATCTGTTGTATTTTTTTCTAATGAAACAAGCCTTTAAGATAATCATTTTAATCATTTTTATTGGTAAGTGTTTTTATTCAAATTTCTTAGTTACCTACATATTTAAGTCCAAAGAATTAAAAAAGCAATTTTCCTCATAGATAGCCTTTTAATAATCTTTTTCAAAGAAAGACAGGCTTTTCAGTCTAATCCTGTCCTCATCCCTGATGCTAATAATGACCCCACCCCAGGGATAGTTCTGTCTGACAATGGTAGACTGGCAGTCTCCTTTTTTGAAGAAGTAAAAAACTGTATTGTAATTGAACTAATGTTAAGAGTTCTTTCTGTTATAAGTTGGTTATACAGGCTGTATAAGACAGACAAAGCTTGGGGCATCTGGGTGGCTCAGTCGTTAAGTGTCTGCCTTCGGCTCAGGTCATGATCCCAGGGTCCTGGGATCGAGCCCCGCAACGGGCTCCCTGCTCTGTGGGAAGACTTCTTCCCCGTCTCCCACTCCCCCTGCTTGTGTTCCTGCTCTCCCTATCTCACTCTCTGTCAAATACATAAATAAAATATTTTTTAAAAAGACAGCCAAAGCTTTTCTCCTCTAAGAACATGTCATTTATAAAGGTCTGTGGTACTGTGAAAACAGAACTTTCAAACCCTACATTTTAATTTCTAGCTATCTTTTAAACAATGCTTTCTCCATCCTAAGCAGTACCAGAACTCCCTCCATGACTATTTCCATGTCTTCTTATTTTACACTTGTAATAAATAATTCATAGGAATACGAAAAATGCAATTTTCTAATTCAAAATAAAATCGGATTTTTATATTTGAAGAATGCTTGAAGCCAAATGAAAATTAACTTCTATTCATTAGTTTTTTATAAAGTTTTCAAGAGGTATGGCCAAATAATAATGGAAATACTAGTGCACAAAATATTTGCTATTGATTTTGCTGTACTTTTGCACACAAATTTGTCATACTATTGCAAAGAGCAGAAAAGTCTTCAAAGGGATGGATTAATGAATAATGAAAGAGCTAAATGGGTAAAATTATATAGCCAGTAAGATGAGTAAAATATCTGATTTACCTGTTGGATCTACAACTCTTGGATAATAAAGAGCTGACTATAATTATTAGATGGAGTTTAGATGTATGCTAAATCCATTTAATAATTATATTAGAAAGTCTAATTTCCAAATTATAACTCTATCAGTTCAAGGTCATGGTCTATTTAATTATAACAATCCTTGTTTTAAGTGCTAATTCAATAAATAAAAGTGTCTAAAGCTGGGAAATTGTACTGCCAAAAGTATGATTAAATCTAAACCGCTAAAATAATGTAATTGAAAATGATAACCATTTCTTTCATTTAACTAAGATGACTCAACAGAGCCTGAATGATCTATGTATGTTCAGAGCTCATTAGAATTATAAATTCACACGGTGGGGCACCTAATATTCTCCCTTGCCTCATCTCATTCAGCTGGTAGAAGACTAGCAGAAATTCACACTGAAACCTACTTAGAACTCTAGTAAGTTTAGTGGTAGAGTGCCCAGGTCACCCAAAGAAAAGTTTATGGAAAACTGAAGTAAAATTTGACTAAAAGCCAAAGAAATGTTTTTCCTTTTGGGTTTCTTGTCATGCAATTCTTCAAAATCTACAGCTTACAACCTTCCTTGTGGCATTTCCCTCAACCCAAAATCTTGAAATTTCAGTGAATTCAAGATAGCTCTTACATTTTTATCATGGTAGCGTGCTGGTGTGTGTGTGTGTTCGCATGTGGGCATGTGCGCACCTGTAATGTAAGAAGTGTAAAGAAATGCTAAAATCCTGGTGGATACTTGCACCCAAACTTCTGCTATCTTGTACAAGTCCTCTAATTCGCCGAAATTGCATTTTTGGCAGGCTTTCTCTTGACATTTTTGCCCTCTTGTCCTTCTCTTTTCAGTTTCCTGATTCTTTCAAGTGTAAACGCTTCATTTACCTCTTAGTTTTAGATTCACTCACAGCTCTCCAGTGCCCTAACATGTTCATAGACGACTCTTTGCCAAACTAACTGCCCTCCTCTTCACATATAATGAGGCATCTCATGTTGCCCTAGATGTATGTAGTATCAGCTTACTTACACACTAAAATGTAAATTTAAGGTTATTATGCGTAAGACTTGAAGTAACACATTAAATGAAATTACCTGAAGCATGTTTCTTAACTCAAATGTGTTTGTTTTGAAATTAATTAGATTGTAGTTAACTTTACAAAATAAGGGACAAAGTCATATATTTAGTAAGAAAGCAAAATTAATTCGGGAATTTTTAAATTTGATGGCAGGCTGACTATAATAGTTTGTTGTTTTGGATTTTCATTACACATTTTCTCTTTTATCTAGTCAAGAGTTAGGAGCTGGTACCACCATACTTTTTTGGCACGAAACTTTTCTTTTATTCTCTAGGTCCTACCTGTCATTTTAAAAAACACACTTACTATAACCTTTATATTTGCTCATTTCCCAGGTCCATGTATCCTCTCTATCGCTGCAGTTAATTACTTATGTTTTTTATTTGATGGTTATCTCTGCTAACTCCATTACTTATTGCTAATTCTGAAATGCTATGATATAAAGCATACATGTCGCTTTCCCCAAGGTGATTGCTGGTATTGGATCTATTTGGTCAATAATGTATCTGGTAATTTTGGTGATGTTTTAAACGGATAATACTTCATGCTATTGAGATTTTATTTGAATAAACTTTGTCATTCAGTTTATGTTGCCTCTTTTGAATGTGTCGTTATTTTATACTATTGTGTTAAGAATTTTAACTCTTTGAAACATACCAAATCAAGAACAAAATAAAATAATGTTTTCCCCGAGAATCAGAGTTGTGATTTTTCCTAATACTTTTGCTACTTACCATTAGTATTTGTTGTATATGTCCCCTTTTTTTCTTAATTTACAGAAAGCAATAATTATATTTACCATGATTACAATATTATATTTTATTCACTTGTGGTTTTCTTCAACTTTTCCTTGTAGTCATCTAAAGATCCAGTAGTTGGATTCTGGAGTTTTCCCTTGGGACAAACTAAGTTTTTTAAAGTTTGTATACATACTTTCAAAATAATTTTAGCTAGTTACATGTAAAGACTGTTGTGGCTGGTCCATAATCAAGACTGAGCATTCTAGGGACAAAGAGAATCTCCAAGTTCACCCAATCCCCATCCGTACTTTCATATTGTCAAGTTATGCCTCTATTAGCAACACAGAAGTGTATGTATCTACATACATATGTATGTATGCATGTACCTATGTGTGTATTATGTATGTAAGTACCTGAAGGTGAAAAGATGGTTCATAAGCTCATGGGAAAAGACAATGAGAGAGATGAGGACAATCAAAGAAAAAGCATGGCACCTGAGTTCTGCCAGGTTCAATGCTCTGTTTTTGAGTGCTGATGGCAAAAAACTGTTTTCATGAAAGTTCGTATGAAATTGAACATAGGAACCATCTGCTTTAAGCCTCAGGTAACTACTTTGGACTGAATTTTTGTGTCCCCCCATTCATATTTTGACACCCTAAGCCCATGTAATTATAATTAGAGATAGGGCCTTCGTAGAGGTAATTATGGTTAATGAGGTCGTAAGGATGCGGCCCTGATCTGATCCGATCTGTGTTCTTGTAGGAAGAGAAACCAGAAAGCTTGATTTTTCTCTGTCTTTACACCAGGTGAGGGCACAGAAAGAAGGTGGTTGGTCTTCTGCCAACAGTGAAGAAGGCTCTCATCAGGAACTGAAACAGTGGCACCTTGATCTTAGATTTCCCAGCTACAGAACTGTGAGAGGTAAATTTCTGTTAAGCCACTTAGTCTATGGTATCTTTCTTACAGCAGCCTGAGCTGACTAAGACAGTAACAAATTAAAGAATGCATTTGGGAAAAGGGGTCCTGATTTTGTTTCTGGAATGGATCACAGCTCGAGCCCTGGGCAGAGGACTGAAAGGGTACAGTGACATCTGACACTCGCAGGGGGGTGTAGCACAATGGGGTCGCAGTTGCGAGGAGCAAGAGCAGAGAAGCCATCCATGCTCTTTTCATCGAGGCTCTGCCAGCCCAGGCACGAACGAGGCTCACTTTGCTCTGTATGTCGTAGACAGCAAAACTTAATGGGTAATGGGTCAGGGCAGAAGAAGTACTGTTGACACACTTCCCTCCCCAACGGCTGCTAAGAGGAGGTGAGGAAAAAGTCCCAGAAGCCATGGAATTATGAGATGAGAAGTTCCCAATACGTGAGGATTAATTCACTTATGCTCACGTTACTTCTAATAATGTCTGAATGAAATTTAATTCTACAATGTTCTTAATTTGCCCCTTAAAAATGTATAGTTGATTGACATAACATCTTTCAAGGTTATTAGATAAAGAACTGATCTAGATAGCTTTTTAATCATTTTGACTTGAAAATTGCAGTCAAATCAATTTACTTGTAGACTAAGTTCTCCTCCACCTCTAAGATTCAATAGCTGACACTCTCTGGAGAAATGGCAATAAAGTTTCAATTTAAATGCATTTTAAATTGAGTATTGATAATTTTAAGATAATTTAAAACAATGTTTAATATAATGCACACTAGGGGCATCCTAAATATATTTTGCATAATTTGTTAAATAAATGCTCCATTAATTCTCTTTTTAAAGAACACAAAATTGTTTTATGGTTTTTTTTAAGATTTTATTTATTTATTTGACAGAGACACAGCGAGAGAGGGAACACCAGCAGGGGGAGCGGGAGAGGGAGAAGTAGGCCCCCCACTGAGCAGGGAGCCCGATGTGGGGCTCCATCCCAGGACCCTGGGACCATGACCTGAGCCAAAGGCAGACGCTTAACGACTGAGCCACCTAGGTGTCCCAAAGAACACCGAATTGTTTTTTACTTCTTTGCTTGCCCCTTTTCATTCTACCTCCGCCTTCTCTTCAACTCATATAAACTTTTCCTGCTACCACTTAGGTATATTTTCATATTATTTTTTCTCCAAGCCTATATAATCATACACAAATATATGGGCATATATTTGTATACCATATATACATACCATGCATGTATTGTGTGAATATCATGAATATATGATTCTATATATAAAAATCTTGATATTTTTCCTTTTAAAGTGAGAACACACTTGTACAAACTCAATATTAAAATTAGTTTTTTTCTACTTAACAATCCTCATAGATATGTCTGATTAAATGGAGGTTTCAAAATTATTATTTTTAAAATGGTTTCATAATATGACAGCTTATAGCTTTATTATATATTTTTTAATTACTCACATGTTTTGGACATTCCAATTTTTGCTTTTTTTTTTTGCCAGTAAAAGCAATTCTGCAGTAAACATCCTTATATCTATATTCCCTCCTAGTTTTATTTTTCTGAGAGTAGTAAGTTTATTAGAAAAGGGTTTGCTTTGTTGAAGGATATTTGCAATTTTAATTTTATGGGTAATGATAAATTGTTTTTCAGAAACTAATGATTGCTACTACCACCAGTGATATGTGAGAGTGTTGTTTTCTCTAAGCCCTGCTGGAAATAGGACATATTGAGTCTTCTTTTGTTTTTAGGAAAAAATGTATAACATAATTAATAGTGAATTTGGTCATAGTTTTACATGTATTTATTGCGTTTTGATTTAATTTTCTGTGGAAAGCCTTTTCATAAGCATTGATCATTTTTCTATTAGACTGCTGTGCTTATCAATTTATAAGAACTCACTGCTCATTCAAAGTATGAACCTCCTCTGACAATATTTCTGTAGATTACTACAATTAAATATATATACATAAATTACATTTTACAATACTATATTTACAAGACAGAACCTGGAACATTTTAACACATTAAATGAAAAAAATTAGCGTATTTTCTGATAGCCACAATCGATCTAATTAGATTTTAGTGTGGGTAAGTAAAATTTAAGAAAATCATGTAGTATGTTGAACTTCTGTCCTTCTAATAAATGTATCAAATTATCAGATCAACTGAGTCATTAATGCATGAATCTTTTATGATTTTACTCTTCATGGGGGAAAAGTAATAACAAACAGAATATTTCATTGGTATGTCAATAGATGGGCACTTAGGTTGCTTCCATATCTTGGCTATTGGAAATAATGCTGCAATAAACATAAGGATACATATATCCTTTCGAATGGAATTTAATAAAAAACAAAAATACCATATGATCCAATAATTTTACTATGGGGTATTTACCCAAAGAAGATGAAAACACGAATTCCAAAAGATACATGGATAAAACAATTTAAACAAAACATTTAAAATTCATTGCTGAGCTGGCAAGAAAGAAGTGAAATTCTCAGCGATCTAACAGAATAAGAAAGCCAGAGTCCGGAAAGGGGAGTGTCCGGGCAAGTAGCTGTCACTTCCCAGTAACCTAAACTTTAGAATGTAATGGAACACTTTTGGGGAACTAGACAAAGGCCAAGGAACCCAAAAGTTGGGATCTTAAATCCGAAAGCTCTTGAATAAAACTGAACCCCAAATTTGACATGAACAGTTTAAAATAAGGGGGGAAAATCTGCTTTTTCAAGGAGAAAAAAACTTATTTAACTGGATCTTTGCTCTGGATGGTAGGGGGCCCTTGAAAATTCCCATCCAGAAATGATGTCCTTAGGGAAAAGTAAAAAAATTAAAAAAATAAAATAAAATAGAATAAAAATTTAAAAAACCCTGCATTTGGAGTCAGGATATTTAATATTAAATCATATGATTATTTAGTGTGATTTTAAGCTTGCTTCAAAATATCCGCAAGTCTCAGATTACTCATCTCTCACGTAAGAAAAATAGCATCTTTTTCATCAACTAATTTCAAGTTACAAAGATGTTATTTACTTCAAGTCACAAGCAAGATATTACAGATAGAACACTGAATCTACAGCAAGCTATTCAAATGTAAAATTATATGAGTATTCATATAATATATCTTTAATTAGAATCCTTGATCATTTCTATTTTTAACCCAGGGTAGTTATGCCTGTAATTTTTGTAATTTTTATTTTTATATATTTTCAAACTTACAGAAAATTCACAAGACTAGCACAAAGAACACTGGTATATTCATTATTGGGATTGACCACTTGTTAACATTCTAATCCATTTAAGTATCTGTCTGTCTCTCTCTCCCATCCCCCCTCCTCCCCTCACTCTCATTATCAAAATTCAAAAATTTAGCCTTAACATGAGGCTATTACCTAATCCAGAGTTCAAGGTAAGTTTTCTTCAATTATATTTAATAGCCATTGTGTCCCAGTCTAGGATGCAATCCAGGATATATGTATATGTATAATTTTTTGTATTGACATTTTAAGAGAGTACAGCCATATTTTGTAGAATAATTCCTCAATTTAACTTTGTCTTTTGTTTCATCATGATTAGGTTCAGGCTATCAATTTTAAAGGAAATGCCACACAGTGATTATCTTTTCTGTGCATCAATCACATCAGGTCATACGTAATTTTAGCTTGTCCTAGTATTGATAATGTTACCATTAATCACTTGGACAAGGTAATATCTCCTAGGTTTCTCCACATTCAGATGTCTGTTTCCTCTCTGTAATTAATAAATAATTTGTAGAGAGATACTTTGAGACCATGAAAATATTCTGTTCCTCACCATATTTTCACTCATTAATATTAGCATCTGTTGCCTATTCTTGCCAATATCAATTAGAACTGAGATGATAATAAAAGATATTTTCTAACTCCATCATTTCTCTTAAAATGTATTAATTATCACGTTACTAGAATGTTTCACTCATTCCCCCATTCATTTATGTATCCATTTCTTTACTTATGTCAGTACAGACTAGTAAGTTTCTCATTTTATTTTGTTCAATGGGTTGTAACATGCCCTCATTAGGTAATTGTTCAAGTGAGCTCACATTTGGCTAGTGAGAGCCCATTCAAGCAGATTCTATGTCCTTAGCCATGTTGCCAGCACTTTTTGAGCACTTTTTATTTTCTGGAGTAATTGCGGCATACACTATTTCAGGCTCATACATTTTTCTTGCTGTAGTCCAGGATTCAGCCATTTCTCTGAGAAGCCCTATTGCTTTAAGTGAACGTTGGGTCTTTGTAACTTGAAATTAGTTAATGCTCAGTGCTATTGGTATGTCATTGTTTTAGGCCTTTTAAGGGATCAGAACTTGGAAATTATTCACACACACATCAATATTAGATACAGATATAGGTTATATGGATATGGGTAAATATTTACTATGTGTTCATAATTCATCTTAATACCTCCAATTCCAATCCAATGCCACCAGATTAATTCCAGCCTTCCCTCTTTATAACATTCTTCCTCAAAAAAGGAGAAACTTGGCTTCCATTATTCTCACTATATTTTAGTTATGTACTTATATACTCAATTACAGAATACATAAAACGATTATGTTACGAAAATTGCTAACCCTCACCAGTACAAATTTAAAAAATTGTCTTCATAATTTACTTACATTAGTTCTGTTTTGTCCCCATCACTGTAGTAGTAATTTACTGAAAATAAAGTTAAGTATTTTTGTTTGGAAACCATTTAATTTTTGCACCCATAGTCGTTGGTTTTATTTAATTTCTTAAAGAGTAAAAATTTTAAGACTCCTTAATGAAATTAGGGCTATTAGTTTTTTATCTAAAGTATATATGCAAGTATTTTCTGTCTTTTTTCTTTGTTTGCCTTTGCTGGTGATGCTTCATTACCATGTAAAACATTATTATCATCTTTAATATTATTATTATATAGCTAAAATATCAGTCCCTACTTCTATTGCATCTGGATTTGAGTCATTGTTAGAAAACCTTTCCAAAACACAGGTTATAGAACTAATTCACACATTTTTCTTCTAGTGCTTGTACAGTGTTATTCTTTGTATGTAGTTCTCTGATCATTTTGAAGTGTATTCTTAGGTATGATGTTGGATATGAATCTAATTTTATCTTTTCCTAAATTGCTATTCAGTGGTCTCCACGTCATTTCTTAAAATTTTCATTTTTGTCCTTGTCGTAAAAAATGCCATCTTGATTATGTACCAAATTTCACACGTATGACTGTATTTCTGAACTTTCTTTTGTATTTCACCAGTCTATATGCCCATATCTATCAAATAGCATACTGTTTTAATAACACAGACTTGAGGCACTGGGCGGCTTAGTCAGTTAAGCGACTGCCTTTGGCTCAGGTCGTGATCTCAGGGTCTTGGGATCAAGGCCTGGGTTGGGCTCCCTGCTCAGAGGGGAGTCTGCTTCTCCCTCTCCTTCTGTCCCACCCCCACTCGTGCTCTCTCCCTCTTGCTCCTTCTCACTCTCCCTCTCAAATAAATAAATAAAATCTTTTTAAAAAAATAACACAGGCTTTATGTTATGTTCTGATACTTTGTAAGCTTAATGCCTCCTGGTGGATTTATTGTTTAGTGTCTTTCTAGCTATTCTTGAATGTTTATTTGTCCATAGTACTAAATCCACGAAAAAGACTTTCAGGGCAGTGGCACGGATAAAGGTCCAAGCCTGTGGAAAGTAGATTTGGTATTAGAGTATATGTTTAGGAAAAACAGCTCTAACCTCTCAGCAGTCATCTGGGAATCTGCATGGTATAAGGAGCCTGAACCCTACGTTGGTGTTGGGCAGGGAAGGAGAATCTTGGTTGCTGAGCAGTGGTACAGGATTATGATGCAGCTGCATAAACTTTCCTGTGCCCATGGATATGTGCATATGCTCACATGGATATGCTTAGCACTCTTCTCTCTGCCCACTAAGCTACAAGGAAGCAGTTGAGGGTGAGCGATGAGTAGCTTGGCACAAAGTGGCTAGTGAGACCAGTTGTGGAGTGTGATATTGTGTCACAAGATTTCATTTAAAACCTCTTTTTATGCAGGAGCAAGGAAAAACCAGAAACTTCTTTCTTGTCCTTTAAGCTGAAACACTCCAAGCAACACAGTTACCTTTAAAAAAGGAGTCTCAGCTCAAAACACTGGCTTTAGCCTTCTGCTAAGTTATAACATGAGGGAAGCATAAATCAGGTCTTTTGTTACAGATCAAGCTCTACTCTGTCAGCAAGTCTCTGACAGGGAAAAAAATCTCTAATTGAGATGCAAATATGACAAAAAATCTAGTATTTCAAGGACTTCCGTGAATGAGCAAAATTCCTTCTTCAGACCTCTAAGATGAGGATAGTAGGGTCTTTTTCTTCTTTCAGTACACTTCACTTTAGACCTTGACCCTGTCCATCTGGTAAAAATCCTTTAGGATACCCATCATGTCCACAAAGCTCAGCAAGGCTGACCTATGAAAGAAAGGGGTCTGGCAAAAGTCCAGACACCACTATGTAGATCTCTTCTATGATGTTCTAGTGAAAAAATGGTAGAGTAAAAATAGGATCCAAAACAAGGGAGAGGAAACACTTGAACTCCTTAGCTTTTATCCCCTTAGCAGGCTGGCTGTGGAGGTGGCTCTGTTCCTCGGGCAGTTCCGAGGTTTGGCTGAGCAGGGGTGGGCCTGGCTTCTTCAGGGCAAGACCATAGTATGCAAGTTGGGCACCAAAGTATTGCTCTGCAAAATACATAAGAGGCCGCTCTTCCAGGTGTGTCTTAGGGGGTATGTTTCCCTGGTGACCCAGGCGGAGTTCTCCTCTTCATCTATAGCATCTCATGCAATATCAGACAGAGAAGGGTCTAGGAGATGAGGGGTGCATGTCACTCAGATTCAGCTCAGAGGTGTTGGGCATAGTGTCAAAAGACATGTGCACGCATGGTTTTAGAGCATGTGAGTTCTAACTCGTTTTGCTTGTTTTCCTGTATTGGGATGGTCACAAGGTCTTTCGTCGACAATATTTCTCTCAATATCTGCACTTGAAGCACCAGGAGGTCATAGCATGGGTCCTGGAGGTGGGAAGCATAACTCCTTCATCTCAGGTCTTGAGGGGGACACCAGTTGGCCTTCCTTCCTTGCCCACCATTCCCTAGAAGATCTTACAAGGTATTTTAAAATCGTTGTCACTCTTCTTTTGAATTATAAGTATATGACTATTAAAATACACTTTGGTCCTAAGGACTTAAAGCTATTCTTAAAAAAATTAACTGAGAAAATAGCTTATTAAGTGACCTTGTTCACTTTACCTTTGCACTGTTTCTTTTCTTGAAAATGGAGAAAATATAAGATTTATTATTTACCGGTGTTTTCTTACCATTCATTTGTATTTTGTCTTTATTCTTCAGGAAACAGATACAAATCCAAATAAGCCACAAAAATTACTCCATCACAACCCATCACAGCTACTGGGCCCTTTAACATTTTATTAATCAGTCAGTTAGTTACAGTCTCATTTCACTTAGGTATTAAGAATGTTAATGCCTGTCATAAAATCATTCAGACATTTATTTGTACCTGGTAGTTATTATATCTTTACAATGGTATAGAAAAGTCACCAGGGACATTGAATTAGCAATTATTTTAAAGATCAGTCCCATCCTGGAAACTCAGATGGAGTAGGTTAAAAAAAAATTGCAAAAGCTTTTTAAAAATGTCATTATTTTCACTTTCCTCTTTTTCTCTTCTAAAGCAACTAGTATTTTCTTATCATCCACACTGGCTTTTTAAAAATTTAAATAGTTCAGTAGATAGTTTTTATTAAATTACTATGAGACAGTAGTGACCATGTATACACAAACATGCAGCATCAACCCAACAAAAAATTAATCTACTAAGCAAAACTTATTTAGTTGTCATATAAATTGGGTACATTCCAAGGTACAGAAAACCAAGCAATACTAAAATCAGGACATTTTGGACCAAATAATTGTTTTATTGTACTTTTAAAACAGTTATCACAATTCATCATGACCAGGACCCGTATGGGATCAATGGGTAAGCTTCTTGAAAACAAGACTCATATCTTCTTCTTCTAAAAATGTGTTCGGGAACCTGGGTGCAGTTAAGTGTCAGCCTTAGGCTCAGGTCATGACTGGGATAGAGTTCCGAGTCCCGAGTCCCAGGTTGGGTTCCCTGATCAGCAAGGAGTCTGCTTCTCCCTCTCCCTCTGCCTTTCCCACCCTGCTCCTGCTCGCTCTCTCACTCTCTCATTCTCTCAAATATATAAATAAATAAAATCTAAAAAAAAATTTAAAAATTTAAAAAATGTGCTTAATTTGTGTTTTGGTCTCCAGTTTCTTCAACACAGTGCCACAAATGTAGTAGGTAACAAATAAAAGATTCTCAATTCCTTGCATCAAATTCTACCACAGTAGATAATTTTTTTTTTTAAGATTTATTTATTTGAGAAAGAGAGAGAGAGAACATGAGCAGGGGGAAGTGCAGAGGGAGAGAGAGAGAATCCCAAACAGACACCCTGCTGAATACAGAGCCCCATGTGGGACTTGATCCCACTATCCTTAGATCATGACCTGAGCCAAAACCAAGAGTCCAACGCTTCACAAAATGAGCCACCCAGGCACCCCCACAGTAGGTAAATTTTTATCTGCATAGACTTGAAGACAACGTTTTCTTTGACTTTGAATAACTGTAATATACTAGGGAATAATTTATTATGACAGTATAGTTGTGTCTCAAACTCTCCTGGAAACACCAGCAGCCCCCAAAAATGTGAATGGGTGACCATAAAAATATTAAGTCCATTTAAATATTAAAATAAGGAAGCTTCTGAGACCTGCAGTAAAGAAACCACCATATTTAACACTAACTCTCTAAACTTTTTTCCATAAAAGGTTACTGAACCCCCTTAGAACAAGACCATTTCAGAACAAAGTTTGGGAAATGAAATTAGTAATTATTCTAATGACAAATAATATCATTAGAATTTTTTTTTTAATTAAGTGTACAAGCAACTCCCTCCCTCCCCCGCTGTGGTGTTAAAGAACTAGTTATGGTAAACCCAGATCAAATGTTAATTTGGAAAATCCCCAGCATAAGAGTAGCTGGAGCTACATATATTCACAATTGACCCAAGAAATAGTTAATCTATAAGGAATGAGTAGAACTAAATGCAAATGCTTGAGACAATCCTCCAATTCCGATAAGTATTTATATTACTTAAAAATTTTTACCATAATAGCTGATCATCAAGCTATAATGAGTTTGTGGCTATAATATCAGTTGAACTTAAATGGAGAAGATGCCAAATAAAAGGGGGGAGAGAAAAGTATAGGCAAATAAAGGGAAAAGATAGATAATAAGGAAATGCAACAGTGGCCATGAAGAAATTGATGAGGTAAGTGTTAAAATGGCATCAGATTTTGAAAACAGAACAGGAGAAGCAAGAGGGAGAATAAGAACCACCTGAGTAAACAAGCTTGATGGTAATAAATGTCCTCTGGTTTTGAAAATGTGTATAAAAATAAATAAGATAGAGATAAGACATGAAACAGAGAAGTCAATGGTATTTACTATTCCAGATTGTTCCTCCATCTCCTTTGCAAAGCATAGCTCAGTGGGAAAATCAATATTCAATTGCAGTTCTGGGTCTGAGTGGAGGCTTCCTCATGGTGGCATGACTTGGAGCCAAATGCAAAAGCGCTTGAAGCCTCACTTCTTCATCTGTAAAAATGGTATTAATAATAGCATCTTCTATAAAAAATTTAAAAATGCAATAATTTATTAAAAATCAGCATATCTGAAAAATTGTGTAATTTGTTTTCTCTTGTTACTACAAAAATATTTTTATCAAATACTGAACATTATTATAAAGAACTTAAACTTTTTAATTGACAACTGACAATCTTTTTTTTTTTAAAGATTTTATTTACTGATGAGAGAGAGAGAAGAGGGGGTGGAGCCTAGGGAGAGGGATAAGCAGACTCCACGCTGAGCCCGACGTGGGGCTCGATCCCAGGACCCTGAGAGCATGACCTGAGCCACCCAGACTCCCTGACAACTGACAATCTTGATCTAGAGAAAGAAAAGTCGTGTTTCTTTTTAGTGACAGATTTGGAGAAAACAAAAACAAGCAAAAGAACTACAAAAGGTTGATAACCATGGGATGACAACTGTTAAGAGTCAACCAGCAGAGAAGATTGATGAGCTGAGAAAGTCACCAGGAATCGGGCATGGATAGCGATAAGTGAGCTGGCTGCAGATCTTCTACTCATGACTCACATGCTGACCGGTCTTCAAGCTGTCTGCTCTGTCTTTCTGCCTTTGTGGAATGAGGTCCAGGATCAAGCAGAGAATGACTCAGCACAGGTTTCAAATTCAGGCAGACGTGTTTCAGGGCCCACTTCCCCATCAACTGTATGACCCTTTACATCTCTGATCTTTAGTTCTTTTTTTTCCCCCATTTTTTAAATGAGGATGATAATGACATACTTCATTGGAATTTTAGGAGTAGCAGATTGACTCTTGCATGTGTAATGCTTAATAGTACCTAGCTGCGGGTAGGTATCTAATGAATGCTATTTATTATTTCCTGCTATTGACATTATTCTTTATTTTTTTTTATTATTCTTTAAATAAAAGTTTTCACTGGTTATTTAAATGGATATTTCACACACACGGGAGAAAACTAGGTATTTGAGAATTGATTGGCTGGAAAGAGATTATGTAACATGCACATATAGATAGAATATATACACATATATAATACATATTCATAGGCATCTCTGCAGGTTATGTATACATATGTGTCTTCCATTATGCATTGTGAATGCATTTCTTAACCTATCACTGTGTGTTTTGTGAACTTCTTTGCCAAAGAATCAGTATATTTCAATAACTATACATTGAAAAATTAATCTACAGAAAGGTTGGCATAAAAATACATAAAACCAAGCCTTTTAGAAATTCAAAGAGAAGCTGGGAAAAAAAAATCAGTCACAGTGGGAAAAGATGATATAAAGATACTTATCTGGTGGCACATGGCTCAAATTTGGCCCACAGTTATCTTTGCTATAGCTGCCTTACATTACCTTTCAGACTGTTTTATTTTAAATTTGATTGGATGCCAATATTTTAAAATATGGGCAAAATTTCAGTGGACAACAATGAACATTGCTGTGGGAACTAATAACCTCAAAACTGTAATGGCTTAAAACAACACAGATTTATATCTTCCTCATGCCCCTTATCCAACAAGGGTTGGCAAGAGCCTCTGCTCATTGTAGTCACTCAAGGATTGGGCTGAAGGAGGTTCAAACTTTTCCCATGCTTGCAAGATCACAATATTCAAAAGAAATATAGGAGTCAAATTTTAGCAATCAAATCTTTCAACCCAAAATGAGGGACACATATCACTTTCTCTTATATTTTATTATTCAAAGCAAGTCACCTGGGCAGAACTAATGACAAGTGGACAGGAAAGGCAATCTCAACACATACCCCAAATAAGGATAATTCAATAGCTGCCATGCACATCTATCAGAATACAAAATAATCTATTAAATAAAATATAAATAAGAGCACAAGGATTGGAATAAAACAATAAAATCTAGTTAGATCTATAGATAAACTTGCATACAAATTAGAAAATACATGTTTATAAAAAGTCTATGTATTACACTATTGCACTTCTATAAAATCTGATAATTTACCATAAAGAAAATTCAAGCAATATTAATAGAAACATTACCAGTCACGTTCTCTGATCCTATTGCCAAAATATTAAAAATAAGTAATAAAAATAAAACCAAAATTTTAACAACTTAGAAATGCAAAAATAAGAGAGAAGCACTCTCCTAAATATCTTTTGAGTCACAGAAGAAAGCAAGATGAAAAAACTAATTTATGAAAACTAAATGCAAACATAATTCTAAATTATGAAAATATAAAGTATAATTACTAAAAACAAGTTCACATACAAATGATAACTATGGTTTAAATAATTTCTGAATTAAAAGGGAAGCCAAACTACATGCAAAAGATTTAAATATTAATGACAAAAGGTGTACTACTGCCCATCACTATTGGAAGTAACCAACATGATAGGGAAAAAATTCAAAATACTAAGTCTGTTCATACTTAAAATAAGTAAAAAATTACCCCTAAGCACTGTATTCAAAAAGGTAGAAAAATAAGAAACATAAGCTGAAAGGACAAATATAGACAAAAATATTTACTGTATAAAGGGATTAGAATCAATTCATTAATGAGAAAAAGAAAAAGAATTCGTGAGTTTACATAAGAATTAGTTGAATCAGGTGCGCCTGGGTGGCTCAGTTGGTTAAGCATCTGCCTTGGGCTCAGGTCTTGATCCCAGGATCCTGGGATCAATTCCCGCATCGGGCTCCCTGCTCAGCCAGGAGTGTGCTTCTCCCTCTCCCTGCTGTTCCCCCTGCTTGTGCTCTCTCTATCTCTATCTCTCTGTCAAATAAATAAATAAAATCTTTAAAAAAAAAAAAAGAATTAGTTGAATTGACCAGTACAATAGATAGACTTCTGACATGAGAAACAAAAATGCAGGCAGTAATAATATGCATGGTATTGTTTTTAATAAATTTAAACTGGCCAAAATGTAGTCGGTAAGGTTTGAAGTATCTAATGAATAAATTCAATAAATAAGTAACTAAAATTAATAAACTAATTAAATATTCAGTAAATTAATATGACTGGCAATATTTTTTAAACCAAACTCCTACTTCACAACATATACCAAAATACATTCAGATTAAGTAAATGTTTAAAAATGTATTATACAACAGCAACAATATTTAATTATGAAACCAGAAAACTTCTAAGTATTTACATAGCTTATTCATGGGGAAGTATCTGATAAACATTACATCAGAAATAGAAATCCTAAAGAATAATGTTTTACAGATTTGAATACATATACTTTTTAAGCTTCCAAGTCCTGGATGCACTATTCACACAAAAAATAAATGTCCCCAAATATGGATCTTAAACAATATTATAATGCAAATTGAAGCAATAATGAATACCCAAAGTATCAGTGCAGATAGTCCAGCAAATACCACCCCTCCTTCTTGGGCAGGGTGATTTTCCTTTTCCATTGATGTTGGACTTGTCGCATGGCTCATTGTGCCCAACAGGATATTGGCAGAAACAGTTTCAGGAACTTCAGGACCAAGGCCTCACAGCAACTTATATTGCTGTTTATCTACATGCAATCTGGTGGTCACCGTTGAGAACGTGCTCCGGTAAAATCTGGCGCAAGATGAATGAAGAGGCATGTGAAGCTGACCTAGCTGAGACCAGCCTGAAGCCTGCAGCCAGCCTTACCAGCCTACAGGCAAAACAGTGATGTGAGATGAGAAAAAAAAAAAAAAAAAAGAGGAATGTTTTTATTATGCAACAAAAATCATGAAGATGTAAATGCACTTTGGTCTTGAAATCATGATATAGACAAAGAAATAGTTACCATGGTATACCCTAACATTTTTTTTTTTTATAGTCATGAACACCAGTTTGTAGCACTTGGCTAAAATAATTATTCTGTGTACATCCAAATGGCATACCATAAAGCCCATTGAGAAAGAGGCTATAAAAGATTATTTCCAAATGTGGAAATATGATTAAATAGGTTTAATTCTCAAATCAGAGTATAAAATTGCATGTTAAACACAAAAGTGTTGGGGGGATTCAGAATTGGTTATTGCAAAATATTAAAAGTGGTTATCAGCATTTTCTTTTTTTCCAAAATAAACATGATTCCATTATTTGAAAAAAAAATATATTCAGTATATGATTTTATACTTTGTGGATAATTATAATAATAAAGTAAGTAAGTATAATGTGCTTTGAAGAGATAATTTGAAGAGGTATATATGCTCCTAATAATTTACAAAGAAGTTAATTGTTTAATATTCTTTACATTAAAAAAATTGTGTGGTGGTAGCTGAAATAACTTCTTAATGTCAAATTATGTGACATTTGAAATATATATAGTAAATTTGTTTTTCTCACTAATTATAGGATATAATTAAAATTTTTTAATCAAATAATTTTATACTTATATAGGTTATACTGGATATTCCATCATACTTTTAATTCAAAATTATTTGGAAATTTTTTGTGAGCACTTTCTGAAAAGAGGCATTCATTTAATGTTTCTAAGGATAATGGATAGTGCTATAGATGTTTGTTTTATATTTTTTAATTTTTAAAAAATTTGGTTTAGGTCTATTTCTGCAGGTTTGAAAGGGTCACCTGTGGGCCTGATCGGGTTGAGAAAACTCAGTGGGCTTGCTATAAGCTGAGGGGGCCCAGTTCGCAGACACGGTTTACAATTCAATTCAACCTCAGAATGAAACTTCAATAAAAATGCCATTCATATGACCCTATATTTTCATCTTCTGACTTTGCATTAAGCGCTATTAAATAATGAATGCAATATAAATAAATTTGTGAAATAGACAACCACTGCATGTTAATGTTCAAAGTTATTCAATAGTGCAACGGACAGCAATATGCTAACTTCTGACCCTACTCACTATACTATTATATTAAAACAATTACTCCAAAATCAACCAATCACATTCCACAGTCTCCTCTACCTCCTGAAGTATTTAATACTGTTGATGGTCTTCTCTGAAGAAAGGTGTTTCCTCTCTCATCTTCTGACATCTCTCTGAAAACTCTCTTTGTAACTGTTCTGGGTTCTCTTTTTTCCTGTTCCCTACAGGAGGGCCTCACCAAGAACACAGATCGATGATCCAATAAAGTTGTTAGACTTATAGCTAGGAGATTTCATCTTTCTATAGCCTAACTCTTTGACATTTTGTGAAATTTTTATGAGCTCATGTACTTCCATTCAATAACTAGTTGAAGAGGACTTACTCAAAAACCAAAAGAACAAATCACCATATTCTGGAAATATGATGCTGGTAATTTTTTATTTCCCCTACTTACTCCACCAGGAAAACAGAAACTAGAAGAACAAATAAATAAGAAAACAAAAATAAACAAAATAAATCATACATAATAGCTACAATACTAGGGGGATAAAGGATTTTAAGCATCTTCCAATCTCAAACAGAAGCCAGCTTTATCCACTGAGACTGGGATGTGCTTGGAATACTTGCTAATTAGAATTGAGGCTAATATGGACAGAGAATGAGTTGGTAAGAGAATTATAAGAGCTGAGGTCTATGAATTAGAGGGCTTGAGCTGGCTGATCATATAGGAACTAACAAAGAATAGTAAGGATTTTTACTTTTACTATAAGATATGAGAAGCAATTGGAGAGTTTTGCCAGGGAAAGTAACATAAGGTCAGAGATGGAAGGGGAATGAGGAAGAACTGAGGCAAGGAACCAGTAAATGTTCTGGAACCTGGATTGGATAGCCCGATGGAAGAACCAAGTGGCACCTGGAGATCTTGGAGGATAGGAGGTTTATTTAACGCCGGTGGGCTCAGAGGAGGATGATCTCCAAAGGTCTGAGCCCCGAGCAGAAGCAAAGGGGGTTAATTTATACACTGCTACTTCCACATACTTGGCACTTTTGGCACGCATGGGAAGCATTTTGGCGCACTCAGGAAGCAGAGCCGGGAGAAGAACCCGGAAGAGCCCTGGGGCAGGGACTGGGACTCCTTTGCTGACTCAGTTGGCCATCTTAGGACACAGATTTTTTTCGTCTTTATTACCCCCTTTTGACGCCTTTTCTTACGTGAACAGGAATCGATTATTACTAGGGTTCTTGCCAGTCTAGAGGTCTGTATTGGGTTACCAGTAGTTGTAATTTAATTGATTCTATCTGAGAGCTGATGAATCAGGTGATGAGATTAATAATACATGGACCGAACAGGAATGCCAATAGGATCATGAGGAGAGGACCAGCTAGGGGAAGGAGCCATGTAGCCCAGCTCCAGATATTATACCAATTGCCCCAAGAATTTGCTAATTCTTCTCTCCTGTGTGCAACCCGATCTTGTAGTTGTTGGATCATGTCTCTGACTAACCCTGATTGGTTCATATAGAAACAACATTCCTCATTTAGGAAGAGACAAATTCCCCCCTTTTCAGCAGTGAGCAGGTCCAAGCCCCTCCAATTCTGTAGTATCACCACTGCGAGGGAGTCTATCTGATCTTGCATGGTCATTATAGACTTGGCTACCTGTTCCATATCTTCTGTGAGATTTTCTGACAGTTTCTGGTAGTAATAATAAGAGGATGAAGTGATTCCTCCTATTCCAGTGCCCACAGCCATTGTTATGTCTAATCCAACCAACAGTGGGATGAATTGGATGGCCCTTTTGGGCCATGTATGTGCCAACAAGGGAATTGGAAGGGATTGATTATTGGGGATTATATCTACCTGGGGAGTAAGAAGCACCAGTGCACACGTCCCTGTCCAGTTAGCCGGTAAGCATCGATAAGTATACCTTCCACATATGAAAAGGGTGCCAGGTTCTGGAGTGCACCATGGTGTGGCAGACATGCACCCATCAAGCAAAAGGCAGCTGTGGGTTTGGAGACATGGGGTGGCAGATAGGCTTCCTACTGAATGTGTCTCCCCAGGACTATGGACACAGTCGGGAGCCAGGTAAGACAACAATACATCGGCCGGTTTTGGGTCTATTTCTGCAGGTTTGGAAAGGTTAGATGTGGGCCTGGTCAGGTTGAGGAAACTCAGTGGGCTTTCTATAAGCTGAGGGGGCCCAGTTTGCAGGCAGAGCCAGCAATCTGCAGCCAACCGAGCATTGGTTGTGTTGAGTAAATGGTGGACCCCTTCTAATATACAATTTACCTGAGGGTCTAGAGTGAGAGGCTCTTGATGGGGAAGAAGCCTCAGCAGGCATTGATAAAGGTCAGGTTTCCAGCAGGTTAGGCCCTTTTCCTCAGGACATCTCAGATCCCTATATCCCCAGTATAGTCTGGACCTAATTTTTCTTGTCATGAGTGTCTCTCCCCTATTGTGACAAATAGTAACTTCCCTCAAGTCATAATATTGTCTCGGCATGCCAGGGAATACTGAGGTGCAAGAACAGGGAGACCATGGGGTTGGTGTTGCCTGTTCTCCGTTGGACGTGGCTGCAGTTAGAGTGAGAGTGGGACCTCAGGCAGGGGCCTTCTGGACAGGAGTGGGGAGAGGCTGTGGAGGGGCCAGGGGGCCCCAGGGAGTAAGGCCACATAGCAGTTGGGGCATCGGTCTATCAGGCGACCGGACATGTAGAACAGACCCTCGTGTTGGCAGAGGGTTCAGTGGTGTTTAGCACACGCATCGAGGTTATTTGCCCAAGAGGGCTTGTGGTAATGCTGGCGTGTACATGGCAGGTAGTTGGTGCTCCCTAGTATCCCTATGGCCTGGAGAGTGAGGGAGAAGAAACCTGTGAGCAAGTGAGTGTAGTAATACATCCTAAGGTGACCCAATAAACAACAACAATGGCAATTCTCTGGGGGAAAGTCCAGTCAGAAGGTGCAACAGCATAGAGTGTGACTCCTAGAATGAGGGATATCATGCCGATGAGAGCTAGGGACCATGAGGAGCAGGTGTCCATTAGTTGGTGGGGTCTCATCGAAGGGGAAGCCGGAACGGGTCTGTGGGGCTTGGCTGGACTTTCCATTGGCATGACTCCTTGTCCGAATGATGAGCTTTCTTCACTCTGGAGTGGTGGACCCACGGGGTGACAGCTGAGACGTTGAGGGCAGTAGGGGTGGTTAGTACAACAGTGTGGGGCCCTGTCCACTGCGGTTTGAGGGGGTCTCTCTTCCAATCTTTGACCAAAATTGAGTCCCCTGTTTGGAAGGAGTGTACCTGAGACCCTAAGGAGATAGGGCTCTGCTCAATGATGTATTTTTGTAATTCATTTAGGGTAGCCCCCAGGGCCTGAAGCTGCTCCTTTATTTTTTTATCTCCAACCTGATGTAAGTTTCCTAGAAGGCTTCCCAGGCACAGGGGGAGGCCGTCCATATATTAATTCAAATGGGGAGGAACCTAGTGTCCTAGGAGTGCAGCAAGCATGCAGGAAAGCTAGGGGTAGCAGATCTGGCCATGGGAGGTTAGTCTCCTGACAAAATTTTGCTAAGTTTCCCTTGAGGGTGCTATTCATTCGCTCTAGTTTCCCTGAACTTTGGGGCCAGTAAGCCGTGTGGAGTCTCCAGGTGATGTTGAGAGATTTGGTCAAGACCTGTAGAATGTCTGCCACAAATGCAGGTCCATTGTCACTATGGATTGTTAATGGCAGGCCGAACCGGGGCACGATCTCCTGCAAGAGGACTTTAGCTACCTCCTGGCTTTGCTCAGTCCTGGTTGGGAAGGCTTTGACCCATCCAGAGTATGTGCATACTATTACTAGGAGATATCTGAACCCCCTGCTCAGCTGTACATCTGTGAAGTCTACCTCTAGATCTTTGAAGGGGGTTGCTCCCATCCTCTGGACACCTGGCAGGGGCCATGGTGCAGACTGAGCATTATTTTTAGCACATGTCATGCATCATTCACTCGTTGCTTGGCATAGTGCTGGCAGCTGACTGATGTAGTAGTGCTTCTTGAGAAGGGCCTCTAATGCAGTTTTTCCCAGATGAGTGAGTTGGTGGTGTTCCTTGACTAGATGCCCTCCAGTTGCTGTTGGAACAAAGACGTGCCCGTCTGGCATCATCCACCATCTCTTTTCAGTCAGGGTGGCCCCCTCAGCCATGGCCCATTCTTTTCCCTTTTTAGTGTAACTGGGCAGAGGGACTTCTTCTGGGAGTGTCAGGGCCATAGTGAGGAAAGGAGCTCTGTCCATGTCCTCACTGGCTGAGGCCTTGGCTGCCTCATCTGCCAGATGATTTCCCCATGCTATGGAGTCGTCTCCTTTCTGGTGTCCCTTACAGTGCAGGATTGCTACTTCCTTTGGAAGCCAGATGGCTTCAAGGGATCTCAGTATCTCCTCCTTGTTTTTGATAGCTTTTCCCACAGTGGTTAGGAGGCCCCTTTCCTTGTAGATGGCTCCATGTATATGTACAGTAGCAAAGGCATACCAAGAGTCAATATAGATGTTGACTCATTTGCCTTCACTGAGGGTGAGGGCTCGGACTAAGGCATATAGTTCAGCCCGTTGAGCTGACCATCCAGCTGGTAATGCCTTAGCATCTAGGAATGTAGTGGTTGTGGTTACTGCATAACCCACATTCTGGGCACCCTCCTGTAGGTAACTACTGCCATTGCTGAACAGCATGAGCTCTGGATTCTTTGTGGCTTGATCCCACAGATCTGGATGGTTTGCATAGACTTCATCAGTCACCTCAGAGCAGTCATGGTCTGGTTCCCCCTCTTACATGGGGAGAAAGGTTGCTGGGCTTAATGTCTTTACTGTTTCGAGGGTGACCCATGGGTGTTTGCAGAGGAGACTTTGGTATTGTGCTAGCCAAGAGTTGGAAAGGAAACAGTGTCCCTGTGCGTTCATGAGGGACACAACTGCATGAGGGACCTTGACGTTAAGTTCTTGCCCCAGGGTGAGTTTGTCTGCCTCCTTGATGAGTAGGAATGTGGCTGCCAGCGCCCTGAGGCATGGTGGCCATCCCGCTGCCACAGGGTCCAGCTTCTTTGACAGATAAGCAACTGGCCGTTGCCAGGGCCCAACAGTCTGGGTGAATACCCCAAGCGCTATTTTTCCTTTTCAAGTACAAAGAGATTGAAGGGTTTTTCTACATCTGGCAAGCCCAGGGCTGGAGCCTGCCCCAGGGTGGTCTTTATCTCTATGAAGGAGGCTTCTGCTTCCTCAGTCCAGGCAGAGGGATCTCGATCTGGTTCCCCTAAGAGATCATAGAAGGGTCTTGCTATTGCCGAGAACCCAAGGATCCAGATGCAGCAGAATCCTGCAGTCCCCAGGAATTCTCGGAGTCCCCTTTTTGTCTGGGGCCGTGGCAGGGAGATGATGACTTTCTTTCTCTCCGGCCCTAGTTCTCTTTTCCCTTGGGTGAGGAGGAAACTGAGGTATCGGACCTGTTGTTGGCAGATTTGTGTCTTCTTCATGAGACTCGGTATCCTGAGACTGACAGGAGCTGTAGGATGGCCTTTGGGCCTTTTGTGCAGTCTTCTTGTGTGTCACTGGCGAGGAGAAGGTCATCCACACATACTGGAGGAGGGTGCATTGTGTGGCCTCTCTTGGGAAGCTGCCAAGGTCAGTGGCCAGTGCTTCCCCAGAGAGGGTTGGTGAGTTTTTAGACCCCTGCAGGAGGCACATCCAAGTCAGTTGCATCTGGCGCCCTGTATCAGGTTCAGTCCATTAAAAGGCAAACAGTGGCTGGCTCTGGGGAGCTAAGCAGAGGCAGAAGAAGGTGTCCTTTAAATCTAGGCAAGTGAGCCATCTGGCCGATCCTGGGATTTGGTCAAGGAGGGTGTATGGATTCGGGACCTCTGGGTGCAGAGAGATGGTCACCCTGTTGATGGCCTGCAGGTCTTAAACTGGTCGGTATCCCCCTCCCGGCTTCTTGACTGGCAGGAGTGGGGTATTCCAGGCTGAATGGCACTTGACTAGAATACCTGCTTCTTTGAGTTTGGCCAGATGTTCTTGGATGCCAATCTTATCTTCTTGTGGAAGGGGTTATTGCCTTTGCCTCTGAGGTTGGGCTTCTGGGATCAGTTCAACAATGACAGGGGCCCAATTCTGGGCTAGTCCAGGTGGGTTTTCTTCAGCCCATACTGAAGGGAAGGCAAGTCTGAACTCAGGGGGGCTGCTCAGCTGGGCCTGGGCACAGAATAGCCTGCATTCTTCTTCCCTCAGCATGGTAATTGCTAGTACCAGAGACCCTGTCTCCTCTTGCCTTGGGTTCAATTGGAGGCTAGTGTGTCTGGTGGGCTCAAAGGTTATCTGAGCCCCAAGCTTGGAGAGTATGTCTCAGCCCAGGAGGGGGTGGGGCAATCAGGTAGGTAAAGGAATTTATGTCAGACTTGTGGCCCCTGAGTTCACACTGGTAAACCTGGCAAAAGGGCTGTTGTATCACCTGTGCCCTGGTGGCTCCAAGGATGGTCTCAGTCCATTTGCTGAAAGGGGCCACTGGGGAGGTGACAACAGAGTGCTTGGCCCCAGTATCCATAAAAGTCACAGTATCAACCAAAAAGCCCCTATTTTCATTCTGACCGTGGGCTCATGGGGGCCAAGGAGGAAAGAGTGCAGTCCCCCTCAGTCTGAGTCTATTCCCGCAAGGCCTATGAGGTCCTCCTTTTGGGGTTCTTCCTTGTAGCAGCTGGGCTTCTGAGCCTTTCCCTGGTTGGGACATTCATTTTTTCAATGTCCTTTCTCCTTACAGTAGGCACATTGATCCCTTGCCAAGGGGGTTCTGGGTCTCCCCCATTTCGGTGGTCGGGGTCTCCCTGCCTTTGTGTCATCCTTTTCTTTCAGGGAGGCAGCGAGGAGGCTGCCTTTCTTTTTCATCTTTTTGTTGGCTTCCCTTTCGGCTGTGACTTCCCTGTTCATGTAGACCTTATTGGCAATCTCTATTAGCTGGGTGATGTTCATCCCGGCGAAACCCTCTAGTTTCTGAAGCTTTTTTCTGATGTCTGGGACAGCCTGAGCCATGAAGGAGGTGTTTGCCATCTGTTGGCTTTCCTGTGCCTCAGGGTCAAATGGAGTATCCTGTGGGCTTCACATAATCTTTCATAGTAATCCCCGGGGGACTCCCCTGGTTGTTGAGTGTCCGAGGATACCTTAGTCATGTTCATGGGTTTCTTAGCTCCTGCCTGGATTCCCTGGAGGAGGGCCTCCTTGTATCAGTGGATGTGGGCCCGTCCCTTATCCATGGTAAAGTCCCATGCTGGCCGCTCCTCGGTTGCGGCTGTGTTAGCCCAGGCAGTAGGGTTGATGACTCCCACTGGTGCATGCTCTTCCAGGTACTGCGGTGATTCTCTCATTATTCTCCTCCTCTCTTCTGTGTTAAACAGGGTGCAGAGTAACTGTTGGCAGTCTTCCCAGGTCGACCAATGAGTCTGGAAGAGGGATTCCATGAGGTCTACCATAGCCTGTGGTTTCTCAGAGTAGGAAAGAGTGTTGTGTTTCCAGTTGAGGAGGTTGGTGGTGGAGAAAGGTTGATAATACATCATGGAATGACTGGGTTGGACTGTTCCATTTTCATCACACCTATCGGGTTCCCATGTCTCTCATACCAGCATTTGGAGAGAGTGCTTGTGCCCGGCCTGGGGAGCAGCCTGGCTGCTGGTCCTGGAGAGAGTGGATCCTCTGGGCCTGGGGGTGGTGGGGAGACTGATGGTGGTGGAGTGTCTGGAACTGGGGGTGCAGGACTTTGGGGTGCGTATGGTGGAGGCAGGATCGGTTCATCTTCAGGATCTCTAGCTAGAATCTGTGGAGGCTGGGGCTTCTGTCAGTCTTCTTTGGGCTGCTTGGATGAGGCAACTAAGACCCTGGCTTGTCCCTGCCTATTGCAAGTGAATCGCACCCAAGGGGGAAGGGTCTGAGCAATTCCTAGCCAGGAGTCAATGTGCAGGAACTGGTTGGGGTGTCCTCGTTCTCCTGTTATGACTCGCCATACTCAACAAATCGTTGGGAGATCCAATGTCCCTTCTGAAGGCCACCTGACATGAAAGGTGGGCCATTCCAATTCACATAGGGTTCTCAGTTTGCCGGGATTCATCTTGACTCCATAGTCTCCTGAGAACCCCTTCTTGAAATTTTTGATCATGGTCTCGAGGACCATGGGTTTACTCTGTCCTGACCCCATGGTGATATTCCTATGTGCAATGGTGCAAAGACAGACAAAGGAGGGGGTGCCTCTTGAGGTGAGGGGACCAATCAGATGCCCAACTGGCTATGTCCCAAAGGAGCTTAGGTGAGGCTTAGCCATAGCAATCTCAGCGTTGTGACATGATCGGAACCTATTCTGATGCGACCCTAGACTGTATGCCATTCACCACAGAATCGCAGATGAGCCCACTCAGACTCCATAGGCTTCTGGGGACCTTAAGGGTGCCTGCCCATGGAGTCACAGAATCAGTTTGCCTGGTGGTAGTCAGGTCGGACTGCACACTCACTCACATATTCACTCCAGAGCTTATTACATTCCCTCACTGGAAATCCCTACCTGTGAGACCTCTAAGAGGTCTCCAGGAGGTGATCAGGCTCCCCTTCCACCCCAACAGGTGGGTCTGTCTGGGTCTGCGGCCCCAGGCCTTACCGTGATCTGACCTCAGGACCGGGTCCTCACCTGTCAAGTCTCCTTGAGTCCTGTGGGAACAGTGGAGCTGGGCGGTCTGAAGCGACCAGGTGGGACACAGCCAAATATTAGGCAGGGTGCGTCTTCTCCATTATGATCTCTTGTTCCGTCAACGCCCTGCCATTGCCCCCAAACCGGTGGCAACAATGAGCCAGTGCAGTTGGGTTTCCCAGTCAGGGAACCAAATGTTACAGAACCTGGATTGGATCGCCTGACAGAAGAACCAAGTGGCACTCAGAGATCTTGGAGGATAGGAGGTTTATTTAATGCTGGTGGGCTCAGAGGAGGATGATCTCCAAAGGTCTGAGCCCCAAGCAGAAGCAAAGGGGGGTAATTTATACACTTCTACTTCCACATACTTGGCACTTTTGGTGTGCACAGGAAGCATTTTGGCACATGCAGGAAGCAGAGCAGGGAGAAGAACCCAGAAGAGCTCCGGGGCAGGGACTGGGACTTCCTTGCTGGCTCAGTCGGCCATCTTAGGACAGAGATTTTTCCTCTTCATAAGGAGTCTTAAAATATGAATTCTATAGGTAACTACAAAAATCTCTGGCCTAACTACAGCACGACAATAAAGTCTTGGAAACGTAGGCAAATATACATGATGGGGTTTTGGAATATAGGTGAAGTTCAGTGAGGTGGAGTCCGGAGCCTACAACTAAGAAAGAATTCTTGAGACATCTTTGGTGCAAAATGGTGGTTTATTAAAGCACGGGGACAGGACCCGTGGGCAGAAAGAGCTGTTGCACCGGGGTTGTGAGGGGTGGCTGATTATAAACTATGGGGTTGGGGGAGGTAAGGAAACCTCTCTTAAAAGAGAGGTTTCAAAAGAACTTTCCTATGCTAAAGAGGACCTACAAGATACAGGAGGCCTTGCCATTGTCAAGTTAAGGTTGTTTACCCCTCTAGTAAGGCATTAACATTAAGATAGTTGGGAACTTCCAGGAGGAACATTACACTCGGCCTGCTTAAATTATCTGTCAATGGGCTGCAGGTTATAAGGGCATTTAATTGTATGTACATTTCCTTCTGGAAGCTAGGTTATTGATGATAGTAATGTTTTGTTCTTGTAGATTGCTAAGACATTTGTAAACTGAGGGAGACTTTATAAGTTAATATTTGTTTTTGCTTTAGGGCAACCAGGAGTGCCTGAGGAATGTCACATATATCCCAGGGCGGGGGGGGGGGGGGGGGGGGGTGGGGGGGTGTCTGCTTTTTCTTTTTCTTCAGCTTGACTTCTGCTCCCTCATCATACATAATGAATGGTTTCTTGGCATTACATTACAATATATGTTCTATTCATGTGTTGTTTCACTGAATCAACCTATACTTTTAACAATCCCACAAGATATACTTATGGTAATTTAATCTTTAAATATTAATAATTATGATGTTTAATTAAATATAATAATTAGTAGTAGTAATGCTATATATTTTTCTATGGTGTCTGATTTGTGGTCCACATTGCTATAGCTTTCTCTGGTTGTACCTTGTTTCTTGTGTTTTGTTTGTTTTGGTATTTAATTTGAAAACTAAATTAAATCTAAAAGTAAAAAATAATCCTTTGAAGTTCATAACTAATTGAAATAAATGAACTTGGATGGACGGATGAATGGATAGATAAAAAGATAGATGGAGTTATAATCTTTAATGGGACATAAATAGCAACACAAATTTATTTACTTTTCTTTTTGAAAGAAACCATATTTTCCAATTATACACTGAAAGGGGCTAGAAAAAAAATATTTAGTACCAATAAGAATTTCTAGTGCTTAGACCATGGACTCTAAATAAAGTTCCCACTAAAATAAAATAAACCAGGATTTCATGAAAAAAAAATTTCATTCCAGAAAATAAGGAAGCTCTCCAATTCTACTGAAGATGAGTTAAAGGATCTGGGAGTCAACTGGGAGAAGCTCTCTTTGGCCAAAGATAATTTGAGCACCAAAAAGAATGAGTGCATTGAATTTAAACATACTCATCAACTAAATAAAAACCCATGAATTAATATGCTAATAAAACATACCATTGCTCAACTTTGAAGGCTGCTACATATGAACTGTATTCTGAAAATTAGTAAAGAAAAGGAAAGAATAAAAACATTATCATGATCGTCCTGCTTGTCCTTTATTTTACGGTGCACAAATAGTTGATGAGAAGAAGTCTTTCTTTAGAGAATTCCAAGTAAATATGGAAGTAATGGTAGAACTAAAAACAAATAAAACAAAAAACAGTGTTGCAAAATCATGATCTAGGCAATATCATCAAAGGAAAATAAACTAATTAGATGGCAGACTGATGGAGAATTTTATATTGGATGGACTGGCAGATGAGAACTAGCTCTCTGATCAGTTTCACATCAAGTGAAATAAAACATCTGGATATAAAAGCAGAACATCCAGAAATTATATAACTCTTACTGTGAAGGAATATAAAGCACACAGCTCATCCATACATTATTATTCTTGTAAAGGAAAGAGGGAGAGATGGATGAGGAGGAGAACTTTAATCTTCTAGATCCAACTACCTTCTATAGTAGATTTAAGGATTAAAAAAAGAGAGATGATTTATTACAGAGATGTAATTTACCAAATCCAGATGTGGGAAATTCTCTAAAACAAATGACACTAGATGAAAAAAATAAAAATTCAAAAGGATCAACAAAGAAGAAAAAAGTTTTCTGTTTTACTAGTCTCTGAAATAGAGCACTCTGTTCTCTCATCTTTATCCCTCCTTCTTCTTGGTTTCTTGCACTGTTTCATGCATACCCAAAGTTGAAAACAGGAAACTATTTTTAATTGATTCCTTCTTTTAACCACCTACGTGCAACCATCAACCATTGGATGCTAATCCCCACATACTAAGATTGATCCCATCCTTCCCATTCTACTGCTATCAAATTAGTGCAGGACTAATTGTTTCTTACCTGTGCCAAAATAACCTTCTTCCCAGCATCCCTCTATTTAATCTCTCCCTCTTCTAATTCATGCTATATACAGCAGTCTCAGATAAATTAAATTGCAGTAAAGTATGTAAAATCTTTGATAGATTCCTGATAAGTATGAATCAAACACAGGGTCCTTATTTAAAAATTAAGGACTTAAACACTTTAGTTAAACATATTTTTCCAGCATCCTTGACCATGCCTACCCTTTTTCTATCCTTTGCTTAAGCAAAATGTGTAACCACTTCATGAATACGACATATTTTCTCATCCTGATGCCATTATTTTCCATGGGGTTCTCTCTAATCCTATTTTCACTTCCTGAAATGCAACCCAGTCCTCAAAGTATATGCCAAATGACTCATTTGTACTATTTTTCCCACTGATCCCCCAATATGGGCCTTCTATTGAGTGACTTGAATATGCATCTAATTCTATTATAGTATTCTTTTTAGTTGCAGAAAGCGGATAAATTTATAGTTGTTTTTACCCAAGGATCAGTCCCCTTATCAATGTCATAAACCTCACTCTCTGCCTGACAATTGTGCTACAAGCATAAAAATAGTAGAACTAGGGCGCCTGGGTGGCTCAGTTGGTTAAGCGACTGCCTTTGGCTCAGGTCATGATCCTGGAGTCCTGGGATCGAGTCCCACTTCGGGCTCCCTGCTCAGCAGGGGGTCTGCTTCTCCCTCTGCCCTCTTCCCTCTCGTGCTCTCTGTCTCTCATTCTCTCTCACAAATAAATAAATAAAATCTTTAAAAAAAAATAGTAGAACTATTTGAAAATTGAAAATTAAACTATTTATATAAATAATGAAAGAATAATTCTAATGAGACATGTCAATAATCACAAGTAATTTTACTGTAGACGAAGAAAATCTATAACAATATTTAGATCTATAATTTTTATAATAAAACTATGATTTATAACTTATAATTATCAAAATAAAATAAGAGCATATTTTGTTGGGTTAAAGAAAAATTATGTGTTTTTTTTTTAATGTGAAAGTAAGTTTAGATAACATTAGAGTACAAATCCATTGATTGAGTAAATCCATTTATTGAATAACAGCTTTATTCTTTTTTGTAAGAATGATGCATATTTTTTTCTTTTAAAAAAATCAAACAGTGATGAACAGTAAAAAGAAGAAAATAAATAAAACATTTAAAATCCTTCCTACACATCCATGAATAACTTCTTATACACAGAGACAGACAGACACACACAGTTTTATACATGGGGGGAATAACTTCATTAAGGCGATCATATTTACATATCCCTCATTAGTTTTAATGCTATCTGAATTTAACAGAAAAAAAATTTAATATAGAATATTTCTCATATTAAGCTGAGAAATTTATGAAATTCAGATATACATTTCTCTTCACTACCAGAGGTATTGGTCCCTATGACTAAGAAAAGTTTATAAAATCCATTGGAAGTTTGGAATCATTATGTATTTTTTAGTTGATTGCTTCCTTGTTTTGAAAGATAAAATAGCAAACTAACATTTGCCCCATTTTTCTCTCACTTCTTGGTATTTGTTATATATATTGTTTCTGATATTTATTACTTATGTTGTATATGCAGTTTTATTATTATAATCATTATTATTTTGACTCTCCATCATTTAATATTAGTTACTTATAGAATATCTCAACTATCTTTCTCAGCTTTGAGTCTCTTAGTTGTTAGTCTTAGTTTGGTACTTAAATGGATTCAGGGATCATCAGCATTACCTTTTCCATAACTTGCTCACCCATTTTTAGAAAATTAATTATCAGTTACACCTTGACCTGTATCTCACCTCATACACAATAATCAGTTTCAGATGGGTTGCAGATCTAGATGAATAAGGTAAAGAACCAAACTTGTAGAAGAAAAATAGGAGAACTACATGTGGTAGTAAGCGAAGATTTCCACACAGGGCATAAAAAACACTAATCATAAAGATAAAGAATTGATAAACTACATTGCATTAGATTAGATGCAATCATCCAAAGACCTTATTAAGAGAGTGAAAAAATAAGTTACAGAGTAAGAAAATATATACCCAATACTGTATCCAACAGACAACTCATTATAATCTAAAGATTACAAAGCCATGTTAGATCTCTCTGTGGTGTATGTCCAGAAACAAAGAGAAGAGAGGAGAGAGAGAGAGAGATGACTTATGCATCAATACATAAAAATACCTGAATAAATACTTTATGATGTTGAAAATGAGAGTTATTGATTTCAAATGCCAGGGAAGTTTTTTGAAACTACATTTGTTGGGACCCATTTAAGATCACAATTCTGGTGAGGCCCTGGCATCTGTATATTTCATGGGTGTCCCAGGTATGGCTATTGTAAACTCTTAGATAAAAACCACTAGTATAGGGGTGCCTGGGTGGCTCAGTCATTGAACGTCTGCCTTCAGCTTGGGTCATGATCCCAGGGTCCTGGGATCGAGTCCCACATCGGGCTCCCTCCTCAGCAGGAAGCCTGCTTCTCTCTCTCCCACTCCCCTTGTTTGTGTTCCCTCTCTTGCTGTGTCTCTCTTTGTCAAATAAATAAATAAATAAATAAAATCTTAAAAAAAAAAAAGAAAAACCACCAGTGTAGAAAACTTCTCTTAAGTTTTAATTCTTGTCTTCTGCATCTTTTGCTTATTAACTTTCTTTTTAAATTAGTTTATAGAAAAGGAACACACCTAGATATATATCTATTTTTTTTAAAAAGTTAAATAATATTAATTTATTGGCAAATTCTATATGTATGCTATCCATAAAGTTGACATTACTTGGATCCCTTGGAATCTATGCTTCTTCAGTGGTGCCCCACATTAATAAACATTATTGAACATGCACAAAAATGCATATTTATTTATAAATTATAGACAGGTACTATTATATTAATATATTATTTATGTTACATTGAACTTTTAAAGGATGGGATTAAGATATAAACAATATTTTTAAAATATCTTGTTAATCATTACAGCTTCATAACAGTATTAAGTATGAGAATAAATGAGATTCATTGGGTTGAATGATTCATCATTTAGTATTAGGATGAGGTTCATCATGTGCCATAAGTCATGTAACTTCCTGTTTCAAATTGTCCTTTTGAAATTTTTCGTTTTTCCAAATTATTTATCAATATGTTTTGATCATTTTAAGGTTTTATTTTTACCTTAGTACTATGGCCGAAGGATGACTTATACTAGTAGTAGTATTTTGTCATTGTTGTTAGCTTGTGCTCTTGTAATTGGTATTAACCTGCATTTTCTGTATAGCATTTTTTTTTTAAAAAGCTAAATGTCCATTTTAAGTTCTGGGTTACTTAAAATTAGATAGTATTATTTACAAACACAGTTAAAATATTAAAAGAAAAATGCAATATGTTACACTATGCTGAAAGAGAATGAATGAATCAGAATACTACTATCAATTCTCATCCTTCCAGAATCACACACTTTCCTCAAGATGAATCATCTAGCATAAGATACACATGGTGCTTACCATGCAGACTAAATGGGAAAACCAATGTCGACCCATTTATTATATATTAGGAATCTTGATTTTCATTTTATTCAGTAAAATATAACCATAAATATCTTGCTTACGTTATGAGGTGTGTTCATGCAACTTTTCTAGGACCACTGAGATAAAACCAGTAATCTTTTTCTGGAAGTTACAAAATCTAATTTTGAGCTAGCTTTGAAAAAAAGGAGAATTTTTGGCCCATATAATCACAAAGGACATCAATGAGGTAGAGATTGTCAAGAATTTGAAATTTTCCAAACTCTAACTCTGTCCATTGTCTTTATAATCTTTGCATGTCAGTTTCGTCTTCCACCACTGTGGACTGGCTTTTCCCAGAAGACTAGGACGAGCACACCTTGGTACTCCTGGGTTTACATATTCTCCCTTTTCCTCCAGAGAGAAGCAGTCTCTTCCCTTATCTCTGAATCTAAAAATTTAATGGGATTGTTTAGTTCAAATGCTCTTCCTTTGACTAATCACTGTGGTTAGGCATGTAAGTATATTTAAGAATAGGGTAATCCCACTTGGACATGTTTAGCTGCTAGGGTGAAAGAGAATGAACTATTTCCTGAAAAAAAGTACATACTATTCCTAAGATAAGAAGGAGGTATTGGGAGAAAAAACAATGTCCAAGGTCAGGGCTATGTGGTCAGCAAAATGTGTTTCCGCAGTGTGAGTACATCCTTGCAAATGAATTAAGTCTGTTAGCAAATGCCTTGTCTCAGTACCACATTTTCAAGATGGATGAAGAGACTCACATATGTCATCCTTACATGAAGTAGTTATTTGGATTGAATCGTGTCCTTCCAAAATTGATTAGTTGAAGCTCTAACACCCAATATCTTGGAATGTGACTGTATTTGGGGATCGAGACTTTAAAAAGGTAATTAAGTTATAAAGGGGTTGGTAGGGTGGCCCTAATCCAATATGACTGGTGTCCTTATAAGGAGAGGAGTTTACGACACATAGACAAACACAGAGGGGGAACCATGGGAAGACATGGAGGAGATGGTTGTTTGCAAGGCATGAAGGAGATGGTTGTCTGTTGATGTTGCACTTTTAGCTGGTGAAAAATAAATTTCTATTGTTTAAGTCACCCAGTCTCTGGTACCTTGTTATAGCACCCCTAGCAAATTAATACAGTACTTCACCCATATCTATTTTCTTAATAGTCTATATTAATATTAGACAAATTTTAGGATTGGTTTAAATAGTGACATATCCTTTATTTTTTATTCAGTACTTCTTTTTTTGTCTCAAATAGTTGTGTTTGTTTTTTTTGAATGAGGTCTAAATTCAAACAATTTTTCCTTTTCTTATGTTTCTACTTCTCTGAAGTCAGTGACTTTGTTATTCATTTCTTTAAATAAGCTTATGTTGGCAATAAAATCAAGAAGTAGAAATCTAAATTGTCATGCCATGCCCCTAGGAATATCTAAATCAGTTGCGAAACAATCAAATTTCTTTTTTTGCAAGACTGAGAACAAGATTTGTGGGCTTGCTAATGGAGTCACAAGCCATGTAGGAAAGAAACAATTTTATCCTGTATTAGGGTTCTTTGCTCTAAAGCAGAACTCTTATTTCTTTAAGATAATTCATTTAATCAGTATGGTAAAGGAAATATATCACAGAGTTTTCAACATTACATTAAACAGATAATCAATAGTTGGAGACAATAAAATAAAATGTTTTCAGCTTTATTAAACTTCGGGGACATGTGGAGAGCAACTGGAAAGTAAAATAGCATTAAAAGTCAGTTAACATAGCTATTATTGCAAAGTGTATCTGAGTCACTACTTAGCATGGAGCCTCCATGGTTATTCAGGCAAAATCAGATTGAAAAACCACCATGGAAAAACAGAAAATAGAACTAGCTGAAATATTCAATTCTTCAATTTCCAAAAGATAAGCAGTAATTTAGTTTTGTATAAAAATGCCACATTTCAGATTTTAAGACTCAATTTGGTGTTTTTTTATTTTATTTAAAAGTATTTACCTCTCTTACACTTAAAAAATGTTTAAATATACACTATTCCAGTCTAGTAAATATAATAAAAAGGCAATTAAAATTTGGGTTGAAATATAAGCAATTAAAATGACTTTATAGGGCGCCTGGGTGGCTCAGTTGGTTAAAATGACTTTATATATAAGAGAGAGTACATTTAGGACTTTCTATGCATTAATTTATTTATTCTTGTAGCAATCCTGCTTGGGTAATTTAACAATTGAGGAAAATGAGCTAGACCTAGGTCGGTGTGTCTTCTCCAAGCTCAGCCAGGAAATGAGAGTTAGGTTGGGATCAGGGCCGTTTCTGCTGTTGGTCCACCTAAAGAACCCAAACATTTTGTGGCCCTTGGGTTCTTGGGCTTTGTTTGGATCAGGGAAATACTACAATCAAACACCAGTTACGGTGTTGACTAAACAAAAAGATTTCAAGTCATTTCCCAAAAGATGCTCAGTTAGTCAACATCCCAAGTGGAGCAGCTTTCAAGAGATGCTTTCTGCTAATAGCTGTAGGTTATTATAAAAATACATGGGGATGCCATGATATTTTGCTCTACTATTAGCAAAGATTAATTTTTTTAATGATCTGAAGTGATCAGCCATTTTAAAAAGATAAAAGAAACCTGTATATACCAGGTAAAATATTCTTTTATCATTCAAATAGTTGGCCAATACTCTTCGTGTTCCAATTTTGTTTCACAAACACTGCTAACAGATACAAAAATATGATATCTCTCCTTTGATTAAACAATGTACAGAAATAAGCTATTCTCTAGTTCTAAACAGAACTAGATGTTTGCACACCTATTATCTCAATGAAAATAGGCAAATAAGTATAATAGTTAATATTCTCCTATGCTGCTCTGTGCAGATTTGAAGCAATGTAATGGGGGAAAACATGGACTTGGACACAGAGATGCCTGATTTTGAATCACATGTCTCCCACTTTCTAGCCAGTTGAATGTGGCTGATTGCTGAATGTATCTAAGCCTTTTTCCCATATCTGATAAAAGGAGATGTCAGCATTTACCTCAAACACATGCTGGGAATATTAAATGAAGTTATGTATAATTCAAGTGCATATGACAATGTCTAAAACACGGCAGGTGATTAATACATGCACTTTATTGATATTAAGAGGAGCATCACATTGGAAAGAGAAGGAAAAACATGGATTATTGCTGGTGAGGCAGCTAGTTCTTTGCTTCAAGATTTCACAGCATATTTTCTCTCTAGACTGCAACAATATTCCTTGAAACTCCCGTTTTGGAAACACACTGTCTCCTGACTTTGGGGGTGACTCAGGGAGGTAGCTAATGAGGAATGGGGTGGTAACTAATGTTAATATTAGTGCTAAAAGCTAACAAGAAAAAGCAAGAAGTTAAACACTGCCCACACCCCAAACACTCAAATACAAAAAGCCTTCAGATCTTCTCTACCACTTAACAGCAATCAGCCATGCTACAACTGATTTTCTCCTCTCAAGGTTGTATCATTTTTTTATATCAGCCTGGTTTCACTTAAATAAAAATCACGCAAAGAAGAAACACACCATGTTATGTTACTGGGTTCAAAGTCTTTTCCAGGCTGAAGAAAATTTCTACTGGTTCTGCCAACAAAAATAAAGCATTCTAACCAACAGATGATACTAGAATCTCTTTATCATCAATTAGAAAATTGAATCAATCAATATATATATATATATATTTTTGTAGCTGGCTGAAAGCCAGTTCAAAACAATACCTTTAGAACAAAGTGAAAATTAATTTCATTTCTCTGTGTACTGCTGGAAAATTCCAGATGACCGTATCTCTGAAAGCTCTACCTGAGAGGCACCTGGGTGGCTCAGTCAGTTAGGCGTCAGACTATGGATTTTGGCTCAGGTCATGATCTCGGGGTTGTGAGATTGAGCCCAGAATTGGGCTCTGCATTGGGTGTGGAGCCTGCTTAAGATTCTCTCTCTCCCTTTCCTGACTCTCCCCCCTCCTCTGCCTCTCCCCCGTCTAACAAAAAGCAACAAAAAAAGTCTACCTGAAAAACTAAATCCATAACTCCTTTCAACAGGGCACTACTGATGAAAGATCTCCTTGGTATGTTTTTATCTAAATTTACATTTGCACAAGTCGAGTCTTATCTCCTGGAAAATTGCTACTGCACATAACAGAAAACTTTTATATTTATTGGTAAAAATGCAAACTTTGGTGACTGGTCATTCATCATCCCCACCAGAATCCTATGTCCCTTGGTGCTTGCCGATCATTAGAAGCTGTTGATCTGTGCGGAAAAAATGTCAAAGAAAACATGTCACATAATTTGAGATTGCTTTCCTCAGCCTCTTAAAACTTTTCAGTCCTAAGCCACACATATAGCAAATACTCCCTGGATTCCTGAGGCAGCAAATTTCTCTGGTTCTTTTATCCCCAGTGTCTAATATACTAGACCTGACATATATTAGATGCTTACCATTTGTTTAAATGAATTAATAGTAAATGTTTGAAATCACTGACAAAAATTTCAGACAGCAAGATAATTTCTTGGAGATAGCAAGAGGCTAAGAGAAAGAGAAATTCCAGATTCTTTCAATTCCCTGAACATCAATAGTATTGGGTCACCTTTATTAACTTTGTTAAAGCTGATACATTTTTAGAGGTGGATTAGACCTGGGAGTCCAGATAGCTCAACCAAAAGGAAAATACCATTTTTTCCCCAGGACCCTCTGCATGCCTTGGCATGATGTCTCAAGAGCATGCACGTGGAGGGAGTCACTGCTATTGGAGAACTATTGACACTAGTCTTGATGACAGCAGAGAGAACTAGTACAAAATTCTTACCCCACCCTCTCTTCCCACTCTTGATCTCAAGAGCTAGACCCAAGGAAAAGAAAGGGGAGGCTGAGAGTTTGTGTAGGGAAGCCCATAAGACAAGATTGTGGATGCCCCTTATGCTGTTCAGTGGACTGGATTTGAAGACAGATATTCCTCTTTTTCCTACTTTGGAGTTTGGATTTATAATTTAAAATTTAAATTTCAGGGTGCCACAAAGGAACCATAGGAACTGCAGTGACTTGAGAGGTAATCACTCCTATGGGCAAATCCTTGTATGTTTTCTCTATCTACATATCGACATTTTGCAATTACTGAAACACTCTGGGCTGTTGGAGCAGGAAAGCATCAAAAATAAAAATATTCCTTTGAGTCATAAATAACGTTTATATAGGAAGAAGTATAGAATCATAGACAATTCAGTGGGCACCATAATCATTCCCAGGTGTCAGTCCTAGCTCAGACACCCACTAGCTATAAGAAACTCAGTTATTCATCTGTAATATAGGCTTGTAAAAATTCCTAGTTCATGGGGTGCCTGGGTGGCTCAGTCATTAAAACGCGTCTGCTTTAGGCTCAGGTCATGATCCCAGGGTCCTGGGATCGCGCCCCGCATCGGGCTCCCTGCTCGGCAGGGGGCCCGCTTCTCCCTCTCCCACTCCGCCTGCTTGTGTTCCCTCTCTTGTTTTCTCTTTCTCTGTCAAATAAATAAATAAAATCTTAAAAAAAATTCCTAGTTCATAAGATGTGAAAATTAATTTATATAATGCCAATATGTGATGTGCTAAATAAATGGTAGCTATTTGTTTTTATTCTACCTAATTCCAAAATTATTTGAGCAGTTATCGATATTATTTTCTTTATTATTGTTACCATTATCACTGTCATTATTAGGCAAAAACAGTGAAGAATATTACATAGACAATAGTGCTAGAGAGACTATGCATGAGTAAATAAAACCTTATGTGGGTATGATCTGACATTCACCTCTATCTGGAAAGCTCTGAGTAAATCTTATTGATTACATACTATAATTCTTTGTGATGATGATCTTGGCCCACACCTAACTGAATAAATGTTTTCAAGCGTTTTGTTTTTTCAACGTTGACCATCATAGGCATGAACTTTATGGAAATTTTCACGTTATTTCTGTTTGTCATTCTGTGAAAGACTTTGAAAACTCTTGATGGACTTGTACTCCAAGATCATAGAACAGAGCAAGTAAGCCCATAACCTTGGTCCTATTAGCATCATGGTCAGGATAAGTAAATTAACTGTCATAGAGACATCCTACTTATATATAATATTAGTCTAAAACTATAATTTTTTTAGGGTTATTTATCTTTCTGACCTATCTCATAGGGTTTCTATGATAAAGAAGGTAAAGCACTCAATAAAAATTAATTATTGTCATTATACAGAGTAAGGGAATTTAACATATAATAATAAAATACTACCTCCTACTAATCCAATTAACGTTTTTGCTTTTTTCCTAGTAAGATTGTATTTCAAGGACAATAATTTACACTTTCTTTGCATACCTCACAATATGAAAAAAAATTTTATTCTACTCAGCATTTAAAAAAATTTTGAATTAAAATGTTTATTTTGCTTTATGCTTAACTGCTTTATTCTTTTGGTATTATAAAAGTTATTTGCAACATTATTACTTTATTCATTCACCATCTATTTGTCAAGATAGACTCTTTAAAGTAATTTATTTAGATTCTTTTCTAAGACAGTTTGTTATACCATTTGTAAGCATAGGTCACTTTCTTTCCATGGATGTGTACCTTCTAATTGCATTCATTACTGCAATTTCAACAGGCATAAAAATTCTGAGAAAGCCCAAACCCATGTTCATGTCTCTTGACTTTTTCAGGCGTAAGCACAGAGAGTCCCAGTGAAAGTTTTTTAAAATTAATTTCTATATAGTGTTTGCTGGCCAGCTGCAAGGGATCAACATGGAAAACATAGGTGCTTTATTAGGAGTAGTACTTTAATAACATGTACAAAGTAAAGATATTGAAATAAGAAAAAAATTGTTGATAACCTCTTTTTTTAATTATCACCGCAGACAATTTTCTATATTACAACAGTGTTACTGGTACTCAGAAAAAACCCCAAAGAAGTCAATCAAATATCTCTTTACATGTAATCAAATATTAAAGGGGATTCATTATTAAATGTTACAGTTAGAAAGAAACTTGAACAATATATATATGATGTTCAGTCATATTACTGGTGTCCAATTTTTTATTATTTTTTCAATTATCCTCAAATGTCATTTAGAGGCTTGTTTTGCCACAATTTGTTTTGTATTGTTACACATATTGCCTCCGTAGAAATTCAACAAAAACCTCAAACTGGAATTCACACCCAAGCTTAGGGGTTTCACATTGAAATTCTAAGCACAATCAAGGTCATTTAATGTACTGCTTTGGAAAAAATCCAGAAAAGTGTGTGTCCTTTAGATTTCCTGGAAGATACCAACTGTTACTGCAGAGGTAAAGCAAACAGCTTTAGAATCATAGAATAATTGTAATTTTGTTTACATACCCGCATCATTGACATATTCAGAAATAAATTTTTAACATCTAAGATAAATGTAATAATAATTTTATTATTTGTAAGAGTGATTAATTTTTAAAACAACTTATGCTTCATCTAAAAATGAATTTTTTGGGATAAATGTAAGTTTATCATAATAAAAGCATCAACATTTAATGCCATTGTCCTTAACGTCAATTTTGAAATTCCCTGAAAAATGTATTAGATAGTTCAAAGCTATTATTTTTTCTTATACTTTGCTTTCCCAATTTTAACCATAACTATAAAGAATGTAATGATTATTTATATTGAGAATAGTTTATATAGTCCAAGCTAGTGTGAAAATAGTAAGTCTCTTAATTATAAGTAGCCTTGATCATCATTTCTGAGTGTGAACTAAATAAGTCTCAATTCTTACATTTTCCTTATTAACTTGCAAGATAAATATACCCATATCCCTCATGCATAAAGCACTGATCCTATTACAATGAAGTGTAGATTGTGGAAACAGCCCTCCAAACTAGGATGAAGGAAGCTGGACAATGAGGAGGCAAAGAAGAAATCGAGGCTCCTGGGTGGCTTAATTGGTTAAGCCTCTGCCTTCAGCTCAGGTCATGATCTCGGGGTCCTGGGATCCAGCCACATCGGGCTTCTCCCTCTCCCTCTGCCCCACACCCCCACTCCTGTTCTCTTTCGCTGTCTCTCTCAAATAAATAAATAAAATCTTAAAAAAAAAGAATAGAAGAATGTCAGATCAAACAAGATAACCAAAGAGAATAAGGAAATTGAGCATGAGGACAGAGTTTAAAGTGGACAGCTAGAATGAAATTCTGGATCATATAGAAGTAAATACATGCAGACAGAAATTTATGAGTTGCGTGGAAAGAAAATCAGAAGTCTGAGACCAGAAGACTTTACAACTAAAAGAGAGCTTCTCTCAAACACCATGTTTCATTTTTCCCATCTGAACACTGTGGTCCATCTGTCAATATCTGCAATACATTCATATTCCAAAATTATTAAAACAAGTATCATCTTCCAAAAGCTAAAACAGTGTGCCATTTTCATGAATCTGCTCTTTGAAAGTCTGCAGAAGTCCCCTCTTACCCGTGGTTTTACTTACCACAGTTTTAGTCACTCACGGTCAATAGTGGTCTGGAAGGAGATGAGTTTTCTTCTGACTTATCAGGAGGTCAGTAGTAGCCTAATGCTAGGTAACTAAGTGTATATCATTCACCTCACCTCATCTCATGACTAGGCATTTTATCATCTCACATCATCACAAGAAGAAGGGTGAGTACAATACAATAAGCTATTTTAAGAGAGAGCGAAACCACAGTCACATAACTTTTATTATAGTATACAGTTTTAAGTGTTGTGTTTTGTAACTATTCTTGCTAATATCTTGCTGTGCCTAATTTGTAAATTAAACTTCACCATAGGTAGGTATGTATAGGAAAAAAAAAAAAAAACATAGTATACACAAGGTTTGGTACTATCCATGGTTTCAGGCATCCACCAGCGTTCTTGGAATGTATCCCTCGTAGGTAAGGGGGGCACTACTTTAATTGCATTTCATTTGTTTTAACTATGGATCCTAAAGTCACCCACAGAATAAATTGTGGCACAAACTTTCATCACCCGCAGGGGTAAACCACTGTATAAACATACAGACCAAATGGATTAGAAGGCTAAAAATTCTTTGCCTGTGGCTTAGAAATCTCAGAATTCTAATAGAGATATAATACCCTCATCCTGTCTTCCTGCGTTCTCTCAGAAAAACAGTCCGAGGCTTTTTAAGGCAGAGACACAGGGCTTCTGCTAGTCGTGTTTTTAAGATGATTTCATTTATGTGAAAAGTTCAACTGGATCCTTTTGAGAGTTTCTCTTTGCATTTGTAATTCTGCATGGAAAATGACGCTTGCCATTCATCTATTTTCTTTTCATTTTTGGTCCTTATTTCATTTCTTTTTAAAAATCGTTTTATGTACATAAAAAAGAAGAGATTCCAGCATGGGAAAGCAGGTTTGATGGTATCTTGAACCAAAAAGGAGGTTTAATAGCTTTTTTTTTTTTTTATCCCAGGTAAATCTACAGAGTTTCTTTAAGGTTCTCGAATTTTATTTCTCATTCTGGCACCAGTTAATCTTCTTGGCTCTAAAGTCAGTTGCTAAGACAGAGTGACAGCCTCACATCTGTAATCACAGTTTCCGGTAACTCAGCAGAGCCACAGGCCAGAATTCTCTCCCAGGAGAGCCATGGGCCCAGACCCAAAGACAGCTCGGGAGATCGATTGTAATAAAGCTACCACTTCTTTTTCGGAACTATTCATTCTTAAATAAGGAAATGTTTGAACTAAAACCCATGGTCTGCAAGACATACAACTTCCTAACTTCTTTCAGTCTTTCTGAACAGCCTACAGTGCAGGATGAAAAGAAACTAAAGAAAAATTCAAAGAATAGCTTAATGAATAATTGTTGAATAAATGGATGAATGGATTAGTGAATGGAATGCTTACCTAAGGATCGTCACCTAATGCAATTATTCAAACTTAATTCGGGTGAAAAATTAAATGTATCTTGAAGATCCTAAATAACTCATTAGAAGGAAGCTCAATAGAAAATTCAAAAAAATTGGTATAATTGTATTCCTTTTATTTTGCCTGCTTATCAACTAAATGAGAAAGCATATTCATTTTCTACTAAAGCAAGTTTTCATCAGTATGAAGCTCTCTCTGTTCAACTCTCTTTTTATTATTAACACTGAACAAATATACTCTACCATATCAGAATGGGGTTATCTAAAATAAGATTCTGAGTATTAGGGGGATTTAGTCTTGTAATATTTCTTTTTTATTCAATGTCTTTATGATAATCAGGCTTATTTAGAAACTGAAAGTCACTTCAAAGTAGGACATAGACATACATCCTCATCATTAGAAATCATACCATATAGGAGCAAGATGAAACATGTTTCTGCTACCTGGGACTGGGTACTAGGGATATGGGACTAGAAGATATAAGATAGTGCAGCAGCAAAGAATAAGTAGGAGATTAAGAATGATTTTATTTTTAACTTTACATCATTTAAATTATGATCATTTACCCTATGAGTATTTTTACACTAAAAAGTTAATGCTATACCCAGATCCAGAAGGATAACACTTATCTAAGGGATATGTGGCTTTGCTTATGTATAAGTTGAATCATTTTCTTCTGTAGCAAAGCTATGACATACCTCCTTTCAAGCACTGGCTCATGCCAGATACACCCATTGGAATATCCTGGCCATTAGTGGCTATGACTCTAGGAGGATGTGTGCTAGGTAGCTAATGGTCTTACACACGCATGCACACACACACGTGTGCACACCCACACACACACGAGGTTAAGGGCCCATCACAATGCAGAGAACTTAATTAACACTATTGGGTGCTGCTAGAGCAAGATCCATCGTCATTGTGGGCCATGTCACTGAATTCCATGGCTGAAAACACTTTCACCCATTTATTCACTGTGGTACATATGTGGATGAATCTTGCCCATTTCACAACATGCTAGAGATTCCCATTAATGATATTATGCCTATTATAGTCATTTACTCAACACACATCAGTTGTATGACTAATGTGTCAGTCAAATTAGGTCTTGGAGATGCCAAGATAAAATATGATTTCTGTTCTGTCTCTTAAAGAGATTTTACATTTTCATGGACTGATATCCCACACAGCCTCTCAATGAATAGCCTCTCTTAATTTATGGCCTCGATAATGATTTCTACTCCCTTATCCCATAATTTCCTTCTGCATGGGCTGCTAACTTCCATGATGAGCTTCAACATTTTAATAGGTCAAAATATAATTTTACAAAGTAGGGGCACCTGGGTGGCTTGGTGGCTTAAGTGTCTAACTCTGGATTTCGGCTCAGGTCATGATCTCAGGGTCATGGGATGGAGATACATACGTACCAGGGCTCCATGCTCAGCCAAGAGTCTGCTTGAGATTCTTCCTCTCCCTCTGCCCCTCCCCCATGATCTCTCTCTCTCTTTCCCTCAAAAAATTTTATAATTTTACAAAATAGACACATTAACTTCTAGAAGCTATATTATATCCCTGAGCCTAGAATATTAAAATTGCTAATTTTCTTACCTCCATTTCATTATTTCCTTTTCATCCTTCAAGTACAAAAAAAAAAAAAAATGTAAACATCAAATACCTTAATCATAGAAGGTGCAATTAGACTTCCATTCTTTCATTTTCTTTCTTGCCAATTTGACTATAAGATTCCCATGGGTCTGTACTAACCCATTCAGCAGTGAAATGAATAAGACTCCATAGTTTAAAAAAACCTATGACAACTTATATATTCATAAGAATTTCCACATCTGGTAACTGGACATTTGCAAGCCTTCTCTCAGTACTTCCTTAGGAAGTCAGCCATCTGTAACCCATAAAAGAAAGCACATGTTCCCTCAGCTTGGCAGAGAGCATAATCCTAGTAAAGGAGTTTGGTGCTTCTGAGAATATGAAAAATCTAACAGTCAGGAAGATAATGAAGCCTTGATAATAGTCTAAAAATACCTCTGTGGGGTTTTATACCGCCCCCCACCCCCAGGCAATCAAGTCAGGTGAGAAGTATTTTTTCTGCCTGATATAAATGCGAGGACCCGTGAAGGAATAATAGGATTATTTGGTCTTAAAAGTCAATGGCGTCTAGGGGCATCCCAACCCAGAGCAGGGACTTCTGCATGGCACTGTGGCTCCATGTGGGGGGTCAGAGAACTGTCAGGGTGAGGACAGTATCTGCAGAGAAGGGAGATAGGGCAACAGAAAGTAAAGGAGATTTGTTACGTGTAAGAGGATTGATTTCTCTCTATTCATGCATATATTTACACACACAGAAACACACAAACATGTATCTACTTTTATGTAAACATTAGGTGATAGTGGGACCCCCTTTGAAGAAAAAAATTGATTTTTATGTCTGGGCCAGGGAATGTGGAAGACCAGACTAACAGATCTTGTCTCCCAGGAGCCAGAAAATACTCAAAGAATGACGGAGACATGCTTGTACGCATTTACATTTACATCTGTAGTTATTTACATTTCAAAGTACCTCCCTAAAATATCATATTAATTACAAAAGGCAAAGGACTAACTTTACAGCTGAGAAGGCTGGGAGCACAACCTTCATTAAACAATCAAAGTGAAAATCAGTCAAGGGACAAGTTGAAACCATGTGCTAAATGATAGTTACTCTCAAGTGTTCTAAAGATGGGGAAAGTCTTTGTGACACACCTTTGTGACACGACTTGCTCTTCAGTTTGAGAGTTTTTCCCAGTGAAAGTTTTTAAAAAGACAAACACTGAGTACACAAGGAAGGAGAACTAATTCTACACTTGGAGAATGGAAAACTAAAAAGCTTTAGTGGACCTTTTTTAAGTTCCACGGGGGTCAAGTTGAGCATCCCCAAGGAACTTTCCCAGATACTGAATGATACTCACCTAAACTCATTTTGTCACCTTTTTTTTTTTTAAAAAAAGAAAAACCCTTGACTTTATTGATTTTTCTCCATTATACAAGTGTTTTCTACCTAATTAGTATTTGTTCTTTTTAAAAAATTTTTTTATTGTTATGTTAATCACCATACATTACATCATTAGTTTTAGATGTGCTGTTCCATGATTCATTGTTTGCGTATAACACCCAGTGCTCCATGCAGAACATGCCCTCTTTAATACCCATCACCAGGCTAACCCATCCTCCCACCCCCCATTTTGTCACCTTTTATGTGAAGCTCCTTTTCTCCACCTGTCTTCTCCTTCCTGTATTAAGCCTGTGCTCTTGACTTTAACTGTGACACGCATTGCCCGCACCAGTCTATTACCTCCCCATCCGTAATGTAGTTTCTTGGAGAGCTAACTTTAATGGTCAGATATTTTACCCTGCCTAAACTTGCATATGTTCCGGCTTTGGTATCCTTTTTGCACACATGGGTAAGTTCTAGATCTTAATGACAAGTACTTTGGTTGAGGAAAATGATATAGAATAGAGAAGTTTCATCTTCTCCAGTGTTGGGGAAGATTTCGCCCTCAAAGAGTGCTATTCATTCATTCTTATTCAAAGCCTTTCTGTGTATATAGGGGTCTACTTAAAATTAAATGGATAAGTGGAGATTATAAATATCCAATAATAACCACTTTCCATGAGAATGACAGAACATAGAAATGTCCGTGATACTTAGTATATTCTCTCCTGGGGTGAGAAACCATAAAATTTTTAAGTGCACTTTGGTTTCTCAGCCTCTGGTATATCTGACTTGTGCATTGCCTATATAATTTTCATATTTCTGAAATGTGTGTCATGTACCAGATAGTATTATTCATAACTGTTATTGTGAATAGTAATAATAATTTTGCAGTACTACTAATTATTTTATATAGCTGTACATTTGCATCAAGCTCTGCTTTAGTTAATTATAAAAAAATACAAAAATATAACACAATGTTTAGGTGAGATATAAGGAAGAGAGAAAGAATTTTAAAAAAAATGAACATTTAGGTACCCAACAATCATCTTAGGAGAGAGAGCACCAATTACTTTGTAAATGCTGGAAATTCCGTCCTCAAATTCATCTTCTTCCCTAATCCTCCCTTCTGCCAAATTCTACCATGTGTTTTGTTTTTCCATCACCCTGTTTTTTTTAAATAAGTAGTTTGCACTTCTGTTTATATATAAAATATTTAGCTTTTCACATATTGAACATTATATGAATGGAATTACACTGTATGTGTGTTTGTATATATGTATTGTGTGATATATTATGATTGCTTTTCTTCATTCAAAGTGCACTTAAAAATTCTATCCATGGGGCGCCTGGGTGGCTCAGTCGATTAAGTGGTTAAGTGTCTGCCTTTGGCTCAGGTCAGGATTCCAGAATCCTGGGATGGAGCCCCATGTTAGTCTCCCTGCTCAGCACGGAGTCTGAATCTCCCTCTCCCTCTGCCTCTCCCCCAGCTCGTGTTCTCTCTCTTTCTCAAATAAATAAATGAATAAATAATCTTTTAAAAATTCTATCCATGTTAATATAAGAATCTCTAATTCATTAATCTATACTTCGATAGAATATTCCATTGAATGTATATTAACAAAATTCATTTATTCATGCATTTATCTTTTTAAAATACTTATTAGGATGATTTGCAGATTGTTTTTCTATTACAAGAGATAAGGCCAGGGACATGTTTGTATATCTCTCTTCGTTCATATGTGCAAATGTATCTTTAGAATGCATAATTAGAAATGATACACAGTAGGATTTGTTTATCTTCAACTTGTCTAAAAAAATTCAAGTTTGTTTCAGAATGTTTTTACCAAGTTTAACCCCCACTGTAAGAATATAAGTCTTCTCATGGCTTCTTATCCATGATAGCATTTGGTTTTGTCCGATTATTAAATTTTTGTCAATCTGGGTGTGAAATGGTATCTCATTATGCTTTTAATTTACATTTAATTTGCATTTCTCTGAGGGGCTGTCAAACAGAAGGTACAGATTTGGAGGAAGGAGAAGACACAGCTGCTGGGAGAGAATCCCCCCAAAAGTGGAAAGATGTATGAAATACCTTGTCTTTTCCTCTCCTCACACCCTCCAGTATTCTGTAAGTGCCTCCACTTGGAAAAACCTACCTGGAACTGTGAGATTAAGGAAGCCGTAGGGGTGTAATTACCTGATATGCAGAGCATGGCAGAGAAGAGCAGAAAATGAATCCGAATCAAATACAAAAATGGCCAACACAGCTGTACCATATTTAACTTGTTATTGAATAACTTGTTATTCCAGTAGAATACAAACTTGATGAAGAAATGCATTTTATTTTGTTCCTTTTGCTTAGAAGTTTTCCTGCCGCATAAGAAGTGCTCAATATATATTGAATGAATGAATGAATGAATGAATGATCAAGACCTATGCCAGTTATAGCTTTCACATACTTAAATATTACTTTTTGAGACTTGAATTATTAAATAAATTGGTATAATTTAATTTTTAAAACTTTATTTTTTAGAGCAGTTTTAGGTTCACAGCAAAATTGAGAGGAAGATACAAAGATTTCCCGCACAGTCCCGGCCCCGACACATGCATAACCTTCTGCTTATTCAACATCCCCCATCAGAGTGGTACATTTGTTACAGTCAGTTGTTGGGCTTAATGTAGAGCATGCAATCAGCCATGATACCTGGCTTGCTAAAATGTAACACAGAGGCTGCTGGGGGCAATGGAAGGTTTCGGAGAAGGACACGAGCCTTTGGAATGCCGAGGCCTGCGGGGCCACTCAGCCGTAGGAATGCTGTGGGGAGTTACCTTCCTGGAAGCTTTCTTAGCCCAAACAGCCACCCTGTGATCTAAGAGATGTGTGCATTGTCCCCTAGGCTATGATTAGCAGAACTCGTAGAAGACGCAGATTAGCATATCATATCTTTCCGGTAAACAGATCCTCGTAGTTTCAGTAAGACCCCTTGTCACCCATCACGTGCTTGAGAAACAGTGATGAGGATTTGTGATTATCCTGAAGGACCAATAAAAGCGGAAGCAAAGAAGAGCAAAGGGTCTTCGTCTCTGAGCGTTGACCCCCTTGCCTTCTCTCTTTCACCACAAAGTTTGGAGTCATCTTTCATCTGTCGGTACAGGGATTGCTGGCCATTCCCGGCAGTCAGTGAACCTACACTGGTACATCCTAACTACCCAAAGTCCGTGGTTTACCTTATAGTTCATTATTGGTGTTATATATTCTATGGGTTTCGACAAATAAGTAATGATATGTATCCACCATTGTAGTATCCTATAGAATAGTTTCACTGTCCTAAAAATTCTCTATGCTCTGCCTCTTCATCCTCCCTTCTCCAACCCCTGACAACCATTGGTTTGTTTACTATCTCCACAGTTTGGCTTCTTCCAGAATGTCGTAGAGTTGAAATCATACAGCATGTAGCCTTTTCAAATTGGCTTCTTTTCACTTAGTAACGTGCATTTAAAAGTTTCCTCTATGTCTTTATATGGCTTGATAGCTCATTTCTTCTTAATGCTGAGTAATATTCCCCCTCTCTGGATGTCACAGTTTATCCATTTACCTACTCAAAGACATCATGATTGGTTCCAAGTTTTGGCAATTATGAATAAAGCTTCCACAAGCATTTTTGTGCAGGTTTTTGTCAATATACTGAATATGGGAAGGAATAGGAAATGATTTCTCAAAAGTCCCTGTATTACCAACATAATTTTCTAAGATTTAATAATATTCTTAAATTCATTCTTCTCCGACATGTAGCAAAGATAGCAGGAAGAATTCGTTCATTCCATACCTCCATGCTTGTTTCTGCCTCTGATAAAATAACAAGCACCTGTCCATCCGTTATTACCGTGGCTCTCTTTCCCATTGTTCTATCCTGCTTATTGCTATTTTTGCCCTGTGCCCTCAATCACACTTCCTCCTCTTTCATCCCTGCGCCTGAGTTGTGGTTCTTCTAGTTCTGTACATGGCTGACTTATTTCTTATGTGTAAGATATTCATTTAAATGTAACTTCCTGGGGCGCCTGGGTGGCTCAGTCATTAAGCGTCTGCCTTTGGCTCAGGTCATGATCCCAGGGTCCTGGGATCGAGCCCCACATCGGGCTCCCTGCTCAGCGGGAAGCCTGCTTCTCCCTCTCCCACTCCCCCTGCTTGTGTTCCCTCTCTCGCTGTGTCTCTCTCTGTCAAATAAATAAAATCTTTAAAAATAAGTAAATAAATAAATAAATGTAACTTCCTCAAACAATCTTCCTCTGCCCAGCAAGGTACTGTGGCCTTTTTTCTCTTGGTCATTCATCTGTATATTTTTTTTCATATCAGTCATCATGGTCTTTAGTTATCCTGCATTCTATTTGTTTTATTATTTATCTGTTTCATACCACTAGAATAGAAGCCCATGGGGCAGGAAATTTGTAGGTTTGTTTTTTGCTATATCTGCAAAGACTAACATAGTATCTGGCAGCTTCATAAATTTATGAATCTTCAAGGAAACACCAGTTTTTGCTCAGATAGATAGAGTAGTTTAAAAATAAAAACAGATGTTATTTTCACTAATATATGGCTATCATATTGAATTTGCATGTAGTGGATAATGTTGCACAAGTGTGTACACTCATGCTAGGGGGACAGAATGAATCTCACCTTGCCTTATCATGCAACTCTTTGTACTGATACATTATTTTCTCCAGGATACTAATCATATCAAAGGCAAAAGTACCTTGTTGGCTATCAAAAATGATCTGAATCTACTTTTGCACCATAAACATCCCTAGTTTCTTTAATATTGTAAGCATATAATATTATTTTGGCTCTCCTTACCCTCGGAGTCATTCTTCTCTGGAAATACCCCAGGTTATTATATTCTTCTTAAAATACCAAGTCTGGAAATTGACAGTGGTCTAAGAAGTGCAGAGGAGAGCAAGAATACAAACTCTATCACTTTACTGCCTTTGAAAAGTATAAATCCCTAAGCTGATGGGAAACTGACATTGATTCCTTCATGCTTTTAGTACCTAACAAAATATATATATAGATATTGACCTCACTTATTCCAAAGACTGAAAATATAAATAGATCTTTAAAATAAAAATGTTAGGAATTATTTTTACAGAAATTGCTTAATATTCATTATAAATTACAATTTACCCATTAAACAATGCCTATCATCTGGTGAATTAATTTACTTTGTTGGACAAGTGAGGAAGTTTTCAAGTTTGTTGGATAGCTTTCCAGAGCTAACAGAAGTGTTAAATACAAAATGGCAGGGAAAAAATTAGATACAAATTAGATTTTTTCTAAAATTAAAATTAATTGTATCTAAAAATTAATTTTATCTAAAATTACATTTAAAAATTAGTTTTAAAAAATTATTTCAGGGGCGCCTGGGTGGCTCAGTTGGTTAAGGGACTGCCTTCGGCTCAGGTCATGATCTCAGGGTCCTGGGATTGAGCCCTGCATTGGGCTCCCTGCTCGACGGGAAGCCTGCTTCTCCCCTTCCCACTCCCCTGCTTGTTTTCCCTCTCTGGCTGTCTCTCTCTCTGTCAGATAAATAAATAAAAAATCTTAAAAAAAATAAAAAATAAAAATAAATAAAAAATGATTTCACATTTGAAAACCATGCCATTATAGTTTTGGATCAAATTTTAGAGTTGAATAATATTGTTAAATTCTATGTAACCCAATAGGGATGGTGGAGGAAACTGAGACTTAACAAATTCCATGATTTACCCAAGATCTGACAGTTAGCAATATAACCAAGAGTAGAATTCTAGACTTCTGACGTACAGTGTGTTTCTTCTTTAGTTATACCATGTTGCTTCATACACAGGGAGGATGATCCCACTAACTGAAAACGACACGTTTCTTTAAAAAAGCTTATTGCCCATTTTACTATGAGAGACCAAATGATACGGTGTAAAGATAACCAGTGCTTAAAGCCCCAGGGCATGATATCAACATCCTATTGTGGCATCAAATGAATGATGCTGGACAAGTCATTTAATTTCGTTGTGCTGGAATTTACCTAGAGGGTAATGGTGAGGATTAAATAAGAGAATATGTGAGTATATTTTGAAAACCCTAAAGTATTATCAACTACTTTTAGCAGCTCAGTTCTATTTTACTCCATACATAATGTCAGGTAAATAGTTTTGTGCTTCTGGATAAAAACCCTCATGACAAAAAACATTAGCTGATTATTTAGACGAAAAAGTCTTATTTGTCTAACACATTTAGCACTATATTATCCTCAATGACCAATTTTTAAAGTTTATGGTTAATGTTCATCAAATATCTAGATCCCTCCCCTTTTAAATTAGATTGAATACACCAGAATAGACCAAAATATACAATGTTGTTAATGAAATGATTCTGAAGATATAATATATATATGTATCACAGAGTCATTGTTATGACTATCAGTTTCATGGGACAGTGTATAATGACAATAATTTTATATGCTAAATCTTTCAGTTGTTTAAATGCTAGATAAATTACAGCTTTGTTATGATTATATCTTTTTTTATGATTATAAGATATCTTAAAAACATTATCAAACCAAGGGGGGTAACGAAATGTGTCACTAAGATTCTTGTATTGCAAACCAACATTTATCTGGAGACCATATATTTGAATATTTTTCTTGCCAAAGAAATTTTAAGTCACCAACACTAATATAGTAAACAATATGAAAACGGGAAAGTGATGCAGTTACAAAAGTCACGGAAGTAGTACATGGAAGAAGTCCATTTTCAAGGTTCCCGTTCAGCGTTCTATCAGCTTTTCCTAAAATGAGAAAATGCAAAAGCTGGAAGCCAAAGAATTATATGCATTAGAGACTTTTTGTGCTGGCAGGATAGGAGCTATTAGATCATAATGTCCATAATTTTGTGAATATAGAATTGTTTCCTATACCATTACCCACTTCTTTGTCTGGTCTACATAAATGGCTCAAGCAAAGGGGCTTTTTACTACGTCCCTTAGGAAACGATTCCTCAGCCTAATAGACCTAACAAAGCTGCCTTTCCGCGATAGTCACTCAAAAATTTCCTATACTCAATTTCATCCCATTACTTCTGGTTATTTTCTCTTGACTAACCTAAAATTTGTTCCTTCTCCCTTCTTTTTACCCTTCAGATGCTTTCAAGTGATTGAATTTCCCATTAGTCTTTTTACCAAATTAAATGGATACTGTCTTTTAATCTCTGTCCATTAATCATTTCATTTATACCCTTAATCATTTTTATTGTTCCTTCCTGAAGTTTCATCTGTTCGCATTTTTCTCACATTGAGAAATCTCTATTTCTTCTCTGTATTGTGGGCAGTTTTTAAAGAAATTGAACTGGTCCTATTTCTGCCTAGCCTAATCTCACCTCCCAGAGATGATTCTTTTTCATTGTCCTCAGTAGTATTTATGCCTAGGTTGCACTTTACTAACTATATAATTAATTATGCACCCTGTGGTTTGGGGGTGTTTTTTGTATACTTTACTATGAAATTTTCATAAGCTTCTTAATAGGATAGATTGCTTTTCTTCCTTTTTGCAGTCCATAGTGTTCATTGACCTGCTCTGTATAGTTAATTTTAAAAAGCGAATTGGGTCATCAACTTTAGCCAGGAACTGCACTAGCATAAGCCCTAAAAGGAATATCATATCCCAGACTTAAGAAGGGAGTCCTGGACTAGTTTTACCTATCTAAATTCTTCCTATGGCAATGATCTCCCTCTTGCCTACTAAATATGTTCAGGCTTTCCAACCTAAAGCAACTTCAAGGGAGAATAAAATATACTTAGCCATTATATCTCATATATCACATCCTATTGTTGCTTAAATTAGAGGTCCATTGCATCTGATGAAGATATGAAGATTTCCAGATAAAATGCAAATCTTTTGAAGTACACAGAAAACACGAAATATTCTCAGATGAAATATATAGGCTTTCAGTGGAGAGTTCACGACTCATGGTAAGAATGAGATACACAGTAGGCTCTTTGTTAAAGTAGATTGAAAGGAGATGTAGCAGATCTAGAAAGCTCCTTTTCTATGTAGGAAAAGATAGTAGCCAAGATTGGACTCTTCTAGCAGAGGGACTCTGCACAGTCCAGGACAAAGGGTAGGGTTGGAAGAGTCTGGAGGGCTTGGAAAGTGGTGTAAAGATAGCCTGACAAGTGATGTCTTTTTCCTTTTAGCGTATGCTTCTGCCTCAACTTTCTAACAGTATTTTCCAGAGGCAGAGAAATACTAAAAATCATGGACCAGAATAAATACCAAAAGATAGGACTCAGATTGAAATATTGTAAGGCCTTTTTATGTTTCTCTGCTGCATTTTCTGTATACCAGCCATATAGTAAATGATATTATTGTGAATATGATCTATAGTAATGTTGACTATGTTGAAAAGTCAACCTGGAGTAGAATGTGGTATGAACCACATCCTCCCTGGATCATGTAAGAAGATGAGGCGATGGTTCTTCCTATGGTGTTTTAGTATCTCTTTGTAAAGCAGAATCCCCTCTAAGGAAAACCGTAAGATGGATACAAAATCTATTAATCATAGTGGGATTTCAAAGTAGTAATTTGTTTTAAGGGTCAATGATTCATTTCAGAATGCCATATAACTTGAATGAGAGATAATATAATTTAGCAGATGGGATTTAAACTATTATAGTTGAAATTAGGCTTAATATTACTTATTTTCTGAAAAAAAATGTTCTCAAAATTTGCTGAGGAATTCTACATTGCTTCTCCTGATGATCATGGCAAAATCATAAAGTTTCTTTGTTTACCTTTCCCTAACTACTGTTAAAATACATACACCTAATCAGGGCACCTGGGTGGCTCAGTTGTTTAAGCGTCTGCCTTCAGCTCATGTCATGATCCATGGGATCAAGCCACATCAGGTTCCTTGCTCAGCAGAGAGTCTGCTTCTCCCCATCCCCTCCCTCTTCTTTTCCTCTCCCCTCCCCCTTCCCCTGCTCATGCTCTCTTTCTCTCTCCCTCAAATAAATAAAATCTTTTTAAAAAAACACATATACCCAATCAAAAAGCAAGTCATTAAAAATGTGCAAATTTAAGCAATGTGCTGTTTATGTTCTATACCAGCTCATAAATTATCTTCATCGAAATGGAATTTATTATCATTTTTTTGTAGCACCCTCCTATGTACTATATTTCTGTAAGGGACATGATCTCACAATTTTCTATTACTTTTGTTTAAGTTGTAATCAATAATCAAACATGTATTTTCACAATAACACTTATCTATACTTTGGGATATGAGTTATTTATTTGGTTGTGTCTACTAACCATTGTGTTTTAAATTTTATAATACAAGCAAAGTAATTAGTGGTTCTATTTTGGCAAGATTTATTATTCATAAGCTGCATCTATTTCTAGTCTATGGATCCATTATCTTTTAGGTACTTTATAATTTGTTTTTAATCCCTCATACTACCACTATCATTTTCCCCTGTTTTGAGCAGGTTGGATTTAGTGATTTTTTTTTAATGGGACATTAATCAATCTATAATTCTATAACTTGAAGAATTTGGTTTTCATATGAATTATTAATTTGAAAGGAGCTTAATTTTATTTTTAATATCAGTAATTCTATTTTTGTTTGAGTTTTTTATTCTTTTAAAGTAAATATTCAGTAAAAGTCTATAGAATTATTTGTGGGAATTTCTTTCTGTATTTAACAGCAAAATGTGATGTTTCTCAGATTACTAAAGTTTTATAATCAATTGAATGTATTTCTATCTCCTCTGCCTTCTACACTTCTGGTTTGAAAATTCAAACCCAAGATGAGCTCAAATTAGGTAGCAAGATCACCGTGACCCCTAAATTAACTGTTTCTATCACAGATATCATCTTTTAAATAAAGGCCATAAGTGGAAAAAAATTTTTGAAAGGACTTAAAAGGAGAGTTAAGACTATTTGAAAGTTAAGGTTATTTTTGTTTTGGAGCTGTTTTGTTGTCTTTATGGCTATGCAGACGTAGCCACGGGGACCATACATGTCAACTCCTTTCAGGAGTGGTTACTGAGAATGGAATCTAGTTTCTAGTCACTGTATGGCTGTACACAGAAAATAATTAATAGAAGCTGGTTTCAATTCCATACTGTATTAGTTAGGATTTCTAGATTATGCTGCAATAACTAATGCTCCCCAAGTCTCAGGTGATTACCATAATAAAGGTTTATTTTTCACAGACCCAATATTCTTTTGTGAGTCATATGTGACTTTATTCCTTGTCGCCTTCACTGGGACCCAAGGGGACCAAGCAGCTTCTACTGGGAACACAACCCATCATCTAGTAACGGGGACAAATAAACATAGTAAGTCAGGTCCTGGCTCTTAAAAATTCTGCTAAAATTTCATGAATCATAGCTATTCACATAGGGATGTGTGGTCTTCTTGAAAGGAGAGGAACCTCAGGGAGGGGCACTTGATTATTTGTCAAACATTAATACACTTTATTTTACATACAGCAAAATTATCTTCCATTGTTTTAGTAGATGCCTGGACTACTCAAATTTCCCTTCCATGCAAAAGGATACCAGATGTTCTAACAGAGAGAGGTATCAATGTAAATTCTGCGTCCTTTAACACACACACACACACACATACACAAAGTATTTGTGTCCTATAACATGTATGTGTGTGCACATTCTTGTTGTAACATGTTATCTATTATTTCGTGAACTAAAATTTAAAAATATTATTCATACTAAAGTTTTTTTCACCAGACATTCTGCTTATTGAGGTTTTCTTCTATCTGTGTTTGATAAACAATTTTATAAGCAAGGGTATTTATCCCATCTTCATTCACTTTAACCATTTGGTTTGTTTTTCTTGATAAACATATTATTCTTGCACACATCAGTAATGTTTTTTTCTGATTAATATATTTAATTTATTTTCAAGTTATGATTGTAAATGAAAGCTTTACTCCCTCTGTTAAGTCTAGCATACTCGTATTTTAGCATGTGTTGTGTATTGTTTATCCTTCTTTGAATTTGTTCTGACTTTTTAGAATAATTTAAATTTTGGAGTCCATTCTTTTTCAGTGGACAGTTTGTTTCTTTGTTTGTTTGTTTGAGAGAGTTGAGGGAGGACAGACAGAGGGAGAGGGAAAGAGAGAATCTTAAGCAGGCTCCACCCAGCGCAGAGCCTGAGGCAGGGCTCAATCTCACAACCCTGAGATCATGATCTGAACTGAATTCAAAACTCAGTTGCTCAATGGACTGAGCCACCCAGGAGCCCATTCAGTGGAGATTTTTAACATTTAGTTTATTAAATAATGTGATAAACATTCAATTGGACATATCTGTATCATAAAATACCATGTGCAAAATAGCATTATCTTTTATATTTTCTTCATGTAACCATAATTTAATTTGTTTATTTTGTATGCATAGTTATGCAGTGTGTTAATTAAATAGTTTTCAAGCAAAACTTTTCTTCTCAGTTTGCAAGACATAGGTGCATGAAGAAATACTAACTTTTTAAAAATTAGACATTATTCTGGTTAGAAAGTAATAAATCATTTGTTCAATTTGGCAAAGTACACCTAAATTATCTCTGTGAAACACTTTATCTTTATTTTTTAAAAATGCATCTTAGAATTATTGTTTTGTGCCAAGAATTTACAGTTTTATCGTAATTCATGCCATCATCATTAACTTCCTGGCAAAAGAATATAGTTAGCTTATTTTGCATGTTTTTGTTGAATGATACAGTGAACATTATAATTTACACATATCATGCTCTTTATCTTTCTTGCCTTCCCCACTTCCCTCTTTCTGGGCAGTTTTTTGCACATTTATGTGCGTAATTAGAATTGAGAAGTCCTCATAAATGCATCAGGGAGATTCAGCTTAATTTAAACAAGCATCTTTTATTCTATATTTTGTAACCCTTGCTGGAATCTGAAGACTACTTAGGTCCAAAGTTCATATTATATTCAATATATGAATGTCCTTGGCCAGTACTTTTTCACATTATATTCAATATGTGAATGTCCATTGACCAATATCTTTTTTATAGAAATAAGAACCATAGAATTCTATACTCAAAGAGTGCCAGAATAACATATTTTGCATGTTTCACCATCTCTTCTTTATGATAGCTCTACAAAGGAAGTCCACAATCATAACTTCTAAAAATCTTTTCCCTGGGTTAAGTATCTTTATTTTCCTATTTTTCCCCCATGTGCTAGCGTCAGATCTATCACTATCTTGGTTTATATCCTATTTTCTGATTCCTTCCTTCCTTCCTTCTTTCCTTCCTTCCTTCCTTCCTTCCTTCCTTCCTTCCTTCCTTCCTTC
>NC_058403.1:32043910-32065472 GCF_002201575.2 Neomonachus schauinslandi | reverse complement strand
TTCCTTCCTTCCTTCCTTCCTTCCTTCCTTCCTTCCTTCCTTCCTTCTTTCTAGATTGCCTTATTAGTTCTAACATCATACAATTAGCTTCTATTTTTCACCAGACATTCTGCTTATTGAGCTTTTCTTCTATAGTTGGATTAACCCCATAGGTGGTTTCTCATTGTTCTCAACTTAATTTTCAAATATTCTATTCCTTGGTGTTACATTTCAGCTTTTATTTCTTTACCTATTTTTTTGTATATTTTGAATGTCCATTTCATATTCAGTTAGTTTTTCAAGATGTTAGTTCTCCCTCATAGCTATAGATTAGCTGTGTATTTGATGAAGATTTCTTTACTGAAAATATATATGTTACACCTCAGAGGATCAAGTACGTGGGCTCGTGGCAGGACATTTGAGGTCCCCCCAAAATTAACATTGACAAATCAACACAGGAAATCCACTTGTTTAATTAGCTACAAATCCACCTAAATGTACTATCATCCAGCCAGTTTTTCTCTACTTTGTATACAATCAAATGACAAGCCCCTTGTCATATGCTTATCTGGAATCAAGATAAACTGCTTTTAAGACACTCTCATGATCTAAAATCTGTCTAACTTAGAAAATATAAAAAATAAGTTTTGCCGTGTATGATTCCTTCTTAAACCCATACCCTTTTGTGCCCTAAAATGCCCTAATCGCTTACAAGATATTTTAATAAGCCCATTTTGGAAATTGTCCAGGCAATTTCTTATTATTGACTGTTTTATTCCCCATTTCCTTATTTTAGAAAAGAGGTAGATTTTTGTATCTTCTTAAAACGTTCTTAAAAAATATTATAGAGAGGGACGCCTGGGTGGCTCAGTCAGTTAAACGTCTGCCTTCGGCTCAGGTCATGATCCCAGGGTCCTGGGATCGAGCCCCACGTTGGGCTCCTCGCTTAGCAGGGAGCCTGCTTCTCCCTCTGCTTCTGTCTGCTACTCCACCTGCTTGTGCTTTCTCTCTCTCTCTCTGTCAAATGAATAAATAAAATCTTAAAAAAAAATGTTTTAAAAAAATATTATGGAAAGCTTTGGTGATCATATTTGCAACCTACAGAATGGTTTGTAATCTTCCTGGTACTAAATAGTTGAATGAAGTTAAAATAGCTAGGCGTTCTTCTAATATCAATTAACATTATTTTAAAAATGTAAAGTTTACAAAACCTTGTCATACATGTATTTTCACAATAACAAGATTTTATTTCTACATGAGAAAGCAGTGATCTGAGGTTAAAAAGGCTAGTGACCTTCCTAAGGTACAGAAATAATAAGAGATAAACTGAAATATGTGTTTATTTGATTTAATATTAAAATTTACTTTTTAATTTATTTCTTTAAAAAAATTAGTACATGTGTTTTTTAGGATATGAAACAAACAAACAAGAAACAGAAAAAGAAAAAGAGCCACCCATATTCACAACACACAAACATTAATGAGTTTAAATATGTTGATCCCTTCTTAATCATGAATATTATATCTCCTTTGGAGGTATTTAACCTCAATGACTAGACCAAAAGAAAACTTAGGATTCAAGTAGTTCCCAGTTTCTATTTACTCATTAACCTTGAACCACCTTTCAGGAAGTAGGGTATGACTGCTTTATCTTATTTTTCAACTCTCACTTCCAGATGTTGGCCTTTCCCAAACTACTTTTTTCAGTCTGAGCCAATCTTTACTTAAAAAATTAGTTATTCTTACTCTATTTTTAATTTTTTATGTTAATTTGCTTGCTTGTCAGAATTAAATTATTGGATCTTTGCCCTTCAGAACCCACGTTCCATTTTAAAAGCTCTTGGGTTAAAAATATATACATTTATGAATATTTAGTGTTCTTTTAAAATTTTACTTAATGCAATTATATTACTAAAATAGTCATAGCCATTTCCACCATCAATTCCAGAGCCAAAATCTACTCTTAATCTACTCTCTCAATTATTTCTCGAATGCTGTCATCTATTCACATCTATCCATCCATCTATCTATTATTTAATCTTGGGAAATGATTATTGACAAGTGAGTCATACAATTGAAGAATAGGATGTCTTTACTACCCTGGAAAAGAAACTAACATGAAAACCAACTCATTGAGCCAAAGTATTGTATAGATATTTAAACTGAAAACTATTAAAATCCATTAAAATTCACTTTTCTCCTTGTAAATATAGTGCATGGTGATAACCTACATTTCAATGTTGCTTAAGAAAAGTAGCATTCTTGGAGATGTGGCAGGGGAAGTTATTTTAAAAGTAATAAGGAAAGGCGTAAACTTTATTTTAAGTAGATTTTTTGTTATTAACCTCCAGAATAGGAAACACAAACTACTATATTTAACATTACTATTATTTAATATTAAAATGTATATTCTGCAATTTGTCCCTTCCTAGAAAATGATGCTTATTCATTTCTATTTGCTTTTACATAAAAATAATGGTTACTCTTAATTTCTGTTGTACTGTCGTCCACTTTTATGTATCCAACACAGTACCATATGAAAAGTAGATTCAATATTCACTAAATGAGCAAGTGACTTGACTTTAATATTACTTTTATAAAGGCAGAGTTTGGTCTAGGACAAAAGCAAATAACATTACATTTTGATTGAATTTAATCATAAGAACTATGATATATGAATAAAAACACAGTTTAAAATAATTGCTGTTTTAGTATGCTTTGCGAGTAAGTCCTAAAGGATGCCTTAAAATAGACTAAGAAGTGGCTTTTGAATATGTTAGAATTTGGTTAGTACAGAGTTCCTTTTAAATAGTATAACCAGTTCGTATCTTTTGAAAGGCAAACCACAAGATCTGACCATTAGCCTTGATATAATAAGCATACAGAAAATTGATTGCATGTTTAGCCCTATATTGGAAGTAGTGGTTTATTTTACATATATACATAGTATTTTACATATTTTTACCCACATCCATTTGTTTATTTGCTGTAACTAAACATTATCTCACATTTTATAAACATTTTTAGATAGGTTTATGTGTTTTTGTCTTTTTTTTCACAAAAATATTTTTAGTTTTTATTCACAGATTTTCTAGGATTAATATGTAGTATATTCTTAAGAACTTAGTATTTGAATTAAAACTGTTTATTAATGCTTCCTCTAATCTCAATGTACCTATTTCTCCTTTGTTTTGTTGTTTGCTCTTTTATCTTTTGCCAAAGTATTTCATTTCTACATTTTTGTCAACTTTTATCTTGCTTGCTTTACAATCCTGTTTGATATACAGGAATATATCCTCCTCCATGCCTCTTCTCCTTGCCAAATTTTACTAAGATTCTAAATATTATGAGCATTCCATTCATGGTGATCATCTTACCAAAATCACTGTACCATGAAGTTCTCATCTCTTCTACTTAGTGTCAAATTTAGTTCATCATTTTGAGTTCCATATTTCTCCACAAACTTACTAAAGTAGTAAGGTATATAGGTTTATTTTTAACTTTTGAGTTGTACTTTCTTCACCTTGTTTAGCAATTCACCAAATTAATTTATAAGCCATGTATTTACATGTAACCTTTTGAAACTTTATACAGATGTTTTAGTGAATTATTTAATATATCATAGTATCCCAATTAGCAGCTGTTCTGAATATTACTGCTTACTTACTACTGATTTACTACTGAAAAAAAAATGCCCATCTGACCACATCCTTAATTTTATATTTCTACTTTTAAAGTATAATTTATGTCTGTTAATTTCCTTTTCATCTGTCAAAAATCAAGCAGGAATACATTTTCTATTTAAAGTAGACAAGTGGATTAATGTCTATAGCTTTGAAATTTTTTAACCTATGCATATTTCCAAATTATTGAAGACACAGAGAATTTTAAAAACAGCTTGGATAGTAGCTGAATGTCATTAGAGTTCATTAAATTTCACCAAATGGTATGCTATTACATGTTGAACGATTTAAATTTAGAAAGAAAGTTGATTACAGTAATGGAATACAGGGATATGCCAGGTATGTTTTGCTTTCCAACTTTTATAGATGTTCACATTAGCCACAATAAGGCATTGTCATCATGATCCAAGGGCATAATGGAAATCAGTTTCTGACAGAGCATATATTGTCCTTGAAAACTGTACTGACGAAATGAGGGGTCCAAGAATACTTCAAATAGTAAAGAATAGATCAAGGATACTTCTACAGGTTTAGGAATGATGAAAACTATTACAGTTTTAATATTATTTGTTTAAAATATTTCTTACCCCTATATCCAAGTAATATATTTTAAATATTTATAAATATGTATATATAATATACCTCATATTATGTATCTCAAAATATATGAACATAATTTGGATAAATACAAGTAACTCATTGAAGACATGTTGAATATCTTTTTTCTTAAAAAATAAATAAGTTGAATTTATGATTCTGATTAGCTGTTATATGTTTGTCTGGGCCTTTTATGCAGTGAGTGAAATTGATCAAACAAGTATACGCTAAACGTATTAATAGCCTGACTTTTATTTATTTATTCTTGTTTGTTCACTATCATATTTGTCTACTATTCAAATTCTCTATTTAATTATAGTCATAGAAAAATTGCATTAATTTTGTACAAACTCTGCCTGAGTAAAACACATCTTCTCTCAGTTCTAAAAAGATATTCATTAAATGCACAACTTTCAATTCGTACTTAGGCTGGACATGATTATTTTTTCAAGTCTACTTGTAGCAGGAAGTTGAAAGACCAATAATGTACTTGTTTTAAAAAAAGAATTGAATATCACTCTTCTCCATTCAACTTTGCATGGTCATTATCCTTTTCTTACTCTACCAATAATAGCTTCTTATCTTTTTTTTTTTTTTTTTACAGACAATGAGTCCTTCACAGTCTTATACTGAATGTAATAATATCATGATACTTTTATGTTAACTTTATTGTAAATTGAAAAATTCTGAACCTAGCCTAAAGTGATTGTAATCACCTTGAATAAAAGACATTCCAAAAGGCTGTTCCAGAAACACAATAGCAGTGGGGAAATGGAGAAAATTGACTCTAATGTAATGACGATTGATCATGTCTTTTCACTCTAAATTAGTGGTCATGGATGTTTCAAGGATATATATTTGGTGAAAAATTTTGAAATATACATAAGAATACTCGGTTTTCTAACCCTGAAGGCAACTCTCTTCTTTTACACCTCAGTCATGTAAGAGTTAATTCTGTATCCTACAAGGATGTAATTGCTAAGTTAGTCTGGAAAGTGGCAAAGGTAACCTGGACTCAAAGTAACACTTCTGTTGTCAAGGGTTACTGATGGGGGAAGGGAAGTGGCTGGAAGGGGAAGGAGTTATGGAAATGAAGAAGAATTGTAGCACACACTACATAAATTCAAATGCTATACATATATTTGGAATGGGATCTCCATTCTGTTGTATTTTTGCCTTTTGCGTTTTCATTTATTTAGTTTACACATGGATGATGAATTTATGAGTTGGTTTTTGCTGACCTTATTCAGTGTATCATTGTCTAACAGCATTCAGCTGTAAATTATAGACATAATAATTTTGTAATTAAATTTACATTACTATTTACATCTCAAACACAATAAAATCATGCTATTTCCTAAGCTGTAATATCAGCAAATATCTTCTATGGAACTTCGTGGAGAGTCTGTGTCATTTCAGTTTACATGAGAATTTCTCTTTTCCTCCACAAAATTAAAGGTCAAGGGAAAACCATGCTTAAGGGCTTTAAGTTCACATGTAAGGATTGAATAATATTCTCACTTTTAAGATAGATACATTTAATGATGATGTACTGAAGTGTTTTTGCTCAATGTTACAATACTTCAAATCACCAGTCATCATAGGCCTGCCTCACTTTAAATCTCCTTGTTGCGCCAATTTGCATTACTGTTGGGTTTGCTAAACTAGAAACTAAAAAGAAAATGTGGCAATTAATAGTAAATGCTTGAAATCTTGTGACATTAGCAACATCTTTACGCTCATTTAAATTTCTGTTACCAGTATTCACAAATAAAATATTTCTGAATTTATTTTGCAAAATAAAAATGATGTCCATGACATTGACGCATTTTCAGTATCATTTAAAATATGTGCCCCATGTTCTATAATCAGCACATTCATGTATTAGCTTCTACCATTTTAACCTACTCATTTAATTTGGAGTAGCAATGCATTTTCAAGAATAAAATTAAGTGTTATTCTACATAAGTGAAGTGCAGTAGTATTTGACTATATACACAGTTCCTGGATTTATATCCAAATAACGCATAATAGAGAGCAGAAAAGAGGCTTTTTCTGCCAAAAGTATCTGAATTTTCTTCAGAAAATGTTCTTTTAAAATCCTTTGTATTTTCAAAGCCACTCTACAGAGGCAATTAAAAGCAAAAATGAAATGATAGATCACATGACAGGAGTTTAAATGTGAGGGTTTTTTCCTCGGTTAAACATCGCAGCAGGCATTGCAATACCAGAGGTAACGAATCAATTAAATCCATTTTCCCCTCCGCGCCTCCAAAGCTGCGTGCGTAGTGTTGCCGTGTAGTTCGGAGCGGGAGCAGTAGGACCCAGGGGCCTCCGCAGCCACCAATAGAAGCGCACACTTGGACCTATTTGCATGCAATGCCGTCTGCTCTGCGCATTAATAGTAATACAGATAACGGGTTTCAAAGAATTCTCTACTGAAGAAGGATTGGATTTTTCCAGGGTGCTGATACTGAGAAGAAACCCGACTTTACACTCTCCCTAATTTCCCCACGCTTAGGTTTAAAAGTCCCATACAGCTTTGGCTTGCTTTAAACTCGGGGAGGTCTCCGTGCACAGCAAAGTTGGAGGGCTGCGCCGGCACCACAGAACCGCTAGATTTCTGAAAACAGTCTTGTCGAAGGGTAAGTCTCCCAAATGGTTGCAAAGGAAGTGACAGCCGGCTTTAGACCTGTCAAAAGGGACCACGCTTGGTTTTACATCGGTGGTTGCTGGAGTGCAGAATGGGTGCGGACAGGACTGCAGTTTGTCCAGAAATTGTGACTGGGGTATTTGGGGATAGAATCAAAAACCTTCAGGCTAAATCGGAAATTGCAGCCGTATGCTCGGGAGGGATTCAACAAGTTTCCCTGCAGGGATGCGATGGGTTTTTGGCTTTTGTTTTTGTTTTGTTTTGTTTTGTTTTGTTTTGTTTCCTTGAAAGTTGTTCGGAGTGTTCGTTCCGGGTGGGGTGCTCCAGCTTCACAAAGAAGTTTCGGGATTTGTGTCTGTTGTGTGTGGCTGGGTTAACCCTTGTGTGAAGAGATTCTATGCCGCATTTGGGCTTCCTGGGGACACACGGGAGAACTGCTTCTAAGGATGCTCGGAGCATCAGGGGCCTGCTGGGGCTCGTGCTGGGCAACTTCCCCGCGTAATCTCGGGGTCTCTGACCGTACAGTGGTTATGAATTGGACAGAGGCTCAGAAACCCGCAGCTCCGAGGCCATTTGAGCTTCCAAACTTTGAAAACGTTCTCTAACAAGGAGGATGAGAAAATATGAAAATATGCATTACTTTGAATTGCTTTGAAAATATGCATTACTAGATGAATTTTGATGAACTCTTAGTGATACGTAGGCAGTGAAGTCTTTCAGGACCTGCGTTTCCAACCTGCAGCTTTTGCCTGGACGTGTAGTGCTGATGTGGAACGGTGGGGGTTTAAAGCTAAAACGGGGTGGGGGGGGGACTTTATCTGAGGGAGAGAGGAAGAGGGAGAGAAAACAGATGAATGAACAAGGTGCGTCCCATTTTTTCACACACAAAAACCACACGCGTGGGACGTGCCAGGAAGCGCTCCATTTGGTGGCGTTTAGCTGGAAAACGTTTTGCAGGAGCCTCTGCATTATTGATGAAGCGCTGTGCCCTTCTGGGGGCCCTTCTCGCTCCTTCACCCTGACCCCTCTTCCCTTCAGCGCTCCTCCTGCCTGGAGCTCGGGGTTGGCGCGGGTGCACCCGCTCGCGCGGCTCAGACCCGCAGCGCTGCGGACACAATGGGGAGAGGCTGACAGTGCCCTGCGCGCGGGCGGAGCGGGGAGCTCGGCGTGGCAATCCGGCTGTCGCAGCCCCTGCTGCCGCTCGGCGGGGGCCGCAGCGCTGCGGTGGGTGGCTGCTTGCGCCAGGCGACCACGCGCCCTGACATCCCGAGGGCCCCGCGCAGGAAGGGCCGCAGAGGTCCTGGGTTATCCATTTAGGGGCCACTGTGCTGCGGGGCAGACAGGTGGGGCGGGGAGATGGCATGCGGAGGCATCCCATTCCGGTCTTTGGTTCAGAGCTGCGACTGCTACCTGAAAATTCCTGGGGTGCACCCCAAACATCCTAGAGAACCTGCACTCCCGAGGGGAAGGAGACGAAGAGGAAAGAAGGGAAACGTTGATGAGCCTTCAAGAGAAGGGCAGCGAGTGATTTGGGGCAGTTCTGGTCATCTAGCCAGGCTTTTCTTGGCTCTTTTAAGTGGGCTGCTTTAGATGCGGCTTTGAAATAGGCTTCCGTGGCCTCTCTGTGGCTCCGAAGGGGCAGGCTTCCAGACCCAGGAGCTCACTGGAGACTCCTTCTATAGATGAAGGAAGGAGACTGCAGGGCAGGGGCCTTCATTTCGCAGTGTCATTTAACCCTGACCTCAGCACCTCCCACCCTTTCACGCCCTCACCAGGGAGTGCCCTGACCTTGCAAACTCCTCTGGGTCATCTGCCCTGTTTCTTTTTAAGTGATTTTATCAGGCTGGATGTTTCAAAGGCCCGTTAAGAAATGGTTTGTGTATTTCAAGTAGTGATGGGAGATTGTTTAATTTGGAGGTGGATCCTCAACCCCCCCTGAGCATTTGGAGGAAGGGGCAGAGATGAAGGACTCTATAGAATGGCCCACCTGGGGGGTTGGTTGCTTGAAGGGGAACTTTCAGAGGAAATATCCCTCTTTGAGCACATGGGGGGGAGACAATATCATTGCATTCTTTCCCCACTTTCCATTTGTCCCCTTCATTATCGTTGTTTGGGAACTAGGATGTAATGCTAAATAGAAAATATTTTGAGAATCCATCTGTTTATTAGGAGGCCAGCTAGAAGTGTGGTAGCTAGGCTTTCAGGCCCAAACTTGGATGCTCCTCAGACCTATTATTTTGGGAGATTCAGTTTGCTACTGCAAAACCTGCCTCTCTTCTGTATCTTTTGAAAGCTTTTTGAAAGGCATGCAATATGGCATGTTGATTTCATTAATGGCGTTTATTAAAGGGTTAGTGGGTGTTCCATCAAGCCCTCCCTTTCCTCCCCCAAAAGGAAAAAAAAAAAAAAACACATAAAAAACCTCAGCAGCATCTAAGAACAAATACCCAGTAGGTAAGAGGACTTTTTGTGTGTGTCTTAGGAATCTATCTTCCTCCCACGGCGGGGAGGGTAAAGCTGAGGAGTATGTAAGGGTATGTAAGGGTAAGGAGTGGGGGCATTCACCTCATATGGTTACCACGGATTTTGGACTTCCTTTAACCCTTCTCCACATATCTTCCTGCATACATCTTCCAATTTAGCCCTGTATGATCTGCAGAACGGAAATAGATGACACAGCTGCAGATCCCTGATGAAAGCTGGCTTCAGAAAAGAGCTGATAATCACAGGTTTGGGGGATTTTTCCACATACTTCCTTTTCCTTCCCTTTCCTTCCCTTCCCCTGCCCTTGAACCAGTGTTAGCATCTTCTGGGCTATATCCTGCAGAGGGTTAGTGATTTCCAGTGGCATAGCGCTGTGCTGAGTGTGGGAGGAGGGCAGAGACTCAACAGCTGCCCAGGGAGTCCCAGAGGTTTAAAGCTGATTTTCTCTTTCTCTATACTGCACAGAATAGAGAAAAATATCCGAATATCTCCCCAAAGAGAATTATATTGGCCTGTATAACTGTCTTTATTTTCCTGCATAATGGAATCAATTCAGATGCAAAATAACATTGGTTAGAAATGAAAGGGAAGCCATACACCTGCTTGCAATATTTGGAAACTAATGTTGTACTCAGCTGTGAGATCTCACCTTTTGGCATCCATCTATACTTGATATATTAGGAGCTATTTTTATTTATGCAAGATTTACTGTGTTACTTTTATTATGAGGCTGAGCAACTCAAGACACTGCTAAGATGTGAATTTTAAAAGAAAAAAAAAAAACAAAAACAGGGCAGCAAAGCAAGCCCCTGGCAGCTTGATGAATGAGCGGGTGCAATGCACCATTTGAAATGTAACTTGAGGTAAGGTTCCATCCAATCCACTAGAGAATGAGTTCCTCCTTATTGCCTGGAAAACTCAACTGAATTTCCTTTCTCTCTCCCCCTCTTCTTTCCTCACTCTCTGTCTCTCTCTCTGATCTCTGAGATCAGAAATATAACCATAATAACATACAAGAGGCTAGACTTATAACCTGGTCACATAATAATTTATCTCTCTAAACTTGCTGTTGAAGTGAGTGAGCAATACTACTGTTAATGTATCCTTGGTTATATCTAAAATATATTAGTGGCATATGGACCAGCCAAACCTCCAATGTTATAGGAAATAGGGGTGCTAGAGAAGTAACTGACTTACCCAAAGCCATATAGGAGAAAATTGTAGACACAGTGTTAGCATCTTACCTGCAATAGATATTTCATTCAAATTTTCACATCACCCTTTTGAGGTAAGACTTTTACTAGATTTTTTTTTTTTAAGATTTTATTTATTTATTTGAGAGAGAGAGAGAACATGATGGGGGGAGGGTCAGAGGAAGAAGCAGACTTCCCGCCAAGCAGGGAGCCCGAAGTGGGACTCGATCCTGGGACTCCAGGATCATGACCTGAGCTGAAGGCAGTCCCTTAACCAACTGAGCCACCCAGGCACCCGACTTTTATTAGATTTTTAATATATGAAGAAACTGAAGCTCAGAGAGGTTAAGCAAAATATACACAGCCATTCATCAAATAGGGGAAGATCCACAATTGGAAACAAGTTCTTGCTCATGACAGAGGACATGCTTTTCCCGTATATTATGGAATTATATTTTCCCCTCATATTTGAAAAAGAAGTTATATTATTTTTAAAATTTTGTTTCAGCACTCATAATTTTTTAATCTCCTAAATATCCTTTTCATGTCCAAACCCTTTTTGGCACCTCCCTCAGACCAGTCTTCCATAATCAGTGACTTTACAAGGATGTCAGAGCCAGAGAGAAACTTTTTTTTTTTAAGAATTTTTTTTATTATTTATTCATTTGAGACAGAGAGATACAGAGTGAGAGAGAGAGAGCAGAAGTAGTGGGGAGAGGCAGAGGAAGAAGGAGGAAACTGACTCCCTGCTGAGCAGGGAGCCCGATGCAGGATGCGGGGCTTGATCCCAGGACCTAGAGATCATGACCGGAGCCGAAGGCAGACGCTTAACCATCTGAGCCACCCAGGCGCCCTGAGAGAAACTTATTTAGTAAGAAAGCCTACCTCTAACCACTGCCCCAACTGTACCATCATCTTTGGAAGTTAGAGAAAAAGCATAAAAATTAGTGTCTTCATCATTTACTTTGAGATTTGCACAAATATGGCCAAGGAGTCTGGGAGAGTCCATTATGTCATTCTGAGACAGACGTTGGACACCTCCACCTTCACGTTTCCACACACATGGCTTCTTTGATCTGCAGGTTTCCCCACCTTTACTGAACCAAATCCTACTCATTTGTTTAGGGTGGTTCATGTTCCTCCTCCACCATGTAATCTCTGACTATTCCAACACTTATCTTTTTTATACAGCTCTTAAATTCCATTAAAATTACCATATCTGCCATTTAATTTGGTCTTTATTTGGAGTTAGGAGGAGTAAGCTAACATTTCTGGAGCATTCACTCTATATCATATCTTTTTACATAAATTATCTGCCAGATTCATTTTTCTATTTGCTCACTGTATTGACTGTTCATGCTCCTCAGTCACCCCAGATGGTGGGATGTATTTCTAGAGTTTCAATAATGAAATCCAAATGTGCTATCTCTAGTCCATATATTGCTCCTGATTGCCACACTTGTATTTCCAAAAATCTACTTGATATCTCCACCTGGAGATGTATTGCAAAAATTTGTGAGGAAAATATAGTAAAGGAAATTATTCAAAGCTACATGTTTCATTCCTTGTGCCATACTTGCCCTTCTACTTGTTTTTCCAAGTCATAAGTAGTCCATCATGCATCCAGGCAAAATCACCTATGACATGTCCCTCTACCTCATCCACCTCATACGAGTAATGGAAAAATAAACATATGTATATTTATTGGTGCTTTTATTTTTCTTGAACCTAGCCCTCTTTCTCCACAGACAGCCATGCCCCCAGTTCTCACTTTTACTTCCTGGGATCAGCCTTCTAAGCTAACAACTCACTTCCATTTTTGCCCCACTTAAATCCACGTGCATTATATCTGCAAGAGTCATTCATCTTTCTAGAGCACAACTGATGAAGTCCAAATTCCTTTCATGTCATTCAAGGTGCTCTATCATTTGGATTCAGAATTCCTGTCTTCAGTCTTCAGCTTTATCAGTTACTATAAAAATCTACTTGCGTTTTCTCAAATACTGAGGAGATATCATTCCTTTCTGCTTTTGCTTGTTAGAACTTCAGCTCATAATGGTTCTCACTTTTCTTGATCCTTGGATCTTTGGAAACACAAAAACAAGTGTTATCCTTCTGTGAAGATCTTCATGTTAAGCAAATAGATTTAAATATGTCTCTTTCTAATCTTTTCTTAATAACATCTCTGAAATTCTGTTGCATTTATTTATTCATTTTTATCAAGAGACTGAATGTTATTTTCCAAACTTTGGCCATTCAACCAAAGAAACCTCATAATCAAGAAAAATAATACTGAACTATCACCCACCACCCACCACCAGACTTAATACATTAAAATATGTGGGGATGGGACTCTGGAATCCACATTTTAACAAGCATTTCAGGTGTAACTAGGCACATGGAATTTATCACAACAGTTGCTCCCCAACTCAGCTAGGTCAATTTGGTGCTTAATTTGGCAGTTTGGGGGAAGAGCCACTAACATAGCTTTTTAGATCTCACTGAGGACTATGGGCATGTCTTCTTGATTACTGTGCTTTAAAGAAACATTTGATCACAGAGTATAGTATGTCAAATCATGTGATATTACAAATCATTTGAAATTGCTTGATTATGTGGAATTTCATTAATTTCCTTTATTCAGATATCCCCAAATCCCACACAATGCTTGTAGCATTTATAGATTCCAAGCATATTTGTGAGAGCTACCATTCTGTCTACCCTTCTCAACATTTAATATTGTCAATTTCTTAATTTTACCAATTGAATAGTTTTAATTTTTCTTTTCTGATTGTATGTGCAGTGAACATCTTTTCACTGAGAATTCAGGTTTCCTCTACTATGAGTTGCTTAAAAATATATTTTACCTGTTTTTTGTTTTTTACTGAGCCATTTATCTTCTTCTTTTAGATTTATAGAAGTCCTTTATATATCCTATATCCAAACTCATTTTTGATACATGCATTGAAAATATTTTTTCCTAGGCTGCATCTTATCTTTTCTGTTTCTTTTTTTTTTTTTTTTGGTGTGTGTGTGTGTGTGTGTATGTCTTGTTTTTTTAAAAAAGTATATTTTATTTCTTTAAAAGTAATAAAACTTTTCCATTATGTTTTCTCTCTTTTTATGTCTTGTTTTAGAAACCATTCCTTATGGTGAAGTCATAAAATATTCTCATATATATATTTTAAGTTTTTAAATTTTGCTTTTTACATTCAGCTCTTTGATCTATCTAGAATTGATTTTAGTTTTCATGTGCTGAGAAATGTGGTTGTCACATATAAATGTTCCATATGTGGCTGGATTCCTTTTTTGCCTATAAGGCTACTTGGCATCTGTTCTCATTTGAGACACATTTTTTTCTGGTCACTGTCTGCCAGGTTGGTACATGGACCATTGTGTCACTGAACCATCGCCATATTAATCAACCAGAGTAAAAACATTAATTAAGATTTCAACCCAAATAGGTTTATATTCAGTTAGAATTAAAGACCAGTGCTTTTTATGACAAACTGTATAATCTCTTTAAATGGTTTGTGAATTGTTCCTGCGTAATGAGTCCTCTAGCTATGCCTAGCATAATTTACTTCAGTTTTAGTTCTTTACAGAGAATATTAATGAATATCCCAAAGACACACTTTCCTTGTTTATAAGACTCTAGCGCAGTAGATCAAAGGCAGGCTCAGTACTCACTCGCAGAATGAAGCGTGATTGACCATTTGCCAGGTGAATTATATAAACCAGAGGAGGAACAATATTTCAGCACAACAGCCAACAGCTTCTGATGACTGCTTATCCCTTGAATAAGCACTCCAAAACATTAATACTATGGCAAAAAGTTTAGAAAGGAAATTATTGCAGTGCACTGTACATATTATATTACATTTTACCTTGGAATGAGGAACTGGGGGACTGTAAAACCACTTCACCTGCTTACATATGGTCATAGACAGTTTCTGTAAGAATTTGCTTTTTATTCTATAATGAACAACAAAATACTAAACAGACATGGTTAGTGCTAAGCCAAGTCTTGGATTATTTAAATATTGGGCATGAATTTAAAAGAGTTTAAGAATGGTCTGGTTTGGCAAATGGAAGAATCTTATATTTATAAGCTTCCCTGTAAAAAAGGAAAAAATTTAAAGAAAGCCTCTGCACCAAATACAAATTACACCCAGTCCATTAATTCCAATTCTTTCCAATTAATATCTTTTGTCATAACTTGATCAAGGAAAGGAATTATCTTAGGGAAAGAACAAACTCACAGAGTACCTTTTCTTATTCATTCCTTTTGTTGCCACTTTACTTGAGTTAAAGTCTGAATTCTTCAGCACACTGCCTTTCACACTCAGATTTGGGTGCATTCTAACTTCTTTCCATTTCTCTCACTTCTCCCCTAGGCGTAGTGTCTCTTTCAAGGTACCACACGCTTACCACCCCTCAACACGGCACTTTGTTTCTAACTAATTGCCATTGCCTCTCTATCTTCTTAAAATATCCTTCTCCTTCTCTGTCTAGTGAGTTCATATTCATCCTTCAAGATCTAATTTGTTACCTCCTTTTTGAGGCATTTCCTAATTTTCCCCTAGGAAGCTCATCTCTCTTCTATTTGTGTTTTAGTAGAAGTTAGCACCTACCTATACTCCTCTTTTTCTTTTTAAAGATTTTATTTATTTATTAGAGAGAAAGAGAGGGTACACAAGTGGGGGAGGGTGGGTAGAGGGAGAGAGAGAAGCAGACTCCCTGCTGAGCAGGGAGCCTGCAGACACAGGGCTCCATCCTAGGACCCTGGGATCATGACCTGAGCCAAAGGCAGACGCTTAACTGACTGAGCCACCCAGGCGCCCCTATGCTCCTCTTTATTACAAGCAGTGTTTATGTATCAGTTTTAATGACCAGAATGACTAACTGCGACAAAGATGATGAACAATTTCTCAGTGAACAATTTCTCCGTCTAAACCTGCTATTACAATATCATTGAGTATATTCCCTGTGCTGTGCCTTTTAATCTTGAGACTAAATTTGGTTTAAATAGTTACATTTTACATAGTCAATAGCCACATCTAGCTCATGGCTAACATATTGGATTGAGCAGATATAGAATAGTCCATCATCTCAGAAACTTCAATGAAACAGTGTTGGAATGAATAAACTCACAATAAAATTTGGAACAAATGAATGAATGAATGAATGACAGAAATACTAATGGCCTTTGATTTTCAATGGACAGCTGCCACTGAGTTGGATTATAGAACACGATCATGTTGGTGAGGATAATTTCACAACTTCACAGATTTTAGCATTTCCTGGCAAGAAACACATGATCTCAGCCTAACCAAGAAGGTAATGACAATATGAAATACCAAAGAAACCAAAGGGAGGGGCGCCTGGGTGGCTCAGTCAGAAGAAACCAAGGAGGGGAGGGGGTTAAAGCTATTCTTTGATGATTTCCTTACATATTCACCCAAAGCTTGTTTGCCTGAGATCGCAGTACAAGAATCATCATCTTTTAGACACAGGCATATGAGAAATAGGATTGAGCCAGTGGGAAAAATTCCATCTCTTAGGATTTAGATTCCTTCACATGTGGAGGTAAATACACTCACTCTTTCTCAAATATCAAATATAGTTTTATATTAATACCCATTAGGATGACTATTACAAAAAAATTAGAAAATACGAAGTGTTGGCAAGGATGTGGAAATATTGGAACTGTTGTGCACTGGTATTGGAAATGTAAAATGGTGCAGCCACGAAGGAAAATGGTATGATGGTTCCTCAAAAAGTTAAACAGAATTATCAGATGATCCAATAATTCTGCTTCTAGGTGTATGTCCTAAAAAATTGAAAGCAGAAACTGGGATAGATATTTTTGCTCCCATGTGTATAGAACCACTATTCACAACTGCCGAAGGTAGAAACAACCAAAATGTCCATCAGTGGATAAATTGATAAACACGATGTTTTATATACCTACAACTAATTATTATTCAGCCTTAAAAAAGGAATGAAATTCTGATCCATGCTACAGCATGGATCAACCTTGAAAAAATTATCTTACGTGACAAAAGTCAGACAAAAAAGGTTAAATACTTTATGATTTCACTTATACACGATACCTAGAATAGTCACAGCATAGGGACATAAGTAGAATGGTGGTTATCAGGGCTGAGGGGAGCAGGGAATGGGGATTATTATTTAGTAAGTATAGACTTTCAGTTGAGGATGATGTAAAAGTTCTGGAAATGGATAGTAGTGATGGTTACACAACAATGTGAATATACTTAATGTCACTGAATGGTATACTTTAAAAAGGTTAACATCATAAATTTTATGTTATACATAGTTTACCACATCAAAATTATTTTTTAAAGATTTTATTTATTTATTTCAGATAGAGCAAGAGTGTGTGTGTGAGAGAGAGAGAGAGAGAGCAAGTACAAGCAGGGGCAGAGGGAGAGGGAGAAGCAGGCTCCCCATAGAGCAGGGAGCCCGATGTGGGGCTTGATCCCAGGATTCTGGGATCATGACCCGAGCTGAAGGCGGACGCTTAACCAACTGAGCCACTCAGGCGCCCCTACTTTGACAAATATTTATTAAGCCCATTTGTGATTGGGCAACCTCGCCCCTTAGAAAAAGATTTATTGTTCCAATGTGGCTTCTCGGTGCTCTTTAAATGTTAATTTTCGGGGCTTCAGCTTCTTTCAGGTCTTTTGCTCTCTCTCTCTCTCTGTCAAATAAATAAATAAAATATTTAAAAAGATGTTAATTTTCAACACAGCACCACAGAATAGTCTCTCTGCCTATTAATATTAAGAGAATGGCAATGAGCCAAAAGAGATTTCCTGGAAAATGAACATAAATAAATACAATGGATCTTTTTTTTTTGAAGATTTTATTTATTTATTTGACAGAGAGACACAGTGAGAGAAGGAACACAAGCAGGGGGAGCAGGAGAGGGAGAAGCAGGCTTCCCGCTGAGCAGGGAGCCTGACGTGGGGCTCGATCCCAGGACCCTGGAATCATGACCTGAGCTGAAGGCAGACGCCTAACAACTGACCCACCCAGGCACGCCAATGAATCTATCGACTATATGGGATGTACTATATTAAACAAGCACATTTAATGGAGAAAAAAAAACAACACCTTAACAATGAGTATTGTGCTTCTGGATAAGACAGCTGGTGAGGTATGCTGGAGTTTTTGGAATGAAATGACTGCATAACTGGATGCAGTGAGGTAGTCCTGAACCCCCAGGAGGACTTTGGGTCGGGGTGATGCAAAGTGGCCAATAAGGCAGTGCCTTAGCCACCTGCACATGCAGACTGCTAGATGAAAGTAATATGATCAAATGGGATTACTCTGTGACACAAATGTATGCGGGTATTGTGAATTGCAGATCATGGAGCATCTGCTCCTTTGCTGACTCCTTGGGGGGGCAGGCAGGATATGTACAAGGGAGGGTCTTTGTCGGGATGGTGAGAACACTGATCACTCTTGGTGCTGGAAACAGAGAAACAACAGTCTCATCCTCCCCTTTCGTGTTTTCTTTCCTTCCTGTAATGATTCACCTTCTGATACAATATTGTTTTAATCCATCCTCCTATTACCATGAAATTTTCTGGGTAGGTACAGTTTGACATCTTACGGATTACTCCTTTTCATGGACAATGATCTGGCATACTTAAAAAGCACCCTGAAACTTACTGCCCTTGGTACAGTGCACAAAAATAAGGCTTTTCATGCATCATGCAAAGGGGGGTGAGCCGTGGATTGTTTTTCCGGGAGGGTAAAACACTGGGCTGATTCTGTCATGTTCTTTCACCTGATGCTGTTGATTACAGGTGTTTTTCCATCAAATTAAATTCAGCTTAGTAAACTTGAGAGCATGGAGAGAAGATCCTGATTTTATTAGCTTGTTAGAATGATATTCCAACTAGACAAGTTAATTAATCAGTTTCATTCTGAGCACTGTGAGCTAATTTGGGGATATTAAAACTATTGTTAAAGTGGTATTAGAGAATGAGAGCTTAGACAGAGGTAGGGGAAAACATCAGGAAAGAATTTGTCCTTTTCTTTTTGAGAGCTGTAGCGATAGCTAACATATTAGTGAAGATATTCTTTATTTTGCCTTAGTTGCTAGTGCCAAAGCAGCAAAGAAATTGGGGTCGTAGCTCTTCAATTTTCCTCTTGCATATCGCTTCAACTTTTCCATTAACTGCCTTCTTTACTTATTTTTATAATTATTTCCACTTCAGAAAAAAGGTCCTTCAAAGTTTTCAGAATCCTTTCTCCTCCCGTTATCCCTCCTGTATCCTCTGCCCTCCTCTTAAAAATTAAACTTCTTGGAATAGTATCCTTCTCTTGCCTTCCCTTGGCTGTCTCTAATTCTTCACCCTTCAACCAACTGTAGATTCCTACAGCCCTAATCTGATCACAGTTAGATCTATAGATTTAGAATTTGCCAAATCAATGGCCAAGCTTCAGACTTCATCCTACTTTAGATTTTTGTGAAATCTGAAATATATCGAATACATTTCAGGACACCATTCTCTTCTAGATCTCCTCCATACTTTTGACTTTTCTACTTCTTGCTCTGCTGCCTCCTTCTCCTCTACCAGTCTCTTCAATGTTGATTATTCCCCAGATTCTGCCCATAGAACTTTCGCTTGGTGTTCTGCATATTCTCCCTCTGTGATTTCCTTCACTCCCCAACTTCAAACTTATATAATGGAGAATAAGATGATGCTGTGCGAATAATAATAATTGATGATGATACATATAGATGGTGATATTTATAGAGCATCCTGAGAAGCACTTTTATACTTGTCTGGCATGTAATCCTACAAATTACTGAGTACACAATATCACCACCCAAATAATTGTCCTCTAGATCTTCAGTATTATTCAGTTCTTCCCCTCCACACTGTCCTAGGTCTTCTGAGTGAAATCTGTGGAGCAGCCTCTCAAATTGGGACTTCCCCACTCTTTATATTTGGGAATAGCTAATTTTTTAAATTGTGTCTCAGAAAAAAATCTTTCCAATTTTCCCCCTTGTTCATTACCTCTGTAAGTAAAGTTACTTAGTCTATCCTTATCTCCCATATGGAATTTCATACTGGACTCCCTATTTGTTTTCCATAGTTTTGTCTCTCCTTGATTAAGTTTTCCTTGTTTAATGCTGTCAGTCTTATCTTTCTAATATTGTAATATGCCAGTCCTCATTGTGCCACTCTTTAATTAAAAACTGCTCTCTATTGTGTACATAGTACAGTTTAAACAACTTAATATAACTTATAATCCCTTTCCCCATCTGGACACACCTCTCTGCCTTACCTGATTTTCTTTCCCTTGACAAAAATACCCTACCTTCTAAAGCCCTTCCCATGCTCTCATGGCATCTCTACTTTTCCTTTTTAAAAAGAGCCTTATTTTTTTTTTAAGATTTTTATTTATTTGAGAGAGAGAGAGAACGAGCGAGTGAGAGAGAGAGAGCATGAGCAGGGAGAGGAGGGAGAAGCAGACTCCCCACTGAGCAGGGAGCCAGATGTGGGGCTCCATCACAGGACCCTGGGATCATCATCTGAGCTAAAGGCAGATGCTTAACCAACTGAGCCACCCAGGTGCCCCTAAAAAGAACCTTATTGCAGTTACCAAACACCCGTCTTCCTCATTAGATTGTCAGCACCAGGAGGGAAGGATGGCCGTCTGTTTTTCAGTGTTCACCGATTGCTAAGAGAGTGCTTTGCATAGAGGAGTTATTCAAAAGACGTGTGTTGAATCTATATGTGAAAGGCTGTATGCAGAAACCCATATCTCTGTCAACGCGTTTTTCTCTGAATTGAATCACCAAATACTCTCTCTCTCTCTTGCTCTTTTTTTTTTGACCTGGTAAACGCATCTTTGGTGTGACATACACATATGAAAATCCCTGGACTTCATCAAAAGAAATAATAACTTTACAATGCATCGTTCCTGCAGCTCTAGTAGGAGTGATAATAAATAGCACTGTGTCATCTTGTTTCCCGTCTAAATGAAGAACACCGAAGAATCGGAGCTATATATTGTTTTTGTTTGTTCCCTCTGCACATATGATAGTGCCTTGCACAGGGTGATATTTAAATTTTTATCTTTGATAAATGGATGGCTGGTTTTATGTATTACTGAGTGTATTCAAGGACTCTGGCCAGTGGTATTCCAGCTACTCTGTTTTAATGGTTAGATCTTACAACTTTCGTCTAGGAAAAAGAAATGGAAAAATACAGTGGTATCTAACATTCTGTCACCATTCATTAATGATCCTATGAGTAAAAATTGTTTAATTTGTTATTGGAATAATCAGACTTTCACTGCTTTGTAAGCCCTTGTCCATATTATTATGGACAAAAATTACAAGATGGGTGAAGTGTGACCACTATCCTTAATTTTTTTTTTTTTTAAGCCTCTGGCTTCCTTAGTGAGAGACAAATGATTTTAATTCTTCATTTATAACTTTAATAGTGTGTAAGAGTCCATTTACAGACCTTCGGGTTCTGTAGATTATATATTTGGCTTAATGGCCCAGACTGAAAATGTTCAGTTTTGCCATCCTACCGTAGACCATACACACAGCTTGATGCTCTTCTGCATGTAATTTAGAGTTTGTATACATAATAGCACTTAGCTAAATTATCAAACACATATTAGGGCTTTTCACTATTGAATTTTCCTAATACCATTCCTCCACTTCAGTGGGGTTATACTGAAAAACTGAATTTTAATATTTCTAGTAGGTAATACGTTGATTATCCTACATTTATTTTTTTTAAAGATTTTATTTATTTATTTGAGAGAGTGAGAATGAAAGAGAGTACATGAGAGGGGGGAGGGTCAGAGGGAGAAGCAGGCTCCCCGCCGAGCAGGGAGCCCGATGCGGGACTCGATCCCGGGACTCCAGGATCATGACCTGAGCCGAAGGCAGTCGCTTAACCAACTGA
>NC_058403.1:31937693-32043810 GCF_002201575.2 Neomonachus schauinslandi | reverse complement strand
TAGTGAAATGCAATAATATAATATAACTTAATTCCCATTTATTTGAGGATGGAAGGTGATGTAAATAACAAATAATCTATTAAATGTACATTTAATTATAGAGAATTAATGACCAACTCAGTTTCCCCTTGTGTATGGAGGTATGAGATACTGAATAAATTCAGGAAAAATATGAAATTATTAAGATTTAATAGCAAGAGAAATTTTTACATAATTCACAGAATTATAACACCGGCACACTACTTTGGGCTTACGCATATTTTATTGACTCTTCTTTTTATGCATGAAGACTAAAACCGTCCCTAAACTTGTGTTCTCTACCCTCACTGTCAGCCATTGTTTCCTAGTAGAAAGAACAATACATCCCCAAGCTACTGCTTAACAAGTTTAGGCCACATACCTACATGGGAGAACTCATAAAAAACCTCTTAGGAAGCTTTAGAACAACTAAGTATATTGCAAAATGAATCGTTTGTTTTAGTCATAGAATTTTTGATGTGCTACACAAAGAGTTTCATAATGCTTACATGTGACAGTAGCCCTACCACTGGAAAAAATGAAGATAATTTAAGAAAACAGGAAAGACCTGAAAAAAATGTAGGGCTTTGCTATTTGGTACCATATCTATTATTTCCAGCTAAAACTTTGCAATAAAACCAATTAAATTTAAACAACATGGTTTAAACATGCATGCAGATCCATACGAATAATATAATTCCACATGTAAAGACTATAAATGTTCTATAATCAATATCTTCCATCTGCTATAAAGATAATAGAATTGTGATTTTTATGATATGATTGAGATTTATTTTTACAAATATTTGTAATAGTGTATCACAAATTTCCCTTTTGTTGACTACTGCCTCATAACCTCTGAATCTGAATATCTAAACCAGCATTTTGTTAAGTGCATAACTCACTATCAGACAACTAATTGTTTCTTGAATTCATTTTAACGTAATCTGCAGATCTATTTGAATTTTTACCACTATGTGTTTGTTATTTGAAATAATTTATATATAAATGTATGTGTAAAACTCATAAAATTATTTTCAAAATTGAAAGTATCAATACGCTTGAATCCATCAAAATCTGCAATAGTATACTTTTCATGGTTATTGAACAGCTATGTATTTTATGACCAGAAACCCAGGTAATAAAATGAAAGAAAATATGAGGACAATTTTACCAACCCTATTATCAATAATTTTACATATTCATATATTTAGTTATACTGGCAACTTCAGATTATTTTTTGTATTGTTTATCTTTATAGTGATGCTATTTGATCATTTATTCTGTCTTCAGTTTTTGTCTCATTATTTGCCATTTTGGATTTCTTCTTACTGGTAGATTTTTTTTTTTTTCCCTGAAGCCCACTGCATATTTGTCCTGCACATTTCTCCAATATTAGTCCCATCTAACATTTAGTCATTTTGATCACTCTCAGTTTTCCTTGGGTATCTTTTGGGTTGTGAGTGGCTGTAAATAAATAGAATGTTCTATCTGTGATTGTGTAGAACACCATACTCAGAGGAACTATGATTTCTGATTAAAGTTTGTGTAGGAGTCCCAGTAACCTATATAAGTCCAGATAATCAAACATATTTCCAAAATAAATGAAAATAAAGGGATGGATTTTTAGTACTGGGAACTATCTTCTTGGCTCTGTTTGCCCCTCAGAATATCATTGCCCAACAAAAGGTAGTCTTAAGCACTAATTCCCAAACCCAGTAATGTCTAAATGCTTTTTCCATCACCAATGGTTGGGGCAGAAAGCATTTCATCAAGCATCTTTGCTTTTGAAGGAAGCCCCTGTAAATACAACTGCTAATGTTGCATTAATAATTAGAGAAGGAAATAGCAAAGAAATCAAGAAGTATCTTCTGAATTTAACAGGAAGCAGTCTTGTTTGGGACAGAAGCTAAAAAAAATTCTGATGAGAGACAGAGTTAAATAGACTTAATAAATATAATTAAATAGAAGATCTGAATAGAGAAGTACCAGGAGAAACACACTTCTATAGCAGTACCCTACTAAGTGTTTTTACCATTTACAGTAGTGAAATGGGTCTGTTAATTAACACCAGAACTACCAAATGGCTAACGGGTAGCTGGGAGACAGGACTTAGCTGAGATGAGTTGTCCGTGTGTCAAAGGATCTTTCATCTTCCAGCAGGTAGCCCATAGTCTTCACATGCTCCCAAGTGCAGCAAGACAACAAACTGTCTTGAGCACAAACTGTCCCAACTTCACTTGTAACATTTGTTAATGTCTTCTTTGCCAAACCAAGTCACATAGCAACCCAGATTCAAAATTTGGTGAAACAGACTGCACTTCTTCTTCTTCTTCTTTTTTTTTTTTTTTAAGATTTTATTTATTTTTTGACAGAGAGAGAGAGGGAGGGAGGGTGAGCACAAGCAGGGGGAGCGGCAGACAGAGGGAGAGGGAGAAGCAGGCTCTGTGCTGAGCAGAGAGCTTGATGTGGGATCATGACCTGAGCTGAAGGCAGACACTTAACTGACTAAGCCACCCAGGCACCCCCAGTCTCCACTTCTTACTTAGAGAATCTGCACTATCTCATTGGTAAGGTGTGGATTTAAGGAAGGGAGTAATTTGCAACCATTTTTATATTCTACCACATAGTCCTTTCATATCTAGCAATTATTTGTATAATTTTATAGATATCAATATAGTCAGTCCTGCTGTGACGTACAAAATGTTAATTGGTAGAGTGAACATAATTTTAACTTTTGTGCATAAAAAGTAAGTTTTCTTCATACAAAATATTCAACACTGTTTTCCAGTAAAAATGAAAAATTAAGACAATTAACAGATGAAATGCACTGACATTTATTTAATGGATTCCTGCATGCAATACCACTTGTTCATAGGCATATTTGTGTACATTATAAAAAATTTTAAAATTCACCAAGGTATGCAATTCAGTATATATGCTTCTTAGAAAACAGAGGATGTGTTAAAGAGGGGAGATTACCGGGTCTGAAAGAGTGCCTTAAATGGTTATAGTAGGATTTCCTGAAGTGCATTCAGTTTTAAATTTGGTAAAATTCACTACTTTTCTGTCAAAGTTAATGATTAGAACTTTTATATATTTTAGAGATGGTTTGTCATAAAATGGAATAACAATATAAATGATTTGAGATTGTCAGCATGAGACAGGTCTTAGAGTTTTTGATACTGTCATTCTAAACTGGATCATTCCCCCCCCTCAAAACATGAAGATAAGTCGTCTTAGAGAATACTCAGGAAACTTGAAATCATTAAAATCAATTGTCTGTGATAATATTCCTGATTCGATTATTGGTATATTGCTTTAGCAGAGTATCCTAGGAAAATTATTCACATGTAACAAGCTGTGAGCCTCCTATTGGTGGAAACAGTAGACTATAGGTGTTCTATGTCCAGTGCTTTGAAGAATGACTAGGTCTAAGAACACACTCCAGAAAGGTTTCTTGAACATCTTCCAAAAAAATAATACTTTCCTCAGTTTTTTTCTTTTATCACTTAAGTCTTTTTTTTTTTTTAAGATTTTATTTTATTTATTTTAGGGAGAGAGAGGAAAAGAGAGAGCACATGAGGGAGGGTGCAGAGGGAGAGAGAGAATCTCAAGCAGACTCCTTGCTGAGCACAGAGCCCAACTCAGGGCTCAATTTCATGACCTTGAGATTATGACCTGAGCTGAAATCAAGAGTGGGCCGCTTAACCAACTGAGCCACACAGGTGCCCCCCAAAAAGTAAATGTGGAAAGACCTCAGTTTACCAATTGACATTTTATTTTGAATTTTATTGCAATTTAGTATATTATCACTATTAACATATTGTATCTATTGACTGGAATATAATTTCTTTGAGTTCCCTAAACTCCCTCTTAAGGAATCAACCCAAACCCATACCCTATGAAAGGACAAGTTGACATGGAAGGGGTATTTGCCAAACGAACTCCAGAGTCACCATGTTAAAAATAGTTGTACTTCATTTTATCTCTCTGTCTCCCCTATCAACCTTTAAATATTTTCTAGATATCCTTCTGATTAGCCCCTCTAGATCTGGGCTCGCTGCAAATTGTCTCAGCAGCTCTTGACTTTAAAGTCTCTTGATCATGTCACACAAGTACCAGAGATAAAGATGAATGACTTAAAACTTCAGGAAATGATTAATAGCTCTTACCCTTTGTTTAAAGCCTTATATTTTCCTGCCTCAATTCTATAAAACTTCAGACACTAACACATCCTGTTAAACATAAATCCATCTGCATGCATTTCTTTTCCTATACTCTGGGTGATTGTGAGAAAATCAGAAACATTTTTTGTGCTACCCATTAAGTCACCATGTGTATCTAGTCCTATGTACTTGCACAAACATCCTAAGTCAGCTGGGACAGAATTAATAGTTTTCTCCACTGTATTCCAGTAGCAATCAACACACATCATTTTATGATATGTCTGTCAGTATACTGGCCTCATCTATCTTGGGAGTCTGTGTCTTCTTCCAGTAGACTATGAGTAACTTGTAGGCAGGGAGCTAATTCCTCAGGATGCATTCTGCCTGGGATTGTTTACAGGTGAATGAGTAATATGAATGAAAATTCTGAATGAATACACAATACAATAGCCTTAGTGTTCTATTACAAAAACTCTGTGGCAAAATATCAGTTCATTTCCTTTGAAAATGTCCCTTCATTTTTACTCAAGACAGTGAAATACAATTAGTCAAACTCGTTGTGAATGGATATCCTGCTAGTCATAAACTTCTTGTTCATAATTCTGAGGAAAATGATTGCAGTTCTCACACCTATATGTTTCCCTCTGAGTGTAAATACACCTGCAGACCTTTTATTATTTTCTAACTGGAGGGTTGGTGAATACGCTCAGCATGGTTGAGCAGAAAATGTTGGAGGATAATTGGATCTGGAGGCTAAGGTTGTGGGAATGTTAAAGACTTTATGTGCAAGATTTATTTGTATCAAGTCTACATTATATTTGAGAAAATTCAGATTTTATTTTGTCATTACCATTCTGGATTTTAAACCACTAGTTAATGTTTAATGCCTTCTTGGAGACTCTCCTACGTCATGTTGTCTTTAAATCTCAGTAAAATGTTTCTTTTCTTTGTGGAAAAATCATTTATTGTAGATGCTGGGATTCTAAAATAGCATACTACTGAATTGAAAGGAGAAACCATCTCATCATTTAATTTGTGTTAAACTTACTCAATTATTCTAGAGACTCTGCTGAAAAAATAAAATTGGCCCTGTGAATCTTGAGTATTCTGCAGGATGAACAGTACCCTCTGGCTTATTTGAAGAAATAAATTATCAATCCTCAAAGGGATCCTAGGTCAGTCTTTGAAGTAGATGGCAAAGAGGCTGGTTTCCAGTGGGAGTGTGGAAGTTGGAGGGAAAAAGATGTGTAGATAGGTGGCAAAAGGAAGAACTAATTCAAGTCAAACAAAGGGTGGGGGTTGGGGGCGGTGGGGAGAAGAGCCTTAGGATTGAAGAAAGACTCTAGGGAGAAATAATTACAGCAGGTTTATTCATTACACTGTTCATCATTTGGTGAGCTGGAAAGCCCTGACAGCCTTGTCATGTGTCTTTTGTGTGCTTAGCTCTGTCAGGTGATTTTATGAATCACTTATTTTCTGACAGACCTGTTCAAAAAACTGTACAGTATCCCACAGGTGGAATTGGTTGATAGAACAAAGAACATCTGTTATAATTTTACATTTCTGACTTTAAATAATGAATTGGGGAGGAAATGACTTGTTTATCCATTGACTGTCTCCCTGCCTCCCATGTCCTAGGGAAGTTAAGCTCTAGGAAATTCTTTTGCTCATTTCTCTATTTCCAGTTACCAATTTCTAGTATGTAGTAGGTGCTCAATAATATTTGTTAGATTAATTAACATATGAATTAATTAGTCTTTGTCTGACCTCTTGCCTCCACATGGGTAGGCTTAGATTAGGTATTAGCCATTTGATGAGTTGAGAGTTCTTACACCCACGTTTAGAAAACACTGATGGTGCCATAATCCCTTTCAAATCTGGTATTGTTTACTTTCTTCTCTGCGTCCTTTGTCTTACTTATTTACTTCACAATTGGGACCTTTCTTTATATAGGCAGCTTTCCCTAAACTACAGGATGTCATATATATTCCTAAAACACTGTGTGTGCCCCTTACCATCCTCTTTTGAGATTGTCTATATTTGGGGTGTATTCTGTTTAGTAAACAGTAAGATCTATGAAGATAACCATGTATGTTATCTTGGTCACTGAGTTTCCCCAGTATTTAGTTTGGTACCTGGATATAATAGCAAATTAATAAATGTTTTATTTTTGGGCGCCTGGGTGGCTCAGTGGTTAAGCATCTGCCTTCGGCTCAGGTCATGGTCCCAGGGTCCTGGGATGGAGCCCCACATTGGGCTCTCTTCTCCGCGAGGAGCCTGCTTCTCCCTCTCCCACTCCCCCTGCTTGTGTTCCCTCTCTCGCTATGTCTCTCTCTGTCAAATAAATAAATAAAATCTTTAAAAAATAAATTTTATTTTTTTTAAACCTTGATTTAATTTATTTATTTGAGAGAGAGAGAGAACATGAGCAGGCAGAGGGGCAGAGGGAGAGCGACAAGCAGACTCCCTGCTGAGAGAGTGCACCCATGAGTTGGGGGGACAGCAGAGGGGGGGTATTTTAAGCAGGCTCCACACTCAGCATTCAGAGCACCACACGGGGCTCTATCTCACAACCCCAAGAGATCATGACCTGAGCCAAAATCAAGAGTTGGTCTCTTAACAGACTGAGCCACCCAGGTGCCCCAAATTAATAAATGTTTTGAATGAATGAACAGTACACATGATATTTTAAAACTGAAATTTGTCTTAGAGACTGGAAGCAGAGAAAACAGTTGAAATATATTCAGCCAACAATGACAACTTACTTAAACAACTCTCCACATTACTTGTGAATGAAATGAATTAACAGTTCAGGGGCTCTGCCACTGACTTAGTATCTGCTGATGCACAGAAACTGAACTATATATTTAAGGAAAACTTTGGAGCTCAATTCTAAGTCATCTGGCCGTTATTAGTACATGAATATCTATAAGTCTTTTTTTTTTTGAAGATTTTATTTATTTATTTGACAGAGAGAGACACAACAAGAGAGGGAACACAAGCAGGGGGAGTGGGAGAGGGAGAAGAAGGCCCCCTGCCGAGCAGGGAGCCCAATGCGGGCCTCGATCCCGGGACCCTGGGATCATGACCTGAGCCAAAGGCAGACGCTTAATGACTGAGCCACCCAGGAGCCCCTATAAGTCTTTTTTTAAAAGATTTTATTTATTTATTCATTTGAGAGAGAGAGAGAGAGCACGCACACGCAGTGAGCAGGGACAGGAGCAGAGGGGGAGGGAGAGGGAGGGAGCAGACGCCATGCTGAGTGCGGAGCCTTATGTGGGGGCTTGATCTCAGGATGCTGAGATCACCCCCTGAGCCAAAACCGAGAGTCCTTTTGCTTAACTGACTAAGCCATCCAGGTGCCTTTGTAAGTCTGTCTTTATGGTAGTTTCTTATAACTAGATAATGGGATGGAAACTTGGATGACTCCAAGAGCAGTGCGATATGGAACATCATTAACACTGTTTACTGACCTGTTGGACAGCGAGGCACTTGACATTTTGAGGAGGTGCACCCAGGGAGCACAGAATGAATGGCAGATATTGAAAGTTATGATTTTTTGTTTGTCTACGTTATCACCATTCCTCACTTGTGTTGCTATAAGTCATAACCTAGTAACCAGCCCTAGTGTTTCCATTTCAGCTCCTCCCCACTATAGTCAATTTTCCTCACAACAGCCAGAACAATTTCTTAATAATGAAAACACGATCCTATCTTAATTTGAAAATTCCCATGTCTCCCCTTTGCAGTTAGGATAAAATGTAAACTCCTTGCCATTTTCACTGAAACCCCAAATGATGTGGGCCTTTGCTAACCCTCCAGCCTCATTCCCACCATGTTTTCCTCTCATTCGCTGTGTATCAGCCTCAGTAACCTGCTCTCTGTCCCTGGGACACTCCACAGTCATTCATGCTTCAGTCTGTGGTTGCTCTGACCTCTACCTGGAATACTTCTCAGATTTTCACAGGAGTGATTTTTTTCCCCTACCATTCAGATCACAAAGAGAGCTCTACTGATTTCCCTTTGTAAAGTAGCCTATCAATCTGCTAGGCATTCCCTATCCCATTTACTTATTTTATTCTAGACACACACACACACTACAATGGGAACTCTATAGAAAACTGAATCTTGTTTTTCTTTATAACTTCAGCTATAATATTAAGTGCTCAAAAAACACTTGTTGGGTAAATAAATACCTGAATGGATCTATGGGCCTTCAATTATGACAAATGTCAGGCATCTTTACAAAAAGTTTCATTTACATTCACAACAGTGACTTCCCCGAGAGATCTGTTCACTTTAAACTTAAGGGAAAGTAATGTGCAGGAGTTGGATGATTTTCACAGAATAACAAAGCAGAGCAATTAATCTGAACTCAGGTCTGTCTGACTTGAACACTCCTGCTCTTTCCACTCTATCAGACTGCCTCCAGGCTGTCTATTTCAGTAAGAATCAGTGTGCATTGAAACAAGGAAAAGGGCAATTTACATAAATATATTGGACATGTTAACGGTAGGAGAGTCCATGTTGTGTGAATGGAGGTCTTGGTTCTACTGAGGATCCATGCTCAGAATAAAGACAGCCAGAAGAAAAGTAGCAAGCACAAAGCAGTTTATTAAAGCAAAAGTACACTCTCAAGGTGGGAGATGGGTAAGTTCCTCGAGGTGGAACCTGCTCCTAGATTGTTTGGGGATTGAATATTATTGAGCTTTTCTGGGCTGGGAGGAGCTGGGACATATAGGGGGGTGCTCTCCAGGGCAGCCGCTTCCAATCATTTGGGGGTACTCCTCCCACAGGTTGGGCGGGAGGTTTTGACCCTATAAGGTTTATACAGGAACCATCATGGCAGCCTTTTTCCATAGGGAGAGGGGATGTACCTGCAATGCAAATGCATTATAATGAGTCTAGGTATTACCCTGGAGTACAGGTAGAAGAGGAGAGTGTATGCTCTGCACCTGTAGCTCTTGGTCTGTCAGCCCCAAGGTCTTGGAAGCCACAGAGTCAGGATGTTGTGCCCCAGGCTCCTAGTGTGTAACTATTTATCATTATCCTTGCCTCCAGCTCATGCCTCTGTCATTCCCCACTCAAGGATTTGGTCCTTTGCCCCAGGGCATTCCTTTCACTGCTCATATCTAGCTTCTACTTAACATTTCCCCCTAAAATGATTGCCCAAATCGTTGGGAAAGGGGGTGATGACCACTCTGGCTGCTTCAGGCAGAAGGAGGGAATCAGAGAGTTTGGGTCCACTATTCTTGCGGTATGTCAAATGGAAGGAATTCCCGAGAGTGATGTCCATCCGGGGGTCCCATGTAGATGGAGGTGTCTTAAGTAGAGATGGTCTGGTAGCTTCGGTGTAGTACCATTTGGAGTTTTATTGCCTCTAGTCTGAAGAACACAAGTTTGATAAGTAAATTAAATAAGAGTGGTCCTGCAAGAGGGAGAGCTATTATGGAAATTAGGGGCCCCAGAAAAGGAAGCAGCCATGATAGCCAGGACTGGGTATTTTGCCAATTTGACCATCCTTGGTTAGCTTGATTATGAAGCATCCTAGCATTTTCTAGGAAGGCTTTAATATGCTGTTGTACCTGACCTCTTCGATTCATCCCAAAACAACATCCTTCTCCTAGTAATGTACAGGTTCCCCGACTTCTGGCTATAAAGACATCAAGGACCCGACAGTTCCATAAGACCATAGTGACCAAGGAATCAATCGGTGCTTGGGTCTCAGAGAAAGCAGTTGCAATGTCCTCATTTATCATGGCCAGGGACTTAGATAGATTATAATAAGTTTGGTGAGAGGCGTGGGTGCCACAGTTTCCCGTGGCCACTCCTGCAACGCCGATGAGAGACGAGATTGCTAGTTTAATATGTCTCTTCCCACTAGGGGACGGGGCACCCTGGCATAACCAGGAAGGAGTGGGAAAAGGCATAACCTTCCCACAGGCAACATAAGAGAGGGGTGAAAGTTTTAGTTATTGGTATGCCTGATACTCCCATCACTTTGCAGGCATCTTGGGAGAAGGATCCAGAGAAGGAAGTCAGGACAGAGGAGGGGGCCCCCGTATCCAAAGGAAAATTGTTGTCCTACCTGCCACATCCATCTTTACCCATGACTCCCGTCTGTTTCTGGTTACTTCCTGCAGGGGGCCGACTGTAGCGGGGGCGGGGGGGGGGCCCTCAGTCCATCACTGTCAGTGGAAGAGCGTGTCTGAACCAGGGGTCCTTCAACCTCGGGGGCAGTTAGCCACCCAGTGTCCCATTTGCTGACATTTAGGACAGACACTTGTCCTTACTAGGACATTCTCACGCACAGTGGCCAGAACTCCTGCAGATCAGTCATTTTCCTGATCCCTTTTTCAGGACGAAGCTGGGCATTTTTGGAGTGGGCTTAGCCCTAGAAGGCCACTAGCAATTGGGCCTGCCTTGCCGCTTTTCTTTTGTCCCTCTCCTGAGCCTTGGCCTCTTCTTCCTTGTCGCAGTTATAAAAGACAGCAGTTGCTGCTGAAAGGAGTTTTCAGGAGTGGTGCCCAGGTCTCTTTCCAGCTTCTGCAGCTTCAGCCTGGCATCTGGAGCAGACTTAGAGAGGAATTTGTCTTTTAGTATAACCTGTCCCTCAAAAGACTGCAGATCAAGGTTAGTATAATTAGTCTCAAGCTCTTTGCGTCTTTCTAGGAAGGCTGTTGGGTTCTCATTCGGCCCCTGACAAACTACAGCCACCTTAGAGTAGTTGATGGACTTCCACTGGCTGGCTTTTAAATCCTGCCTTAACAAAGATGAGAAAGTTGTCTCCTTCCCATCACTCTAAAGGTTGATTATAATCCCATCCCAGATCCATGAGAGGAACAACAGTCTCTCCTGTTGGGTATTTGGTATCAGAAAGGTGAAGACTATTAGCATATACCCTGGCTTCCTTAAGAACCCTTTCCTTTCTGATCTCTGAAAGAATCTGTCCTAAGATGATCATCACATCTTTCCAAGATAGATCATAGGCCAAGGTCAGATGCTGGAAGGCCTCTATCTAACCGTCTGGGTTGTCAGAAAACTTTCCCAGGTCTTGTTTAATCTGTTTAAGCTCTATTTTTTTTTTTAAGATTTTATTTATTTATTTGACAGAGAGATATAGCGAGAGCAGGATCACAAGCAGGGGGAGAGGGAGAGGGAGAAGCAGGCTTCCTGCCGAGCAGGGAGCCCGATACTGGGCTCGATCCCAGGACCCTGGGATCATGACCTGAGCCGAAGGCAGACGCTTAACGATTGAGCCACCCAGGTGCCCCTGTTTAAACTCTATTAAAGAGAAGGGCTTATGAATAACCTGAGGTCCAAATTCCCTGGCTACTGTGACCAGGGGACACAGCTTGGTGTCCTGAGGTCTAAGCTCACAGGATCAAAAGGAGAGGGGTCGCTTTCCCTTTGAAAGAGGAGTATTTTGGGTTAAGGCCCTTCTGTTGGATCCAGCCACCGGGGATTCAGCCTTCAGCCATGTCCATGGTTTCAGGCAGTCGCGAGAGGGTCTTGGTGGACCCCTTTGTCTTCCCTCCTTCATTTTTGTGCCCAAGGCCGGTGGACTATGGTGATGTGCTCAGGGTTGGGGTAGAGTCCCCTCCTGGTGGCATCCAACCACATATAGGCCACCTCTAAGGGACAGGTGACCTTTTGGCCTTGGCTGAGGTATTGGATGATAGAAAGGCCAGAGTTTCTGGTGGGGTAAAGCGAGGGGCTAGGAAAAAGCTCTCTTCCAGCATTTACCCAACCAAAGAGGGTCCTCTGCTTTGACAGAAGTCCAGATGTGGCTGCAGCCAAGGCCTCTTAGGACACCCTCTGGCACTGAATAGGATGCATGACAAGATAGGTTAGAAGGAGAAGGTAGAGGTGCAGCAAAGACAGAATTATAATGAAGATGGTGGTGGCAGGTGCAGAGGCAGCAAGGAAATGTGTGGTAGGAGACTTGGGATCATGAAGTGAGAATCTGGCAAACTGGTGGTTCCCAACAGTAATAACGAAGAGACGCAAACAATGAGTTAAAATGCTCTTGCAAACGCATAGGCTTCTATGACTGGGGAGGTTAGGAGGACATACCTTGAAGGCAATGTTCCGCTAGGGTTCCAAGTTTGAAGTGGTTGAGGAGCCTGGAGCCAGCCAAGAAAGGAGCAGCTCAAACCATTGTCCTCCAGAGGAGGCAAACAAGCAGAGTCAGAGACAAAGCAATCCAAGTCACAGCACCACAAGATGTTACGGGTGGGAGAATTGTGTGAATAGAGGTCTTGGTTCTTGGAATCCCCACGAGAAGATTTACCTGGGGATCCGTGCTCTGATAAAGGTAGCCGGAAGGAAAGCAGCAAGTACAAAGTTTATTAAAGCAAAAACACATTCTCAAGGTGGGAGAGCAGGCAGGTTCTGTGAGGTGGAACCAGCCCTAGGTTGTTTTGGGATTGGATATTATTGGGTGTCTCTGGGCTGGTCTCTGATGGAGGCTGCTTCCAATCATTTGGGAAACTCCTCCCATAGGTTGGGAGGGGGAGTTTTTGACCCTGCAAGGTTTGTATTGAACCCTCATTGCAGCCTTTCTCCATGGAGGTGCAGGTATACCCACAATGCAGATACGTTATCATGAGTATAGGGGTTACCCTGGGCCAGGGGTGGAGAAAGAGAGTGCACGCTCTGCACTTGTGGCTCTTGATCCATCAACCCTAAGGTCTTGGAGCCACAAGGTCAGGATGTTGTACCCACCCCTCTTCACCTCCCCACCCCATCCCTGCTTCTTTTTTTTTTTTTAAGATTTTATTTATTTGCCAGAGAGAGAGAAAAAAAGGAGGGGGAGGAGCAGAGGCAGAGGGAGAAGCAGACTCCCCACTGAGCCAGGAGCCTGATGCAGGACTCGATCCCAGGACCTTGGGATCATGACCTAAGCCAAAAGCAGATGCTTAACTGACTGAGCCACCCAGGCGTTCCCCCATCCCTGCTTCTAATGTGTAACCTATTTATCACTGTCCTTGCCTCCAGCTCCTGTCTCTATCATTCCCCCCTCAAGGACTTGGGACTCTGCCTCGGGTGGTCCTTCCATTGCTCATGTCTTGCTTATGCCTAATAGACATACGCTAGATGAAACTAGTAAAAAATACCTTATTAGCCTACTGAAGTTATTGCCCTCTAGCTTAATAGTCTTTGATATTTTAGATACCTATCTAAATACTACTTCCAGTTATAAAATTAAAAAAATCCTGGTGATATAGCATGCAGCATGGTGACTATAGTTAATAATACTGTATTGTATATTTTAAAGTTGCTAAGAGAGTAGATCTTAAAAGTTCTCAACCTAAGAAAAAATTGTAACTGTGAGATGATGCATGTTAACTAAACTTACTGTGGTAATCATTTTGGAATTTGATACCTATATTAAATCATTATTTTTGTATACTAAAACTAATACAATGGTATATGTTAATTATATCAGTAAAAAATTCATAAAAAATGTCTATTTGAAATAATAAAGTGCTTCTCAAATTTAATATGCACACAAATCACCTGAGGATCTTGTTAACAATACAATTTTTCCCAGGCAGTGCAGATGGTGTGAGCCATCCACCTCTGCTTTTTGAGAAACAAAGGCTATCTGGGCATTAGTTCACACATGATACACATAGTCTATTCTGAGTGATTCGGAGGAATTCAGTGGAGGAAGAGGTTGTGACTTAGAACAGTTGTTTTCAAGCTTTGCTGCATATTAGAATCACCTGGGAAGCACTGAAAACTCCCAGTAACCAGGTTGCACCCAGACCAATTAGATCAGTCTCCAAGGGTGTGAGGATCGCTATTTTTAAAGCTGCCTAGTTATTCCAACGTGACTGCAGACTTGCTAGTCTTAGTGTGGCCCACAGACCAGCAACACTGGAATGGGAGCTTGTTAGAAAAGCGAAGTCTCGGGCGCCTGGATGGCTCAGTTGGTTAAGCGACTGCCTTCAGCTCAGGTCATGATCCCGGAGTCCTGGGATCGAGTTCCACATCGGGCTCCCAGCTCGGTGGGGAGCCTGCTTCTCCCTCTGACCCTATCCCCTCTCATGCTGTTTCTCTCTCTCTCTCTCTCTCTCAAATAAATAAATAAATAAAATCTTTAAAAAAAAAAAAAAAAAAGAAAAGCGAAGTCTCAGGCCCCAACCCAGACCTCCAGACCTGTTGAAGTAAGTCATGGTCGCATATCACCAAGACCCCAGGTGATGTGTATACACTTTAAAATTTGAGAAGTGCTGATTTAGAGCAAGAGATTTGTTTCTTTTTTCTCTTCCCTCCCTCCCTTCCTTCCTTCCTTTCTTCTTTCCTTCCTTCTTTTTTTTTTTATTTTTTAACTAAGTCCTATTCTCAGGTATAAGTAGGAAGGCAGGAGTCCAGTGGAGCCTCTCAGTACTATCTAAGAAAGAGGTTCAGGAATGATAGCCAAAGTACTGCATATGAATGCTCACTGCATTTGGCAATGGCAATTTGTGACTTTTTGCAAACTGTTTCAGTGTTGGAAAGAAGGTGGAAGTAAAATTACAGCGAGACAAATATTCAATGTAAAGCAAACAAAAAAATAGAGATAACCAGTATTATAATAAAAATTTCATGAAGCTTAGCAGGTTGGTGGTATAGAGAGGGGCATTGGGTTGTATGTGTTTTGTTTTGTTTGTATGTTTTTTAATGAGAAAGTTGTGTATATTTATAAACTAAGAGGAAGGATTCAGAATAAAGTCATTAAAAATAAAATAGAAGAAGGATTAAATGAAGGTGATGATAGTGGATCTTACTATAAGGTGATTAGGTAGACCAGGGCTATGGGGCGGAGGGGAACCTAGGAATTGGGCACAGGTGAGAATAGGTATGGCTTCTGCTTTCAAGGGGAATATGCAATAATGGAAATCACAGGAAAATAAACACAATCCAAAGCCGTGTGATAAATTACATAATAGGGTAATACAAAGAATATGATAGTATAGAGAAAACAGTCCTATACCATGATTGGGGTTGGTTAAGAAGGGTGTCTGAAAGAACTAACATCTAAACCTACACCTGAAGTAAAGAGGATGATGGGAAGGAGGGATCCAGCTACGGGAGTACAAAAGGTGGTCTGGAGTTGAGAAAGAACAAAGTATGCTTCAGGATTTGAATCCAATTCAGCCTGCCTTTAGCAACGAGTGAGTGCTTCTATGGGTGGGTAAGTGAGGGAAAGGAGGTGCAAAAAGGGAGAGAAGGTGGATGTGGTGAAAAAATGAAGCCGCAAAGAGGTGAGTTTATGGAGAATTCTTCAAGGTGACTAAGTATTGGGTCTTTCTCCTCAGGGCAAATTTTATCATGCTTCCCCCTTGACAAGAACATCTTAATATAGTGGAAATAAGATTATGTTTGCATAAGAGAAAGTTTTTCTAAATGTAAGGTTAAAGGTTTTTCTAAATGTAAGGTTAAATGTAGTGGAAATAAGATTCTGTTTGCATATGAGAAAGTTTTTCTACGTTTAGGGTTAAAGGTATGGTCTAAATGTAGACAATAAGGAGATAACTGGGCTCTTGCAGTAATTTGGGCAGATAATGGTAGTCTAAATGAGGTGGTGGTGGAAGAATGGGGACATGGTGAAATCATTTCAGAGTTTTAAGATGTAGAAACTGTAGTTCTTGCAGATTGACTGGATTGGGGATGGGGAAGAATAACACTGGTGTCTGAATCAAGCAACTCCATGGAGGATGTCATTCATGGAATAGGGGCGCACAGATTTTTGGTTTGTTTTTAATTATTTGGGGTGGGATTTGCTGGTCAGATGGTGCTGGTGATGGTTTGGTTTCTGGAGATAATGATGTTCAGTGGATAGTAGCCTGTGTGGGTCCAAAGCTCGGCATGGAGATATGGGAAAGAGGCACAGATTGGGAGTCTTCAGCATAGATGTGGCCATTTAAGCCATGAAAATGGAAACACTAGCTTGGGAGGACCACGTAAACTGAAAAACAGAAAGCAAGAAGAAAATCTTTAGGATTATCAATTTTTCAGGGATGGCTAGAATTTTAGACTGAGTGGAGAAACGTAAAAGGAAAACATAGGTAAGTGTCACCAACGTCAAAGAGAGTTTGTCAGCTCTTTCTGAACTGTGAAATAAGACCAATGAGTAAAAGTGGCTATTGCACTTCAAATAAGGAAAGTTCTTGACCATAGATGGAGATTTTCACAGAACAACAAGGGAGCAGAGAAAATGGAGATGGGTTCAAATCTGTGACTCATAGACCCTAAGAGCAGAAAACCTTCTTAACATGTTTAGGTGAGAATGAGGGGAGAGAGCTGAGGTTTGGGAGGGTATGTATAATCATGGCAGAATATTTATATGAAAACCTTTCCTGGTATGTGTGTGTATGTGTGTGTGCATGCTCATGCCCATGGGGACCTACTTTGGCCCCTTTTTTGGGTCTGAGGACTAGTTCTATTTCCTTATCACAAAATAACTGTTTTTTTTTTTTAAGATTTTATTTATTTATTTGAGAGAGAGAATGAGATAGAGAGCATGAGAAGGGGGAGGGTCAGAGGGAAAAGCAGACTCCCTGCTGAGCAGGGAGCCTGATGCGGGACTCGATCCCGGGACTCCAGGATCATGACCTGAGCCGAAGGCAGTCGCTTAACCAACTGAGCCACCCAGGCGCCCTAAAATAACTGTTTCTTTAAAGTAACAATTTTAAATAAGGAATATTGACGTCTTTATTTTTGTCTATGTAACTTTGTGTAATTTTTAAATATATATGGTATTTACATTTGAACAGCTGATGTAGTCTCAAATTTTAAATATTTGTTTTGATTTCTCGTTACTTCTGTTTCCTAAAGGATTTCCTAAGATTTTTTTTTAAAGATTTTATTTATTTATTTATTTGACAGAGAGAGACACAGCGAGAGAGGGAACACAAGCAGGGGGAGTGGGAGAGGGAGAAGCAGGCTTCCCGCCAAGCAGGGAGCCCGATGCGGGGCTCAATCCCAGGACCCTGGGATCATGACCTGAGCTGAAGGCAGACGCTCAACGACTGAGCCACACAGGCGCCCCAAGGATTTCCTAAGATTAAAAATATTTTGTTTTATCAGGTATTTGCTTTCTAAACAGCTGAACTGTTACGCTTTATACATTATCAAGGCTGAATTTTATTAACAAGATCCACATTAGAAACCGTGTAGGCAGAAGTTGTAATTCCTGTGTTCTTTGGGTATGCTGGGTGCTCCATCTACATTATATTCTTATATAACAATTTGGAAAATCTGTACATCAATCTAGCTTGTAGAATGGGTCTGGCTAATATTTAGGCCTACAGGATATGTAGTGGTTTTGCTTGCTTTGGTTTTTGAAAGTGGCAGGGATTACAGACTTTGCAACAACTAGGATGCTTCAGGATGGAAAGTGTTGGGTAATTTTATTTGCTTCATCTCCCCTTTACTTTAATACAAGGGCTTCTAACCAGGGGTCAGCATCCAGATCACCTGGTCAGGCTTTGTAAAATTTAAATGCCCAGAGCTTGTCTGAGCCCTGGAGGATTTGAGTTAGTAGGTCCAGTGAACCCAGGGACCTATTTTTGGTGCTCTACAGATGATACGGAGGCATACCTTTTGTTGCAAAAGAGAAAGAGCCCCTTGAAATAACATATAATTAATTGTCTTGTGTCTTTCTAAGCATCTGATTGTAGACTAGCAGAAATCATAGGCATTTAGACATTGCTCATTGCTCTTCCCACACACACTTTTTAAAATATTACTTTCTTTCATTAATATGTGATGTCACAGTTTCACCTCACAAGAGACAAAGACATATTCAGGACGGAAAAATATGCAAAAGGGATATCACTGTTGTTTTAAAAATCACCAGTATAGAATGTTTTCTGACAGTAAAATATGGAAGAGGAAGTGACCTAACTTTGAATATAGGAAACAGACATTTCCACAGTGATTACAAATCATCATTCCAATTGCTGGTCTTTGGAAGAACAGGACATTTGATACATGCTTCTGCCAGATGTTAGATTTGCTCATTTCTATTCACTTTAAGGAAATTAAGTGTGTTTTGAAAAAAGCATCCTCAGATCAAATGTATTTACCTAGTAGCTCTTTTTTGGACCAATCTATACCTTCCAGGTTAAACTTCCCCATTGGCCATCACTGGGGTGCAGGTGGTGGGGAGTTGGGGAGTAAAACTTGCTTTGTAGATATCACAAAATGGATGAAATAAATACCAAATTCAAATATAAATTGTTTATGGGTAATCACTAATTTTGATTATATACATCACTGTTTATTTTTGCATTAGAATGAATGATTATTGGGTGACAATAGAATTACACAGGAAGTACATACCCGTGATTTTGGCAAAGTGAGAGACATCTATTGTTGACTCTTGATTATCACTTTTTTTTTTAAAGATTTTATTTATTTATTTGAGAGAGAGAGAATGAGAGACAGAGAGCATGAGAGGGAGGAGGGTCAGAGGGAGAAGCAGACTCCCTGCCGAGCAGGGAGCCCGATGCGGGACTCGATCCCGGGACTCCAGGATCATGACCTGAGCCGAAGGCAGTCACTTAACCAACTGAGCCACCCAGGCGCCCTCTTGATTATCACTTTTAATAGAAGATTAAAACAGCAAAGATAATTGAGAAGGAGATGCTCTTTATATCCTACCTCCCCATCCCTCATTTGGGTAATATGATTGTAAGAAAACACCTATGTGTATATACACCCTAGAGGAAGAAGTATGAAATCTCCTGGATTATGGTATGTATGATAATATATATATGTACATATAATATATATTAGGAAGACTTCTCCAAATCATAATAGTTAGGGGAGGATACTTGACACCTACTAGGTGAAGGAACAAAATGTTAACTTTGGTTCAACTAGAAAATTGTCTATGTGGATAATACACAGGTGAATGCTTGTTAATTTGCTCTCTAATTGTCTAATGAATTTAGCAAAGTATAGCATTGTGTAAAGGGCAATGGTTAGCAAGCTCTTTCATAGAGAAATCATGGGTCATAAAATATGTTTCTGGGAGATACTGCCACTTTATTAATTTCAATCACTATAATTAAATCTACATATGCAGCAGTAAAATCTACCAAATCATCAACTGATGCATATTTAGCCTCTGGACTCAGTGACATTTAATTAGTTAACAGACAGCCAAATGCCAACCTTTCCTTTCCAGTGGCAGACGGTTTGTGCACATAGTCCCTTCTCCACAGTGTCTCTCTCTCATATAATAAAACTTGACATAATTTCAACAAGGATGCTACACAAAATGAAAAGCAAATTACGAGGAAAAACTTGGGGCCACTGAAAATGAGAGAAATACCAAGATCAGCCATGGATATAAATCTGAAATAGCCTTTTGAATTTGTTCTAATTTACTGAAATATTGTTCTTCCAAGGATTGGAAGGGGTCGATGTCAAACTAATAAGGCATTTTTCTCTAAGCAGGACTGTTTTTCTCAAAGAGACATGTACTAACAAGTCTTAATTGTGCCCTTTTACCTAATATGGGAATTTTAATTAGCTTTATAGGAATTTCCATACATTCTAATTCATGAAGAGCTCATTCCATCCAGGAAATTGCATGTCGAGCGTGGCCCTCACTCATAACCTCTACCTTTTCCTCAGTTACAAGTTGACTTAATCCCCTAGACCCCGGCCAGGCAATGCTGTTAGAATTACACAGTGGATAGAGAAAGCAATCTGACTCTCTGTTAAAAGGAAGTTGTAACAAAGAAGCAAAATATTGATATTTCTTTAAGAATTGGTAAAAAAAAAAGGTATTCAGAAATAACACATAACAATAACATAACACAAGTGTTGAAAACTAAGAGCAACATATGATTATTCATTAAGGATTAAATTCCAACATCCGAAATAAGATGGACTCTGCCAGAAGTGTGATGGAAATTGAAGTGATATCTAATGCATAAATATGGCCATCATTTGATGATATATTTCTTAGGTACTTTAGCATTTTACCCAGTTTGGTAAATTAAAAAAAAAAGTAACAGATGACACTATTTCATATTACTCATATAATTTATGAAGCTTTTCAGTCAGAAATGAAATCATGCCAAATTACAGTGCTTTATTGGAAGAAAACTTGCTATGTAAAGATTTTCACCAAATGGCTTAATATAGAATTTGGAAAAAAAAAATCAGTTAAATCATGATTTTTAACCGGAAACAATTTCAAGTGACTGAAATGAAGTTTTTTTTAAAAGCCTGTGCTATTGAAATTGGATAAGAGAAATGATTATATAAGATATATAGACATTTTATGTATATATATTTTATACCAAAATGAGGAAATGCAGCCATATTTTGGAGGTAATACAACTTGGGTATGTTTTAAAATATTAAAATTTGGCTTATTCTTAAATATTATCAGTTTGTCATTCTTGGTTTATACATTTTTCACCTTCTTAATGAAAAATTTCACCTTTTTAGTCACCCTCAGTTAATAATAAAGGTTAATATTAAGGCCAGAGAAGATATAATGAAATTAATATAGATAGGAAGATAGATGAAAATAATTTAGAATTTTCAAAGCTGTGACATTAGGGGTATATGTATTCCTTATTAAGTGGCAACCCAGGACTGGCATATCGTCTGCTCCTGACATCACAGAGTCCTCCTGAATGTAGCTGTGTATGAGTGTGATAAGCACTTTGGGGTATGATTATTCTTGTTAATTTTGAAGCTAGTGACAGAAACACTAGCCCAGCAGTGACTCAGCAATTGTAAAATATGTTTACAACTAAAATCATGCTATAATAGATTTTTTCCTTATAGAGAAATATATTACTAATTTTTTATAGATAATATGTATTGTCCCTAAAATCTGTTTTGAAAATGTGTTTAGTCTCTTTGTAATAAGACCTGTGTATCGCATGTTAGTCATGTTAGTAGGAAAAATCATGGTCAATATTTTATATCTCTACTGAGATATGCAGAAAAGGGGGCCAGCCAGTTTAAGGGATTAATTAATCCCCAGTGTGAAGGATTAAAATATATAAAATTTTCTTTTATGGAAAAGGTTTTTATATCTTGCTACTGAGGCAGGTTGTAGAAAATTCTTTTACCTGTCTGTGTAGTTAGTTGATTTTTTTTTTTTAATAGCAAAATGGCTCAAATCCAGCACAGACATAGAAACACTTATGGTATCATTTTACAAAGTAGGTACTTAATAAAAATGTGGGGTTTTATGAATAATATTATATACTAGTTAAATTTGAATTTTAGTTGTCTAAGTGGTTCCTGGCTAAATATGGAACACTTGGGAACACCCTGTTTAAAAACCAGGTCTTTGAATTGCAATTTCAATATTACTACTTTTTGTTTAAAAATTACACGAGAATCCCCGGGCGCCTGGGTGGCTCAGTTGGTTAAGCGACTGCCTTCGGCTCAGGTTATGATCCCGGAGTCCTTGGATCGAGTCCCACATCGGGCTCCCGGCTCAGCAGCCTGCTTCTCCCTCTGACCCTATCCCCTCTCATGCTGTTTCTCTCTCTCTCTCTCAAATAAAAAAAAAAAAAAAAAAAAAAAAATTACATGAGAACTAGTTATATTACCTTCACTGATATAATTAAAAACTCAAAACTAATATTCCACGTTTGATGTAAAAATACGTCTGGATATAGTTAGCAATTAATGTAGCTGCAATTCCCAGCTTTTCTACCTGGTTTATTGATTGGCTTCAATTAATGTTTGCCAGCAAGTAAATTAACATAGCACCTGAGGCATAATTCTCTAGTGGATCATGGACACTGAGTTCTCATCCTTGCTGGTTTAACTCCTCCTGAGCACATTGCTAGTAGGTACATTTTAATTCAGTCTAGACATGAAGATTACCCATGGCTTTAATGACAGGTCATTTACAGCAAACTCCTGTTTCACGGCAGAGATGTCTCTTGAAGTGACATCTTATCAATGGCAATTCAATTAGTCAACCCTAAGACTGTGAGACGGAGTTTACACCATGTCACAAAGCGCTCTTTGAATTTGCATTTGAAATGTTCTTATTAGTCTCCTCCCCAACCACACACATACACATATATAAACATGAGTACTGAAGTTTTAATTTTAGACATTCCCTGTATGGCTTTTACTCTCTGTGTATATATCATTCTCATAGGATTGGATATCAGTTGAAAAATATATTTTCCTTTGCAAGAAATATGAGCACAAATATATCTGGCTTAATTAAAAACACCATCAAAGCCTTGATGTTGGCAAATAGAATGGAATATTGTGAAAGGCCATTTTTTCAGATGTAACATCAACAAACTAATTTAAAGGTAAACTACATAAGAACAAGATACTAGATTAGTGTATCATGATATCAGTTCATCCTTTCTTATTTAGAAGAAGTTTAGAATTTGAACGGTGCCATAATCATAATGGACTAATGTACAAGCTGGACTTCTTTCATCTTTCAACACTGAGCATTCATTAAAATCCTAATATATGTCAGGCATTATACTATACGTTAGAATCCCTATATGATGTCACTACAAAAAGATAGTTTTGGGAAAGATGGTTGTGTTAAATAATATTACTTAAGTCTGATTCTGAGGACAGAGGGATCCGGAATGTTCCAGGGTTACAGGTTTTGTTGGAGAAAAATAGACGATGTGGAGGGTCAGGGAGGAGGCGAACAAGTATAGCTGAAGAACTCTGGGATTAGCAACCAGATCATCCTTTCACAACTGGTGTCCCAGGAGAGATTTAAGTCCAAATGCCTGAAGGCACCCCTTGTCTATAATGAATCAACTTCTCTCCTAGAATCGCAATTGTGCAATGCTTATGTACCATCTGCAGAATTGATAAAATAGTCATTCACATCACATATTGTGCCCTGAAATTCAGATGAGGAGCCTAGTTGAGAAAGGCTGCCAGATTCTTGTTTTAGCTTAGCCTTCCATTCCTGATTTTTTTTTTTTTTTCCATGAGATTCTCTTCAAGTTCCAGCGTTGCAAATGGTGCTAGGTATGATTTTTTTTTTAGAAAAACATTTGCAAGACAGGTATCTGTATGTAAGCTTGACTGTATTAAGTGATCAAAGCTGCAAAGGAGACTCTTAGTCTGTCCTGAGACATGGACAAAAACTACATATATTTACTATCAGCAAAATGTCTTATATTTTAGCAAGTGTCAGTAAGGATGCTCTTAACTGCAGGTTCCAGAAGACCCATATAAAATTAGCTTAATTGTGTCACATAAAATAAAAGACTGGAGGCAGGGTAATTCTAGGATGATTAATTTAGTTACGTGACAAACATTAATCTTTTTTTCCACCACTCCTAAAATGGCAGTAGCTCTCTTCCTGGTTGCACGATAACTGCCTTACCTGCGATATGAGTAAGAAGAGAGGTATTTCTTCCCATGTACCTTTTTCATTGTATTGTCAAACCATTCCTATAAACTCTCTAGTAGACTTACATTCAGATTACATTGGCAAGGATTGGACCATACACCCATGATTTGTCACTGGCAAGGAAAAACCGTCTCCAGTGATTGTTTTAGGTTAATAGTGATTCAACCCTAGGGTACTGGAAAAGGAATCATCTTCCTAGAGTTCATGAGGTAATGATAACCAAAGCAAAATTGGAATCTGGGTTAGCAAGGAAGGAGGGTATAGACTGATATTGAAAGGGTTCTATCAATTCAGTGTGGGATGGTAGAAATACTTCAGATTTTTGAAAAGTGTCAGGAAATGTGAAGGTGAATAAAGTCTAGTGGACTGTAATTTTTTTACCTACTGAGGCATCCCCAAAATTTAGTGGCTTAAAGCATACTCATTTGCCTCACACTCTCTGGGGGTCAGGAATTCAGGCATGACTTAGCTGGTCTTCTGTTTCTTGGTTTCCTATGAGGCTGCAATCAAGGTGTCTGCTGGGACCAGGGTATCATCTGAAACCTCAATTTCGAAGCCAACTTACATAGTTGTTGGCAGGTATGTTGGACTAAGGGCCTTAGTTTCTTATTGGCTATTGGTTAGAGGCTGCCCTAACATATGGGCCCTCTAACATGGCTGATTGCCTCACCAAGCATTTAAGCCAAGAAGGCAATAAGAAGAGTCTGCTGGCTAGATATAAGTCCCAATCTTTTGTATCCTACTCACAGGCATGCATGCCGTCACTTCAACCTTGCCATATTTCTTTGATTGGAAGCAAGTTATTCAAGGGGAAGGAATTGCACAAGCCCACGAACACCAGGAGGCAGTGATTACTGGGGGCCATTTCAGATACTGCCCACTGTAGATAGAAACATAATAGATCAGAAGTGCAAAAATACAAAGACCTAATACATATACTTAAGATAAAATGAGTTTTGAGTCTCTTGATTGCCTATGATTCAGTCTATCAACTGGGAAAATAAAATAAAAACTTTAAAGGGATTTTTAATAGTTCTAAGGTTGTTCTTTGCCCTCCCTAGAGTCAGGGAGATTAACTGAAAGAAGAAATTTTAAATACTGATATAACAAGCATGGAGGTCTGGAATTAAGCTTTAGAAGTAGTATCAAATGTTAGTGACATGCATAAAAAAACAACAGTGAGAAATGGGGAATTATAAAAGATGACCATATACCTAGAACATTTTAAACAAAGATCATTTATTAGTAGAATTCATTTGAATAACATAGGCATTCCTAGAGAGATCTTATAAAAAAACCAATTTTTAATCTATAAAAGGTAGTTAAATGCTTTACTTCTGTACGTCTGTTACTATTAGAGTATCTTAAATCATATTTACCATATAATAATTGATTTTCTAACTGAATATGGTTATACTACAAAAGGTTAAACTTATTTATCATAAAAACTAAACCTTATAGAAAAAAGCCTTAAAATTACTTTTTAAGTTTTAATTAAATTTCATATTACTGAGAACAGTTTTCTTTTGCTTTTTGCTGTGTGAGTAAAATATAATTGTTCTTTATATGATTTTGATGGAATAGTCTTGCCTTAACATAGATGCCAAAGAATCAAAATATCTAAAACAATGAAGTTCAATATGACTAATATATTATCTAAATGTGAAATCCATAAAGTAGTAAAGCATATGTACTGGACAGTAGGTCCAATTCTCTTAAGAAAGTTGGAAAGACCTATTTTTAGCAGAGGGGGGCTAATTAACATTCACCTATAAATTTATCTTAAGGATCTGGTAAGTATTATATGCATTTGATCTTCTATTGCCTATAAAATATTGTCATTTTGTTTTGCTATTCCAGGATTCTTTTTTTTTTTTATTGAAATGAATTTGATTAAAGCACAGACTCGAGGGAAAATCAACTCCCATTTCAAAACAATCATATAATTCAGCAGAAATGTGACAGAGTTCATAGACTATGCCTCAGGACAAAGAGTTAGCATGGAAAGTAACTTCACCTTTGATCCCAAGGGAAAGAAGGATGCCTTTAAGGGAAAGAAGGATGCCTTTAGGTCATAAATAAGGGCCTCTCATAACACATTCCATCTGTTTAATCCCTGTACATCTCATCATTGCCAGGAGAATGGTGGGGGTCAGGTATTGGTGTAGAGTGGCTTTTCTTTCAAAAAGGAAAACCAATAATACTAATTATATTCCCCCAAATAGCTATGGATGGTCGTTCAAAGTATTAAACATTTTCCATTAAGTATCACTATCTTTTAAAAATAAATTAACTACATGTCAAATGCAGTATTGTGCACAGTACCCATGATGATTATAAACAAAGCTGCGGGTGCCTGCTCTCCAGACTCAGGGCATAGGTGACCTTTACATGGCGTCCATGGTAATCCAGATCATTAAATGTGCAGCGGATTGTTATTCACTTGTGTATATGCTGTTTTTTCAAGCACTTCGGTAACTATGTAAGTCATCAAAATGTGTGTGACGAAGACAATGGAAATGAAAAGATAAAATGATGGTAGAAAGGGAGACCACACAAACAAAATGATAAAAACGAAAGTCACTTGCTGATTAAATGACTGCAATATGTTTGTTAATATTGCTTCTGAAAACTATAGGAGATTATCTCTGACCAAGCAGAAGTCAGGGCTTTCAGTATATAGCAGGAGCTTTTTCTGAAGATGATAATACTGAACTTGGATGACCAGCCACTCAGGGAAGCAAAATGTTGGCTAAAAGCAATGGTTGGCTGTTGAACCATGATGTCTCCATGAATGCCTGTGGAACTCAAGAGGAAACCACTAGCAAAATTTATTTAGTAAACTCGTTAATGTGCAAAAGGCATCATTGCTTTTAGCTGTACATTGTGGTCAATTGGAAATGAAACATTTAATAAAATGATAGTTCAGAAACTTGGAAATTGGGGGAAGATAAGAGAGAATGAATTGAATTCTTTGACAGCAAAATTAGATTTTGGAAAAGGCATGGAGGCCAATTTATTTTGTGGTTTTCTCTTAGATACTTGAGCTTCTGATATATATGAAAAGATGAGATGAATCTTTATCTGTAGCTTTTAACATTTTAAATTAGTTTTCCAACAACATCATATTTTCTAGGTTCTTTGAAATACTCTGTAATATTACTTTAAAAAAAGTTTCCTGTAGTCCACTATCTTAATGAATAACAATAGAAAAATAGGTTTCCTTTCTTGCCCATTGATTTAATCTTATCTTGAAAATATATTCTTTTCTGCAAAGATTATGAATTTGTAGGTGTTTAATTAAAGGCTACAGAAAGAACATTAGAATCACTGTTGTTTACTGACAGTCTATGTCCAATTCAATGTTGAATTGAACATTCAATCTTAAGCTAGCTTTTCCTTGATAAATTTTCTTGGTGGGGAGACTTTAATTTTCATATTTTTAAACAATGGGAATTCTGTGAAGGGTTCCACCCCCCCCACCCTTCCAATACACATGGAAATTATTGGTGGTTCTTTTTGTTATTTTTCCCTGGGAACCTGATCTAGTCTTCAAATTCTTAACATATGTTTCCAGGTTTATACCACTAATCAGATTTAGCATTCCAAATGAAACCTCTTTGTCATTGTGCAAATCAACTAAGTAGGGAAAAAAAGGTTAAACCTGTGGGAGATAGTGATGAAGATACTTTGTCATTTAATATTTTCAGGGATATATTTTAGTAAAATTTGAAAGTGGGCCTGGAAAAAAGCATAGAGATGTGTAATAACCACATGAATTTTTGTTAAGTTTGGCGACAATAATACGTCTAACTTAGAACTTTTTATATTTGCCTACTTATAAAATTAATATTTGAATTGCTGATTCAATTAAATATTCCTGAGCTTTTGAGGGGGGAATTCATAATAAGAGATTACGTTTTTAGGTTTCTTTAAAGTCCTAAACAGTAGTCTCATAGTTTTCTTCAAATTTGGATCAGTTACCCTATTGCAATTGTTTCCCTATTTGAAAAAGCAGTGCTTATGAATAAGAGTAGTTCTCTTCAAATTGTGGCATCACAAAATAATGGTTTAGCATAGGCATTCTTTTTTTTTTTTTTTAAGATTTTATTTATTTGACAGAGAGAGAGAGAGACCGCGAGAGAGGGAACACAAGCAGGGGGAGTGGGAGAGGGAGAAGCAGGCTTCCCGCAGAGCAGGGAGCCCGATGTGGGGCTCGATCCCAGGACCCCGGGATCATGACCCGAGCCGAAGGCAGATGCCTAATGACTGAGCCACCCAGGTGCCCCTAGCATGGGCATTCTTAACTTAGAGTCCACAATCATGCTTCGAATTCAGTAGAATCCATGAACTTGGATAAGGGAAAGAAAAGGTTCATCTTTGTTTCTACAAAGTTCTAACTAAATTTATCATTTCCTTAATTATTTATGTGAACAATAATCCAGAATACTGCATGGTAGTATTTGTGACTTTAGCTTTAATGGAAATCCTCAATATTTCTAAAGAACACTAGAGATGTAACCAGAATCTGGAATATACTCTATACTCACCACTGATTGGAAATCACTGAGGTTATTAGACACTGCATGATCTTGTTACTTAATGCATTAAGAGAAACATTTCTCCAGTTATGTATGGCTGTCTAATAAATCACCCAAGAACCTAGCAGCTTAAGACAATTTATCATCTCTCTTAGTTTAATGGTTTGACTGAACTGAATGGTTCTGGGGGTATCTCATGAGGTCCCAGTCAGATGTAAACTGGGACCACAGTTACCTGAAGGCTCATATGCACTGTCAAGATGACTCACTGACAGGACTGACAGTTAATGTTGGCAGTGGGCAGCTCATCTGGGGCCAACAACCAGAGCACCTACATATGGTTTCTCTCTGCCCTGTGGTCACTAAGTTTTGAGAGGGAGTGTTCAAGAAGGTCCTGGGTTCACAAGACCCAGGGCTGAAGCTACAAAACTCTGCGTGACCTAACATTATTTCTACCAGCCCAGATTCAACACGGGAGGAGTCTATATGAGGCTATGAATACTGGGAAGTCTAATTCATTGAGGGCCTTCTTTGCAGAATAGCTACTACAGATCATATTAGTATAACACATTTTTAAAAAGATTTATATATGTATTTTAGAGAGAGGAAGGGGGGGTGGGGAAGGGCAGAAGCAGAGGGAGAGAAAGGGAAAAAAACAGAAGGATCTCTGGTCTACCCAATTACTAAAGGGATCTATCCTCTCCCCCAAATATTAAGAAGCTCTGGTGTAACAGAAATATGTTTTAATAGCACAATTTGATTTTTTCCCTGAGATACACATTAGAAAAGCTCATATCAAAATAATTTCAGTAATTTTAATAAACCACAAAAGGATATATTTTACTCAATATAAACTTAGTGAGAACATGATTTGTACAAGGCATTTGGCAAATATTAATTATTATGCTACATTGTTTTCCCTTTTGAAAGAACTGTACAATAAGTTCTTAGCATTAGAGTTAATACATTTTTTTCTCTCTACTTGATTTCATGTGTTTTTGTAATATGATATGAAAGCTACATAACCTCAAAACTTCGTATTCCCTTTATTAGTTTGGCTGCCAGAAAGGTTAGAACTACATGTTGCGGTTGACAGAAGTACCATTTCCCCATTCACATTGGCTAATGCTTCTGTTTTAGCATTATATGAAGACAATCGTATTTACATATTTTATAGAAAGCTTATTCCTTCAAAGGGTTGCATTAATAAAAATAGACTGTGTTTTGACATTTATTGCATGACCTAAATGTTTCCGAAAACTTTTATCTGATTCAGGGAGATTTAATCATTGTAGTCTAATATATCAGTGGGACATGATTTAACTTTTCCAAAAATAGTTTTCATAGAAAATAAACATTTAATAAAAAGGACCTAAATTGATGTCATTGAGATAGTAGGCTCCTTCGGCATAATTATGCATGTACAGACATTCTCATGAAAAGGAAGTAGAATTTTTCTACCTATGTTTTATCGTGTTCCCCCAACTAATTCATTTTACACTAGTTCCTTAGAACTCTACTTAAATTCTTAAAGAAGCCCGTAAATCATCTCTTTTTGACTTTTCTTGCCAAAAACCATTCCAGACCTGCCATTGAGTATAAATAATGTTTTTATTTTCCACATACATTCAGCAAGACACTCTTATTTATGCTTGCTGTGGTAGCTATCAATATTCTTCTTTGTGCAGATACCTTATGCTTCAGCATTTCTTTTAGTTCAACAAGTGACCAATACAAAATTAATGGATATTCAGCTTACAGAATCTTTTAGCTGAAATTAATTTTAGAGAAATATTAACAGCAGCTTGGAGTTTTAGCCATAAATATAAAATTTCATTAGCTCTTCCCTGAAATGCAACATTATATTTATTTAGAGAAATGCCATTATGTTCCTTGTACTGATTAATAAGAATATCTCTAAATTTTATTTTTAAACTTTTTCAATAAATACATTTTCTGTTGACATGCCTACCTTATATTGGTGGTAGTGGCAGGTTATTGAGCATCTTTAGCATGTACAATTTATTTGTTTCTTTTATTCTTTAGACACAGTGTGGAGAAAGATAAATAATTACACAATGGTTTATCACTGTGACCGATAGATGATTATAACACCACAATGGTATAATTAATGGAAAGAAAAATCAAAGAATGGGAACACATCCTATTACAGCTTGTTAGAATATTCTTTCTTGCGTGTAGTTTATGGTTATTTATTCCCTGGCACAATTTAATACCCCTCATGTCACAGCTACGTGCAGGAAATTATTTTTCATGCTTTTGTAAAAAATTTTCTGCTGGTAGATTTAGTTTATCTCTGGTCACAGAGAGAAAGAAAAATTCCATGGCTTCTCTGGCAATTTTCTCATTTAGCAGAGTTTAAAATGTCATAGAGCTGGATACATTTTAGAAGGGGCATACACTGTTGGAAAATATTCTGTTTCAATGCTTAAATTGTTTAAGTGTTGACAGAAATTTGGAAGATATCTGTACTTAATAGTAATTACAGTATTTATTGCCTTGAAATAGGTTCTAGTCATTATGGGTAATGAAAATTTAATGCATGTAAAATGAAGGCAGGTTTTTTTTAAAGATTTATTTATTTGGGGGGGAGGGGCAGGGGGAGAGGGAGAGAAGCCGACTCCCCACTGAGCACAGAGCCCAAAGGGGGCTCAATCCCATGACCCTGAGATGGGCCAAAATCAAGAGATCAAGAGTATGGTGCTCAACCAACCGAGCCACCTGGGCACCCCAAAGGCAGTTTTTTGAATATCAGAATTTCCTTTTATAAAATACATTGAATTAGTAATAAAATGATGTTTTCAGCAGACCTTTGTAAGCAGTTCAAATTTGTTGGTGCTCTCCATATGCCTTTCATCTGCCTTCTTACCATTCCCTGGTCCTCCTTGACCTCTCCACTTCCACTCCCAATTCATTCTTTTCTTTGTTCTCTCTTTGATGTTTCACTTTATCCTGTAGCTCCTTTAAGAATTGGTGGAAGTGCCCAAAAGTCAAAAGGCATTGACTTTCATTCCATTCTCCTTTTATTTCCCTCCCATTTAACCTATAAGACAGACAAACATACAGAAACACACAAAGAGACATGAATGCACACACACAAAACACATGATCTAGTATAATTATTTGTGGCTATTCTTTCATTAAACTTACAGTAGAGTATGGCTATAAGGTAAGAAATAATTGAACACACATCCCTAACATCTGTGCATCAAATAAATACACAATAGGGGTGTCAGGGTGACTCAGTCTATTAAGTATCTGACTCTTGATCTCGGCTCAGGTCTGGATCTCAGGGTCCTGAGATCGAGTCCTGCTGGATGTGGAGCCTACTAAAACAAATACATACATAAATAAATAAGCACACAATAGCAGTTGACAGGAAATTTTGTAGTGCAGATTATAACTTTGCCACAGATGCAACCATTGCTTTGAGTATACAGAGTTGTATAAAGAATTTAGGAAAGAAATAATGTTTTCTTAAATTATTTTATAATTATTTTTTCAAATATATGCATTTTCATTTCAAGCAATGAGAATTCAGAAGTGACATAGTCAAGCATACATGCCTGGTTAATGTTTATTTTTTGCAGTATGTGTTCCTAGCTCATCAAGATTGTTCAAATTCTGTAGTTTTAAAGATTTTCAACTTAAAATGCATTTGTCTGGCATTTAATCATTCTAGGAGGAACAGATTGTGCATTTTCTCAGTGTCTTTTAGAAGACTCGGAATACCCAACATAAGTAGATTGAGATGCTGTCTATAAAATTGTGTACTCTTAGGAGAAAGCAAAAGTAAAACAGATAAATTATTTCCAACTACCCTTAGCTTTGAATCCTGCAGTTCAAAGTTTTATTCAGAAGGTTTCCAATAAAATATAGCTAACATTTAAAATAGAAACAATATATGCTTTCTAGAGGAAAATATATTTGTGAGAACTCTAACACTATTACTTTGAAGATAAGAAGGAATCAAAATTTATAGCTTGCTTTCCTCAGGCTTCTTGATTGATATTAGCTGTCACCCTTTTCATAAATGGTTCTCTGCATGATGAATTGATTAATAGTAAACTGAATCCAACTCAGAATTTCTATAATGAGGTATCCACACATTTCTTTGTTCTTAATTCTAAGCTGTATATTTTGCTGATAGTATTTACATTTTTTATTACTTGCAATTAGAATTTTTGTCCCACTTCATTCTTCTTCCACCCTCAAAATACTGAGTCTTCTTTAAATTTCCATGAGACTTCAGACATCCCTTAATAACTAGTCAATTTTATACCTGAATAGCCTTATATTGGCGTGCTGTGTTATTAAATTATTTGTGGTTTATCAGTTTCACCTGCTGTTTTTCTGTTCTTGTGCAGCTGGTGTTATTGGCTGAGAACCAGGTCAACTGAATTCATATTTGCTACATCTTCATGTTTGCCATTAACAGATTGACTCTTTCTAATTTTCTATGCCACAGTGAAAACATTATCCCAAACTGGCTTCAGTTATGGTCAGGAAGTTTGGAAGAATCTGCTTTTGTTTGTTTGTTTCTCCAACAAACTAATGGAAAATATATTTATTTAGTTGCAAATCTCCAGTGATAAAAATGACAATATGACATACTAATGCTTTACTGTACTGAGACTGAAGTCCAAAAATCTATGTGAGAGTTGTAGAATTTACTGTTCGTCACATCTATATCATATGCCCACATTATTCCTGGATATATTGCATAATATTCCATAATGCATCTACTATTCATATATTTATCTAAGCTGTTTTAGTCCTGTACATACAATGTAGGGTACCTCTGTTAAATTAAAAGGTCTATATGCTTATTTCTTATAATGTAGTACAATACAATAATGCCATATTTATCTTAGCATTAATAACCAATCATAATAATTTAATCATGATTACATTTTCAAGAAACTCAAAGTTGGCCATTTAAGAAAATTATTTATATTGACACTTTTATACACTGTTGATAGCCTGCTACCTTGATAACTTTTTCTGGAAGGAAATTTACTCAACACACTTTGAGGTTCTATTTATACTTTTGAAAAAAATAAATAAATTTATTCTGTTTTACTTCAAAGAAAAAAGAGTAGATTCACACAAAGATTCTGTAAGTATTTATTTTTGTGTTAACTTTATTAGGATTCATTGGGAAAATACCTATATCCAGTAGAAGAGCAGTTAAATACATTATGGCTCTTCCATTTTAATGCAATGTTGTCTAGCCATTTAAAAAGAACATGAGCCAAGAAATTTTAAGATTGTGATGTATTTCTCATAATAGAATGATAAAAAGAAAGCAGAGCACAAATATGTGATACATAGCATAAAGTATATAATTATAATAAATTCCAACACTGTGTATAAAAGTGTATGTTGTGTATGGTAAGCAGTAGTACCAATACAAGGAAATAAGTCAACCACAATATTATCAGTATTACTAATGGTTATCAGTGTGTATTTGATGTCAGGTGAATTTTAAATTTCCCATTTTTATACTTACCTGGTTTAAAATTTTTCTTCTGTAATGACTTTTTCTCATCAGAGTACAAACAAAAGATCTTTAAATATGATTAAAATAAAATGATTTCTCAGATAAAAGTATTCTTACACATAATCTCTGTGTATAATAATAATGCTTTACTTAATATCTTTAGTATTTTTATAACTTCCTGAACTTTTTCATATCCTTTTTTTTTTTTCGTAACTACAACTCTATGAATAGTATAGGTCAACTCTTACCTGTATTACACATGAGGAAGCAGACACAGACGTGAAATGACTTCCAGAGCAGAACTATAAATGAATCCAGATCGACAGAGGTCAAGCTGAGTGCAAGATCCACTATGCCACTTCACTACTCACAAGGAAATTACACACATTCTTTACTCTTTATATAAAGTGAATGAAACAATCTTATTCTTTATGGTTTTTATAAACAAATTACTGAATTGTGTGATAGTATAGAAATGGCTCACTATTCATTCATTTTATTCACTCATTAATTCAGTGAATCTTGTTTACAATCCGTTACCAGGTACTATATTCAGGGTTAATGATTCAAAGATCTCATTTATGCCTGGTCTGCCTTCACCAAATTCAGAGTCTAGAAAAGGAAAAGTTGATTTATTATAGAGATGTACTAAGTTCAGAAGATCCACTCAAAAAAATTATTGAACATATAAATACAGAAGAGTAGGTCCATTTGCTTCTACAGCAAATCTCTACTCTCTACTATATATTTTAGAACACTCCACCCCAAATTATATGCTAATGTTATCTATTTTTAATTCTGTGCTCTTTGAACATTCAACCATTAGGTATCATTATGTTAAGTATTTTATGCAGAAAATATTTCTTTAGTTTTATTTACATGTTAACTGATTCCCTTGCACATTATTATTTTATCCAAAACCTTTCTTCAGGGTCATATTTTCCATTTCAAAGAGTATCTTTAAAGGTTCCTTTAGGTCATCTTGGGATGGGTGATGCTTTCACCTTTTGTTAATCTGCAATGATCTTTATTTTGACTTCATTCATGAGTGATAGTTTTGCTAGAAATACAGTTTGGAGGTTTTGTTAGGCTTTCATTTTTGCTGTTGAGTCGATAGCTGACACTTGTGTGTGAGGTGTCCTTAATTTCTGCTCTAAGATGGTGAGTATGCATGTGTTTGTGAGTCCTACAATTCCACTATGAGATGTGTAAGTGTGGATTTCTTTTTATCATGACTAGATAGTGTACTTGTAGCTTCATGCTTTGTATCAGTTTTGGAAATTTCCAAGCTGTAATGTCCCTGGGCTTCCTACTAGGTCTTTGCTAGGGTTTCCTCAAGCTAACGTTTATGTTTCTTTCCCTTTATCATCTTCATCTCCCACTTCTCTGCTATTCTGTAATTTTTTCAGCTTGTCTTTGGTATATGAACTCTCATTTCAACTCTAAATTGGAATTTAAGCCACCAATTTTTTTTCTAAAATTGTATTGTTATTTTTTTACAAATGTGTATCTTTTTGCAATATGTCTACTGATGCCGTTCCCAGATGTGCTTCTTACTCTCAGCTCCTTCTGGTCTTGACTTTTTCCATTGATCTCCCTGCCTTATACGATATTTCTCTTACTCCTGTGGGTAAACAAAGCCAACAAAAGCATTTTATATAGAATTTAGTTATGGAGTTGGAGTATCTAGTAAAAGTAGTCATCTGGCCCATTGATAGTTTACATTTCTTGAGACATATGTCCTTATTATATTAATGCCATTTTGTTGTCACTACATATTGGATAACCTTGCTTCTGAAACACTAATGGTTATCTAATTTATGAAAATATTTTCTTTAGAATTTATTCTCTCCCAATATGTACTGACATCAAAATGGCATTAATATAATAAGGACATATGTCTCAAGAAATGTAAACTATCAGTGGGCCAGATGACTACTATATGTGTTTACTCACATATTTGCTCAAATAACTATATTGTTGTTGGTTTCTCTGTTCTAAATTCCAATATAATTTTGGAAGTTAGTGCTGACATATTAGACTATAGTTACTTAAACTACAAAAAATTAGTCTTCACTAGTTTACATTTTTTTTCAGAGATAATATATAATGGGCTAGACCATTATGGGGAAAAAATTAACATCTCAGGAAATAGCAAAAAGGTTAGATAGGACACATATTGATGTGAGACAGTGGTTCTCACGTATCAGTCCTATACTAACTGTAAGTCTACACTAATCTGCTGCACACTGTTTAATTTTTATATGTAAAAGTTAAAATTTATCTGTTTTGCAGATTATTGACTTCTTATTCTTTTACATTAAAAAAAGATTGTGTTTGTGTATGTGTGTTCAATGTAAAGTTTTATAAATTTCCCCATATAGCTTTGGATGCTTTATGTAAATTACTAGAGTTTTAACTGGCCCAGTGGGATTTCAGCATTAAAATATTACTTTCAAAATATAAACATGATACAAAGGAGATATGACATCAAGCTTGACAAAAGCCTTCTTACTTATGGTCAGGAAAATACTTAAAAAAATTATGATTGCATACAGAGCAATAAAACTGTCCAAAATATTTGCTGGGGGAGAAAACCCATCTATCCATTTCTCTTTCTCAAAATCCCCCTTTGGACCAAGAATTTCAGTAACATAAGAGAAGTGTTTGCTTATAATGTACATAATAACTTCCTACTATAAAAATGAATAAAATATACTGAATCTATTATTTTCATACTGGTACAGTGATATATAGGAATATCTCAAAGTGGTCCAATGAAACTCTTTAAATGATCTTTGAAAATTGAAGAATTAGGTAAATTTACCATGTAGTTTTATCATAAAGAAAGGCTTTAAATAGTTTCATTATTCAAATATGCCCTTTCCATTTATATAAGCATTGGCATAAAACATGTTTGTCAAAGAAAAATATTTTCTGTTAAAAATATTTTCATGTTAAGTCGTATAAGAAACCATATAGATTAAAGAATTTTCTGAGTATAGTTGACTCACAACTCATTAGTTCCAGGTATACAACATAGTGATTCAATGTCTCTATACATTACCTTATGCTCATTACAATTGTAGCTATCATCTATAGCCATACAACACTATTACAATATCATTGATTATATTCTCTATGCTGTGCCTTTTATTCCCATGACTTATTCATTCCATAACTGGAAGCCTGTATGTCCCACTCCCCTTCACCCATTTTGTTCATCCTCCCACCTCTCTTCCCTCTGGCAACCACCAGTTTGTTCTCTGTATTTATAGATCTGATTCTGCTTTTTATTTGTTTATTCATTTGTTTTTTTGTTTTTTGTTTTTTGTTTTTAGATTCCACACATGAGTGAAATCATATTGTATTTGTCTTTCTCAGTCTGACTTGTTTCACTTAGCATAATACCCTCTAGGTCCATCCATGTTGTCATAAATGGCATAGTTCATCTTTTTTTATGGCTGCATAATATTCCATTGTAGACATGTACCACAACCTTCTTATCTGTCTATGGATGGACACTTAGGTTGCTTTTCTATCTTGGCTGTTATAAATAATGCTGCAATAAACATAAGGGTATATATATCTTTTTGAATTAGTGTTTTTGTTTTCTTTGGGTAAATAGCCAATAGTGGAATTATTGGAACATATGGTAGTTCTATTTTTAATTTTTTGAGGAACTTCCATACTGTTTTCCACAGTGGTAGTACCAGTTTACATTCCCACCAACAGTGCATGGGGGTTCCTTTTTCTTCACTTCCTTGCCATTACTTGTTATTTCTTGTCTGTTGGATTTTAATCATTTTGACAAGTGTAAGATGATATCTCATTGTGTTTTTTGGGGGGATGGGCAGAGGAAGAGGGATAGAGATTGTTAAGCAGGCTCCATGCTCAGTGTGGAGCCCAATGCGGGGCTTGATCTCGACCCTGAGACCATGACCTGAGCTGAAACCAAGAGTTGGACACTTAATTGAGCCACCCAGGTGCCCCTCTCATTGTAGTTTTGATTTGCATCTTCCTGATGATTAAATTATGTTGAGCATCCTTTCATGTGTCTGTTGGCCATCTGTATGTCTTCTGTGGAGAAATATCTACTCAGATCCTCTGCCCGTTTTTCAATCAGATTGTTTGTTTTGGGGGGTATTGAGTTGTATCAGTCTTTCATGTTTTGGATGTTAACCCCTTAGGTGTGCAGGGGACAATTGAGTGAAACGGTGGACTTTACTAGGTCAGAGAAGATACAGCATATGCTTTAAGTTTGAAAAATAGGAAGCAGTTAGATAGAGAAAACATAGTGTGTGTGTGTGCATCTGTGTATATATATGTGTGTGTGTGTGTGTGTATATATATACCTATAGACAATGGAATGGTATTCAGCTCTAAAAAAGAAGGAATATGCAATAATACAGATAAACTTGAGGACATTATGCTACATGAAATAAATCAGTCACAGAAAGAAAAATACTACATGTTTCACATATATGAGGTATCTGAAATAGTCAAATTCATAAAACCAAAGTCTGGAATTGTGGTTGCTGGAGGAAGAAGGAAATGGTGAATTACTAATCAATGGGCATAAAGTTTCAGTTAAACAAGATGAGTAAGGTCTAGAGATCTGCTATACAACATTGGCCTATAGTCAACAATACTATATTATACACTTAAATTTAAGAGAGTAGATCTCATTTTGTGTTCTTACTATGATAAAATAAATTAAAAGAAAAGAAAGGTGAGAAGTAATGAAGTTTACATTTTTGCCAGAATTAACTTAACATAAAAATGGGTCAACCCAGAACTTTATAAAAATCTTTTGACCATGTCATCTCTTAGCATCTTTATCTCCTGTCCACCTGAGCAAACCATATGCATCCATTCTTCCTAGACATTGTCATTACTTAAAATTTTACCAACTCAGAAAGCTTATCCTCTCAGCTTCTATTATCTGACCTTTCCAGTTGTATCTCATGCTACAAATATACATGTTCTTAGAATCATCCCCATCCTTTTGATTTGGGCCATTTTTTAATTGGTTGAGGTTATGTTTTTTATGTTGCTCATCTCAATCCTGATGATATTCACCAACATAACCCAACTGTACCTTTTGCCACAGAATAGAGGTGGTGTGATCTGACAAAAAGAGGCTATAACCAAGGCAGGAGTTAGATATCTAGTCTGCTTTGGAATGCTGAAAATAGCTCTGCTAAATAGAAATATAATGTAAACCCTACAAAAAATTCAAAGTTTTCTAGTAATCACATTTAAAAAGTAAAACAAACAAACAAACCCACAAAACCCTACACATTAGTTGAACTTGATTTTTGTAGTATATGTAACATAATATGTCCAAAATATTATATTGTTTTGTTATATTATGTTGTATATTTTACACTTATAATATATCTTAGTTCGAATTACACATATTTCAAATGCTCAGTGGTCACGTGTGGCTGGTGGCTACCGTATTGAGAAGTGTATCGCTACAGGCACTTGGTATATGCAGGCTTGTGTTCTCATCTGTAAAATAATAGAATTATATTTGGCAGTAAGTTTCACGAATTTAAAATAACATGGTTATTGAAAGGCAGAAATTTATTTCTCTCTTTTTAAATGCCTAGATATATATGAGGTTAAGTGTTAGTAAGTTGTCTCAGCTCCACAAACTCCTCAGGGACCCAGGTCCCTTATAGCTCACAGTTCTTCCATCTCTACAGTGTGACCTTTGACACCATTGTCTAAAATAGCAATAGCTAAGTTCTGGGTGGGAGGATAAAGAAAGGAAAGCATAAAAATGGGCAAAAGGAGAACAGCATCTTTCAAAGAATGTTCACAGAAGCTGTTGCTTTTCACTTCTCACTTATATCCCACTGGCCAGCACTTAGTTTCAGAAAATCTGTCTTTTTGTAGTCAACCAGTTGGTCAGCTATAATTATGAAAGAAAGGAAGACATATATTTGAATAAATAGCAGCCCTGATGTTAGACTTTGTCTGAGGTCCCACCCATGGATTCAAGTAATTGCAGGATTGTACCCCTGGTAGATATGCCCTTGGAAGAGACTGTGAGAGAATCTAAGATGTCTCAACAACTTAATATGTGGCTTTCTCCAGAAAAATTCATATTTAATAGGGATGGATTTCAATTTGTTTTGGAATGTTATTGTATTTATTGCAATTCAAGATTTTGAGATGTCAGCGAAATCTGGATGGCATATAAATCATGCTCTTTTGCTGAGTAGGGGACTCTCTGTGGTTGCTCTATGCTGTTTAGTAATATGGTATACCATGGGATCCCAGAGAATTTCCATACTATAATTAAATTATGTTCAGGCTTCAGGAAAAATGGATAGTCATGAAATAGTCATTATTAAAACCTTTCAAATTTGAGCTCCTGGCATCCTTTAAAAATGTATTTGTTCACTCAAACTTACTAAATTCCTTTAGTTTAGATTCTGTTACATCTCATGCCCTACCTGTAAACAGGTATGTGTATGTGTGTGCATGTGTGTGTGTGTGTATAATCTTCTTAGTAATAAGAAGTAATCTTATTAATAAGTGCCATCTAATGTTCTTTCTTTGAAGAAGAATATGATTAGGCTTTGTACATAGTCTATAACTGATGGTTTGTTTGTTTTTTTTATGAACAGAAAGATACATTTTAAATTTACAGACTTTGCATGAACTTTCATTTTGTGATCAAATATGGCAACTATTTAGACAGGTCAAAAAAATCTATTATTTTGAAGCTTATCAGCACTCTCAACATCTCCTTAGCAAGTTTCTTGATTTATTCTGTAGTGGTTGGGAGTCACCTCATTTGGCTTTATGTGCTGACTTACTTTATAAATTATTAATGTTCTCACTGCCTGGCTAAACACTTCAATTCCTCAAAAAAATTTTAATCATGCTAGCAATACTTTCTCTCTGTTAGTACTGGTCCCCTTTAGGAATACTTTCAGATTGAATTAAGTAACTTCTTAATGGTGGTTTAGCAACAAATCCCACTCTTTGTTAACTAAATGGAAAATAATTCAAGAGGGAAATGCAGACAAAATCAACAATTGACTCTCTAGGATTTTTTCAATAAAAGCAAATTCTGGGAAAACTAAACCATATTAAGAATAATCTGTAATTCAATTTTATTTTATTTTTTAAATTTAATTTAATTTAATTATGTTATGTCACCATACAGTACATCATTAATTTTTGATGTAGTGTTCCATGATTCATTATTTTCGTATAACACCCAGTACTCCATGCAATACACGCCCTCCTTAATACCCATCACCAGGCTAACCCATCCCTCCACCCCCCTTCCCTCTAAAACCCTCAGTTTGTTTCTCAAAGTCCATAGTCTCTCATGGTTCATCTCCCCCTCCAATTTCCCCCCTTCATTTTTCCCCTTCCTTCTCCTAATGTCCTGCATGCTATTCCTTATGTTCCACAAATAAGTGAAACCATCTGATAATTGACTTTCTCTGCTTGACTTATTTCACTTAGCATAGTCTCATCCATGTTGATGTAAAAGTTAGGTATTCAACCTTTCTGATGGCTGAGTAATATTCCATTGTATATATGGACCACATCTTCTTTATTCATTCGTCTGTTGAAGGGCATCTCGGCTCTTTCTGCAGTTTATTGCGGACATTGCTGCTATGAACATTGGGGTGCATATGGCCCTTCTTTTCACTACATCTGTGTCTTTGGGGTAAATACCCAGTAGTGCAATTGCCGGCTCATAGGGTAGCTCTATTTTTAGTTTTTTGAGGAACCTCCCCACTCTTTTCCAAAGTGGTTGTACCAACTTGCATTCCCACCAACAGTGTAAGAGGATTCCCCTTTCTCCACAACCTCTCCAACATTTGTTGTCTCTTGCCTTGTCAATTTTTGCCATTCTAACTGGCATAAGGTGGTATCTCAATGTGTTTTTTTTTTTTTTTTAAGATTTTTATTTATTTTTTTGACAGAGGGAGAGAGACAGCGAGAAAGGGAACACAAGCAGGGGAAGTAGGAGAGGGAGAAGCAGGCTTCTTGCTGAGCAGAGAGCCCAATGAGGGGCTCGATCCCAGGAATCCAGGATCATGACTCGAGCCGAAGGCAGACACCAAACGACTGAGCCACCCAGGCGCCCCTCTCAATGTTGTTTTGATTTGAATTTCCCTGATGGCTAATGATGATAAACTTTTTTTTCATGTGTCTGTTAGCCATTTGTATGCCTTCTTTTGAGAAGTGTCTGTTCATGTCTTCTGCCCATTTTTTGACTTCATTATTTGTTTTTTGGGTGTTGAGTTTGAGAAGTTCTTTATAGATCTTGGATACCAGCCCTTTATCTGTAGTGTCATTTGCAAATATCTTCTCCCATTCTGTGGGTTGCCTCTTTGTTTTGTTGACTGTTCCCTTTGCTGTGCAGAAGCTTTTTATCTTGATGAAGTCCCAAAAGTTCATTTTTGCTTTTGTTTCACTTGCCTTTGGAGATGTATCTTGAAAGAAGTTGCTGTGGCTGATGTCAAAGAGGTTACTGCCTATGTTCTCCTCTAGGACTTTGATGGATTCCTGTCTCACCTTGAGGTCTTTCATCCATTTTGAGTTTATCTTTGTGTATGGTGTAAGAGAATAGTTGAGTTTTATTCTTCTGTATATAGCTGTCCAATTTTCCCAGCACCATTTATTGAAGAGACTGTCTTTTTTCCATTGCATGTTTTTTCCTGCTTTGTTGGAGATTATTTGACCTTAGTGTTGAGGGTCCATATCTGGGCTCTCTATTCTGTTCCATTGGTCTATATGTCTGTTTTTGTGCCAATACCATGCTGTCTTGGTGATCACAGCTTTGTAATTCAATTTTATTTATTTATTTATTTATTTATTTATTTATTTATTTATTTATTTATTTTAAAGATTTTATTTATTTATTTGATAGAGAGAATGAGAGAGCGAGAGGGTATGAGAGGGGGGAGGGTCAGAGGGAGAAACAGACTCTCCGCTGATCAGGGAGCCCGAAGTGGGACTTGATCCCGGAACTCCAGGTTCATGACCTGAGCCGAAGGCAGTCACTTAACTGACTGAGCCACCTAGGTGCTCTGTAATTCAATTTTAATTAAACTTTTACCTTATCATGTATGTGTATCTATGTGAGAAAAACCAAATTAAAAGGAAGTAAATTTATCCATCTTACCCATCCATCTGCCTTACCTGTTTCCCTATGATTGTTTATCTAATAATAAAGGCAGAATAAGCACATAAAACAATGTATGAAAGAAAAAATTAATCATGACTTAGTTAACTAATCACACCTGTTATAATTTTGGTGTATGCCTCCATTGTTCATTAATATTAATAGTTTTAAATAGTTATAGTCAGAACCTATGTATTTTAGAATGCTGTTTTCTTTTAATTTTGTGTCAAACAATACTTGTGCCACATCAGTTTCCAAAGTCCCCATGTTTAATTAGCTGCACAATATTCATTGGAGAGAAAAGAGTATAATTGAATTGTTTACTAACTGACAGAAATTCAAGTGTCTCCTAATTTTTGATATTTAAATAATGCTGCAGTAAATATCTTCATTTAAAAAAATGGATTATTTTATTAAGATAGAGATTTTTCAACTTTAGGAAATGAGTATGTATTTAATTCTTGTTTTATATTACCCAATTTGGTTCTTACAAAAATGTTGACAATATTTGCAGTGAGACTTCCCTCCACAAAACCAGATACAATTATTTACAAAGTTTAGGAATTACTAAAATGCTGGCATAAATAATTTTTTTGTTTCTGAATAAAATTTCCTGTCCGTTTCCTTTTATAGACTTTACATTTCATCATCCACAAAACTCTTAATAGTTTTATCATTAATCTGTAGCTCTTGATAGGTCTTATTGTGGCATAAAATTTTACAGGTATTTGTCGTGCTACATTTTGGTCATTTTTTTGTTCTTTTGTATTTGTTTTTAACATATGAAAGTCCTTTAGTTTTAAGCAATAACATATCTTTATCTTTTTTGTCATTACTTACATTCTATACTTTTGGCATTTATTCTCCCTTTTCAAATGATTCAAAATGATTGACTTGATTATGCTTAAAATATCTTAAGCTTTTGTCATACTAATTCTTTTTTTTTTTAAAGATTTTATTTATTTATTTGAGAGAGAGAGAATGAGAGAGAGCAAGCACATGAGAGGGGGGAGGGTCAGAGGGAGAAGCAGACTCCCTGCCGAGCAGGGAGCCCGACGCGGGACTCGATCGGGGGACTCCAGGATCATGACCTGAGCCGAAGGCAGTCGCTTAACCAACTGAGCCACCCAGGCGCCCCATACTAATTCTTTAATTAGTATTGCTAAACTGAAAAATAAATGATGACTCAATTTATCTATGCATCCATCCATTTATCTATTCATTCTTTTTTAATAAATATTTTTGAGTGACCACTCTAAACTTTTTCTTACACAATGTGAATTCTGTGTCATTTGAATCATTCTTAATCACTCAGATGGAAATAGCCCTAGTCAACCTGCGTGCCCAACACCAGTTACAACTAGTTGGGTGGTCAGAATCAAGGAAATCTATATGGACCATGCTGAGAGCATCAAGAAAGCTTTTATCTTTCTAGATATTTACCTCTCTGCCTTCCTTCTACTTCCAGTACTTCTGTCAATGGGCCCCTTGGTTCTTTGCCCAAAGAAACGAATCCATTATCCTTTTTGAAATAAACTATTTGTGATTTTTTTTTTTATTTTCTAAGGAAGTGTCGGAATAATTTTTGGAAAAGGATAAAACAATATATATCATTTCCTTACTCAAAACACTAGAAGGTAGAGATGACTTTATATAATCTCAATCTGAAGATCTCCCTGGGACTACGACAGGTGCCTCTTTTTCACTATGGCCTTGAAGTGATAGCAGTGTATAGGAGGGCAACTTGGAAAGAGAGACTTAATGAGGAAGTAGATTATCTAGGTGCCATTTTCTTCTGCTGCTATTCATTTTTGGAGGTCAGTTTAGTTAAAAGTGTTTTAGATATCAGAATATTATCTTTTATTCATTTCAGTTAGAACTGATGAGAAAACAGTACAAATGCTCAGATGCAGATTCATTGCCATGGATGTCTTTTTTTCCCCTTCTATCTTTGGTTTATATAGATCATTCACATAAATTAACTTATAGTTCAATCCCCAAATGTATCTTACTCTAATAAGATTTACTGTTTATATCTTATAAGCAACAAAAATAGGCTTTCAGTGTAGTAGGACAACAGGTCAGATTCTTCTTAGTGCAAATGAACGGTTAGGAAAAGCAATAGTACCCAGAAACGGGAGGGACTAAACCTCCTAGACCTTGGGAATTGGCTGGAGGGATTGCCCTGTTGATTTTCTGAGAAAAGTTAAAGGTTATAAAAATGTACAGTTGAACATTTTATCATATAGATTATCACTATATCACAAATATATAAATATACTCACATACTAACATTTTAGTGACCAGAGAAACTAAATCTGACAATTTCTCATTTTAATTCTAAGGTTCAAGAAAGTAGGTAATGTCTGTTTTAACACACAAATGTCTCCTCAGATGACACAATGATGCTATTTTTTTTTGTTTTAAATAGAGGGAGGAAAGCTACAACTATATACACTTAAATTTTAGTGAGACTGAAGAGTAAAATTATTTACCCGATAGCGTTTTAGATTGTAAACACAATGACAGTGGAAAACGTCTTACACAGTTTTGTATGCTGAGTTCCTCATCCCAGATCCTAAGTTTAGTAATGAGTTATTTCACTGTGTAATTTCTTTTTTTTTTTTTTAATATTTTATTTATTTATTTGACAGAGAGAGACACAGCGAGAGAGGGAACACAAGCAGGGGGAGTGGGAGAGGGAGAAGCAGGCTTCCCGCCGAGCAGGGAGCCTGATGCGGGGCTCTATCCCAGGACCCTAGGATCACGACCTGAGCCGAAGGCAGACGCTCAACGACTGAGCCACGCAGGCGCCCCTTATTTCTTGTAATTTCTAAAATCTTAGTGTTGTTCAGTAGTCATTTTCAAGCTGCTGGAATTTTCTGCACTCTCCATTCACAAGATTTCTTACTCTTTTCTAGATTTTAAGAGTTTTTTTTTGCTGTTGTTTTTAATAAAATAAAAGAATTCTAGAAAGCCACCACTGTTTCAGAGGGGTATCTTAAACTGGTATTCAATCGTACACACTGGATTAAATATAATTAAATTGGAATTCAAAGTAAAGTTCTTATAATTGTGAATCAAACAAGGCAAGGCAAAGCTGGTTTATTGAATGCCTTACATATTCAGTGGGTTTGTTTAATGCTGTATTGATTTGTTATGCGCTTTATATAGCTGAAGTCTTTCATTAGTCTTATTTTAAATATGTTTACTTTTTAATAAAAGACAACATACACTATTTATCAGATGTTCACTTTTATTTCACTTGCTTCAAATCTCTAAACAAAACATAACGAATGGCTCGCATGCCTCAGATTCCATCTCCCTCCACTTCCCCCCTGGAAATAACCAGTACACAAGGTCCTACAGTTTTAAAAACTGCATTTTTCTTCCTTTCGTGTTCATTTTCTTCCAAGAAGTGGGGAAAATAGAGAAAAGCATATTTTTATTATAATTATTTTCATAAGATAGAATCCTAGAGGCAAAATTATATGGTCAAAGTTTATAAAATGTTTTAAGCTCTTAATATTTATTATCAAATTGCTTTTCAGAAAAAAATGAAGTTCTATTTCTTTTTTTTTTAAAGATTTTGTTTATTTATTTGAGAGAGAGAGAATGAGAGACAGAGAGCACGAGAGGGAAGAGGGCAGAGGGAGAAGCAGACCCCCTGCTGAGCAGGGAGCCCGATGCGGGACTCAATCCCGGGACTCCAGGATCATGACCTGAGCCGAAGGCAGTCGCTTAACTAACTGAGCCACCCAGGCGCCCTGAAGTTCTATTTCTAATAAAGGATTCTTTTTTTACTCTAAAAAGAATTTTCCTGATTATGTTGCTAAACACTTGTTAAAGTGAGGAAATTTTCATATGTACTGTTTGTTCTTACAAATATCATGGCTAACAGCACATTACCTAAGGTAAATGAATACAGTTTCAAAAAGATTCTGGAACTTCACATACCTAAAGTATACATGAGTATAAAGTATTTACTAACATTCTTTCAAACATGACTTTAAAGGTAATATTGGAAAGTAGCATCCATTTCTCTTTTTCGTTTAAGTTGATAGAGAAAATGTGAGCATTTTGTTTGAAGCATTTTGTTTCAGACAGAAGGAAAATATAAAAGCAGAACCCAGATAGGCCAAGGTTGGTGGTAAACCACATTATCAACTTATCACAGGATATATCACTGTGTCACTAATAAATCTGCTTTCAAGTTCCTTAACTTTTGTCAAAACATTATAAAAATGTAGACATAAGGAAGATAAGTAAATGGGCTACTTTTCTACTTGGTGGCTAATATATAATTTGTGCATTCAAAATGAATACGTCTACTAAGTAATTTTTATTACAATTAAATAGCCAGAATGCATTTGTATATCCTTCTATAATTTCTGAAGAGTTTTTTTTTTTTTTCCCTAAAGACTGAATCTTAAGGAAATCTATTCTTTGACATTTGAGTGATTATATAGAAGTTGTTTAAAATACTCCTTTCAGAATCCAGTCTAAGCCTTTCTACTTCTTGTCTGAACTTCTCTTTATTAAAGATGATACTCAATTCCAAATTTGGCCATGTCCAAAAATTTTAGGAATAAGACATAGTCTGAATTTCACAAAATATAATGGAATTTATGTACCCACTGCTCATGACACTTACTTAAATAAATTTTGGAGATCAGGTTTCTCAAATACCATTTGAATATAATCTGAAGATGGTACAATTTACTGAATCATTTTTATTGTCTTTGAGAAAATGGAGTTTAAGTTAAATTTTGTACTTCCATGAAGCTGCTTTTGGAAGAACAACTTCCCTGTACCTTTTGGAAACCCGCTGCTAGAATAGTCATATAGTGTCCTTAAATGGCCCGGGGCTTTCAAGGCTACGCCTCCTCTTCCCATGCCTCCCAGGACACTAATCCACCAGACTGCTAAACAATTGCTTGTCCACCTCAGCCTCTCAACTCAGGGGTTTCATCAAAACCATTCTCTACCTCAAGCCAGGGTAGAGGAACAAATTTGATCATTTTACTCATATATGTATTTTTTCTCTTCTGCATGGTGTCTCCTTTCTCTGAGTATAAGTAAGCATGGCCTTATGGAGCCTGTGCATTTTGATCTCTCAGCTTTGCCTCTGGGCACTGTCTGCTTTGCATTCTATACTCAACAAATCACTGCTCCTTTTATTTCTCCTAAACATGCTACTGCATCTCTTACCCCTATCCTGAACTCTTGTTGCTCTCTATGCCAGTAATACTTTCCCCTCCCAACTTTGTCTTTTTCTGGATAATTCCTGCTTTTCTTCAGGTATAAGCTTTATAGTCCTGTCTACCAGGATGTTTTCTCTAACTCTAGAAAAGCAACATGTAATTCTAGATAAAATTAATTATGCCTGTTTCCCACACAAGAAGATACCCTCCATGAAATCAAGATTCAAAACTATTTTGCTCTCTCCAATAACACTAGGCACAAAAATATTTTTCATGAATGGGCAATCAGATAAATGATTCATAAATGGATTTTTTTTTTAAAAAGAAGCATCAGGTTCATAAAAAGTTACTTTAAATATGAGTTGAATATCCTAATATGACCCTTGTAAGTTCTTGGCTAGAAATCAACATGGTGCTTGTTATTACAAGGAAACTTACAAACAAGCTTATCATGTAGAAAAAATTAGTGCAAAACTGGTTAACGTAATTTAAAAAATCCAAATACTTGAATTCACATTAGCTACACAGTTGGTGTTAATAGAAAACAAGTCTTAATTTTATGATTTGATTTGTGCTCCTACTTTGACACGTTTATCTGAAATAGTAGTGATCCATTTTACCATGCTCAAATTATGCCCTATTGCGGAACAGATAGATAAATCTTTCTATCTATAACTGTTCTATAGAAAACTACATATTCTGTATAAATATGCCTATTCTGTGTTTTCTGTTATATAATGGATAATGTATCATACCTTATCTATTATTGTCACGTACTATTGTTTCTTTCATAAATTTTGAAGATTGGCCTATTTTCCTTTTCTCCTTTGGGACCTGGAACATTGAGATTATGTCATGACTTTGTGAAGGGCAGATGTAATGATACAGATTTCCCTGAAATTCTATTCTATGGCTGTGAAAATCTGGCTTTAGAAATTTCACAGTGAGGTAGCTATTTCCTTACATTAGGGATCATCTCATTAACACAAAAATGTTATATACAACACAAGATTTTTTCTCAAGTGAGTTGGGGATTTACAGACTTGGGTTTAAATCCTCTAACTGGACAAGGGCAAATGATATCTGTTAAAGCCACAATTTTTATACCTCAAAGATGTTTATAATAATAACTATGTTGCAATTGACTGTGAAAATAGGAAATGTTAATAGAAAGTGCCTGGAACATAGTAGACATCCTGTAAACAGTAGCTATTTTTAAAATGTTACTATCAAATGTTGCTTTTTCATTCATTTATCTTTTAGCTGATAACTGGATATGTTCTTAGGATATTTTGGATGCAATAGGATAAATGGAAGAGTATGTCAAAGATCTAGCATCTGCAACCTGTCCAATTTGTAGAATATTTATTAAATAAATATGTGACTAGCTGGAGACATTGACCTACAAAGTGCTATGGGACTGGTAGTCAGCATAACAGTACCAGGTAACAGTGGGCTTACAACTTAGAACATGATTAGTGGAAGATCCATTTGTATTCATTTTCTATTGCTGCTATGACAAATTACCACAATTTAAGTGGACTGAAGCAATGCAAATTTATTATCTTAGAGTTCTGTAGGTCAAAAATCTGACCCAGTCTCACCTGACTAAGATCAAAGTGTGGGTAGGGCTGTGTTCTTGTCTGGAGGCTAGGGGGAGAAGCTGTTTCCTTGCCTTTTCTTGCTTCTGGCAGCCCTGTTCCTCCATCTTGAAAACCGGCAGCAATGGGCTGAGTCCTTTTCACACAGCCATCTTTCAGGTTCTCCTCTCAGCACATCTCTCTGACCTCAGCTGGGAAAAATTCTTTGCTTTTAAGGATTTATGTGATTATATTAGGCCCACCTAGATAATCCAGGAAACTCCCCATTTCAAAGTCCATAACCTTAATTACATCTCCACAGTCCCTTTTTCCACATAAGATAGCATATTTACAGGTTCCATGGATGAGGATGCAGACACCTTTCGGCAGGGCACTAGGGACATTGTGAAAGTATTTGGGAATGATCAAAACAAACAGGGAGTGTTAAAATTTTGCCGGAACCCAAATAAAACCTCTATTAACAGTAGGTGATATTTATGATTTACATCAATTTTGTTCGTCAAGAGCCTCATGAAATAGTCACTTTACTGCTCTTTCTACAACTGAAGAAACATTATTTTATAACTCAGAGTTATTTTTAATTAAAACAGACTGTCCTTTACCCACTTCTGAATTGATGAGCTCTTAAGTTTGGAATTTTATTTTGAAATATTTTTTTCTCAAAATTTGTTATTCTAATTTAGTAATTTTGTCACCAAGTTGCGTTTTAAACCAGAAACACATGAACCCAGTCTTTATAACTTCATAAATGTTAAGAATAATACTCCTTTGAAGGAAAAAAAAAAGTTAACATGTTGTCTTATAATAAACTGGACGTAGAATGATAGGAAGAAAAGGCAAGATATTTGCCTAGAATCACTCTTGAACTAATTGCAGTCTCTCTTGCTTCATTTCTTTTTCGCTTGTAGTTGATTAGCAGCTGTTGTTGCAGTTGGCTGTCTTCCGGCTTTGTTTGATGGGCCTCATGGGGAGAATTTAACGGTGATTAATGTTTACTATGCTCCTATATTGGGCCGTATATCTCACTTAATTCTTACAGGAATCTCATGTAGCAAATATTTTATTCCTCTTTAAAAATGGAAGCAATGCTTGGGGAAAGGGGTTCACCCAATATCTGAAGAGATAAGTGATGTAGCTGGTGTTCAGCTCCTGTTTGCAAGGGTCCGAAGCCTCAGCTTTCCTGATAAATTACAGCATTTCATGATTTCACAACATAACACTTTTTAATATTGTTCATGATGCCAAATCAAGATTTCTGGAACCTTTATTAATTTTTAAGTGATTATACATAGATACCTAAAATCGAAGGTTTGAGATCCTATATTAAGTTCGAATAGTGTTCTGCAGGTTTCAGCTACTGCTTTCTGAGTTCACGCAAGTTAATTCAATCTTTTGATGATCATACATAAAAGATATACATTCATGAAATCAAAGGTGATAAAGTAGGGAAATTGAAACTTGACGCTGTTGGATAACAGAATAGATAGCTCAGAAGAAAAACTAATAATTATAAAACAAAGAGGGCACTACACAATAATAGGGAAATTAAGAATAATACATTAAATTGATGAATGATATTTTATTTTTGTGTATTTCACACAAATGCATTATATATATAATATGTATATATATAAACATATATAAATAATCACAGCAATCACTTTCCAGATGTACCAGAGTTAAATGCAAAAAAAAAAGTCATAAATAGAAGAAAATATTAGGATTCTGGGAGAATTTTTTTTTAAAGATTTTATTTATTTATTTGACAGAGAGAGACAGTGAGAGAGGGAATACAAGCAGTGGGAGTGGGAGAGGGAGAAGCAGGCTTTCCGCAGAGCAGGGAGCCCGATGCTGGGCTAGATCCCAGGACCTTGGGATCATGACCTGAGCCGAAGGCAGACACTTAACGACTGAGCCACCCAGGCGCCCCTGGGAGAATTTTTAATCATAAAAATACTATGGGTAACAAAGAAAGGATAGTTTTGACCACATAAATAATTTTGAATTAAATAAAATACAAACCTATTTCTTATAAACTGTAAAATAGAGTTTTGGTGTGTGTAAACTTAAGAATTACATTTAAAATGTTTAGCCGAATATTACTTTGCTTATAAACAGATGCTTTGAAAACTAGGGTTCTAGAAAGTCAGTGGAATTGGTAAAGTACGGACTTTCAAAAATTCACTCCTCCAATAAGAGCAATTACAACACTGGCAAATATTATCAGACTCCCAATTTTCAGAACTCTGAATATTAATCCAAGGTTTAAAAAAGCCATAGTGTTTATTCAAGAAAAATGGGTGAATTTCAGAGAGAAGGAGTTTTGTGGTAGCTTAAGTAGCCCCATTTCCATCCCCCCCCACCCCACCCAGCTCCACAATAACCTTAAAAACCATCTGACACAAATCACAGTCACTGTGAAAACCAGCAGCCTCACAGCCACTGAAATGGGCAGAATGGGTCCATAACTCACTAAAGACTTATCCCCAAAGAACTGTCATTATCTGACCTATATGGTAGTTTTCTGGAAATCTGCACTCACACAACTTTTCTTATTTTGACCTAACTTAGAACTTGCTCTCTGCAAACAGCTTTGGGATAAAGTATGTTTATTTTTTTAATTTTTTATTATTATGTTAATCTCCATACATTACATCATTGCACTACTGGGTATTTACCCCAGAGATACAAATGTAGGGATCCCCAGTATGTTTGTGCAACTATCAGAGGCAGTTGTTTAACATTACATCTGCCCGAGGCAGTGATAGCTGTTGGAACAAGAAGCTGACTAAAAAAAACTTAAAAGTTACGTATCAAGTTGTTCTTTAGGAACTTTGGAAAGTTCCAACATATTCCTGTGAATTCAGAGGGCCACACTCATATTCAGAGCTGTGCACATGTTCAAAAAGACCTGAGAAGACCCTAAGCTGTCACCTCTGCCTGGCCTTGAACTCTTTACAGCCAGGAGATGAAAGTTAAGGCAGAACTTTACGCTGCCTGTTGGAGCATTGAATTAAATATAATTATCAACACAAAAAGATACATACTATATATATAATCAAACTATCGAAAGCCAAAAGCAAAGAAAGAATCAAGCAAGCAGGAAGAGAGATCCAGTCATCACATACAAGGATCTTCATTAATGTTAACTATAGTAATCAAGCTAGTGTGGTACTGGCATAAAATAGACATGCAGATCAATGGAATAGAATTGAGAATCCACAAATAAACACATTTATGGCCAATTGATTTTCCATAGGTATACCGAGACTATTCAACGGGGAATGAATTTTTTTCAACAAATGGTGTCAGAATAACTGGATAACCATATGCAAAAAAAATTAAGCTAAATAATGTTCCTCTGTGTGTGTATGTAAGTATGCATGCATATATGTATGTATGTATTTATTTATATCTCACATCTTTATCCATTTATCCATTAATGAAGCCTTAGGCTATTTCCATATCTTGGGTATTGTGAATAATGCTGCAATAAACATGGGAATGCAAAAATCTCCTCAATATCCTGTTTTCCTTTCTTTTGGATATATACCCAAAAGTAGGATGGTTGGATCAATAAAGCTGAAATTATGGGGTGCCTGGGTGGCTCAGTTGGTTAAGCGACTGCCTTCGGCTCAGGTCATGGTCCCAGGGTCCTGGGATCGAGCCCCGTATCAGGCTCCCTGCTCGGGAGGAGGCCTGCTTCTCCCTCTCCCACTCCCCCTGCTTGTGTTCCCTCTCTCGCTCGCTCGCTCTCTTTCTCTCCCTGTCAATTAAATAATAAATAAAATCTTTAAAAAAATAAAGCTGAAATTAAAAAAAAAGAATTAAGTCAAACACTGACTCATATCATGCATACATATTAACTAAAAATGTATTCAACAGCAAAATGTAATAGCTAATATTGTGAAAGTCTTAAAAGAAAATATTGCATAAATTTGTATGAGCTTGGATTAGACAAACATTTCTTAGATATGACCATGTAAAACACAAGCAACAGAAGATAAAATAGATAAATCAAACTTAACCAAAATGAAAAAAAAAATTAAGCTACCAGGGGACATCATCAAGAAACTGAAAAGACAATACATGGAATGAGAGAAAATAGTTTCTAATTAAATATCTGATGAGGAATTTGCATCCAGAATATATAAAAACACTATGCCTGAACAATAAAAGATGAACAGATAAAAAATGGGCAAATAATTTGAAAATTTATCCAAGAAGACATAGCAGTGCTCAATAGACAAATGAAAAGATTTTCAACATCAGTAGTCATTAGGGGAGTGCAAATCAAAACAACAGGATGCAATTCCACAAGCACGAGGTTGACTATAAACAAAAAGATGGACGATAACTATATTGGTGAGGAGTAACTGGAACACTTATACATTGCTGGTGTGAATATAAAATGCCGTAGCTACTTTGGAAAACAATTCAGCAGTTCCTCAATATGTGAAACATAGAGTTACTATAGGATGAAGCAGTTCTACTCCTGGGAATATACCCAAGAGAATTGAAAGCTTATGTTTACACAGAAACTTGTACATAGATATTCATAGCATTATTTACAATGGTCAAAAGTTGGAACAACATAGATGTGCATTATTTTATCAATGGATACACAAATTATGGTATAGCCATGGAATGGAATATTATTCATTCATAAAAAGTAATGGAGTATTGATACATAATACAACGTGGATAAACCTTGAAAACATGTTAAGTGAAAGAGGGCCAACACATAAGGCCAGATATTTCATGATTCCATTTATATGAAATATCCAGAATAGGCACATCCATAGAGACAGAAAATAGATTAGTGTTTTCTTAGAGCTGGAGTTAGGAGTGTATGGGGAGTGAATGACTGCAAATGGGCGCGGTGTTTCTTTTGTGATGATAAAAATGGTTTGGAATTAGATCATGATGAGGGCTACATAGTTTTGTGAATATACTAAAAATGAGTTGTAAATTTTAAAAGGGTGAATTCATATTGTGTTAGGTGTATCTTCATAATGAATAATATTCTGATTATCAGCTTGATTTCACATCTACTCGATATTATTTTTTGCATATTCTGATTGCTAGGATTAAAATCTTGTTGCACAGATTTTTTTTTCAATTTTAAAAAAATAAGGTATTTTAAAACATGACTATGCCTGGTTTGGCAAAAAATAGTTCTAAAACTATTAGAATATCCTATATATGCATTTTATATTTACACATGTTTTGAGTAGGATTATGACTGATTCTTAATTTCCTGACTCACTTTCTTCCAGATAGTCACCTTATAGCAACTAGGAGCCACTCTGAATTTAGAATTATGTGACTTGATCTTATTTACACTTCTTTTATTGGCTAACATTAAAAACTCTTTGAGGTATCTCTATATTTTTTAAAAGCCTAAAAGAAAAAAAAGGGGGGTGCACCTCGGTGGCTCAGTTGGTTAAGTGTCTGCCCTTGGCTCAGATCATGATCCCGAGGTCTGGGATCAAGCCCCATATTGGGCTCTCTGCTCAGCGGGGAGCTTGCTGCTCCCTCACCCTCTGCTGCTCCCCCTGCTTGTGCTCTCTCTCTCTGTCAAATAAATAAATAAAATCTTTAAAAAATTTTTTTAAAGGAAAAAAGGAGAAAAAAGAAATACAGTAAGAAATACAGTTGTGTCCGGGCAGTTGTGTAAGGGCAATAAGCTAGTTCTCTTACTCTTCTTTATTCAGAGCTACTTGCTATAATCTTCCTGTGTAGTATATGTGTGTGTGTGTACATGAGCACATGGACTAGCTTGGGACTTGTATTTTCTTAAGTTGAAAATTGACATGAGAAGGAATAAGAACAGAATTTTCTGTACAAATGAAGAAAAAGTCCATTTATTGCCATTTTGGCTATTTATAGATGGGCCTGATACGTGACTCCAGAAATCCATGAGGCAGAGTTGTGTCCATTACCCTGCTCCATTAATGTTCACTTCCTGTGAGCTGTTTCTCGGTGTTAAAATCAGTAAGAGAAGAAATTGGAGAAAACCTGTGCTTTTATTGAAAATCATATGCTGTTTTTCATGTTTCATGTTAGGTAGCTACTGTCATTTTTCAAAGGCTGGGCTTTTTAACTTCTTTCATTCCACAAAGTATATGAGCTGTGTCAATTTTTGAGCTAAAAATGCTAATGATTAGGGTATGGGAATTAGTGCATTGCATTTTTTCCCCCACCATAGAAAATAAGTTTCTGAAGAGTAATGTTATCTATTCGAGATGCCCTATAGGAATTTGCCTGTTTAATTGAAGATATAATATTAGTTTATTATTTATTGGATAGAAACTCTAGCAGGATATTCAATGCCCGAAGCAGAGATTTACTTTTAAAGAAGAAAATTATATTTTCTTTGATTGGTCCATGTTCTGCTAAATGCTTAGAATATTAAAGCCCCTAAGTTGGAATTTTAAAATGCTGTTAGGATAAAAGTGATTTATATGTGCAGTAACAGTATAATAGAAGAATAAACTATTCATGTTTTACTCCCAGCAGGCATGCAGATATAATTAAATAAAAATACTTCATAATATAACATACTGTTCTTGATAAAGTGAAGATCTATTTTCATGATTTTTAATGATATTCTTTGTCTTTTATCATCTGTGAAAAACACTATCCTTCCAAAAGTTTCCCTATATGTGAAGGAGTCTGAAGGAAGCCCGATGCCCATAGAATAGGCCTCCGTATTCCCTCTGAAAGGGATTTGGACTCTAACCATGTCCCTTTCCTTTCTCCCCACCTTGTCGTCACTCTCTGCACAAGACCAGCAGAATATTTTTTTTCCTTTTTGATGCCAGTTAGCACCCAGATTCCATGTCCCTGTTTTATTTTCACTCCTTAAATGCCCAGGATTCCCATTCTACCCCTATCTCCCACTCATTTCTAACTTCTGAATTCCTTTCCCAGGGGCCTCTGCCACTTATTTCCCATTGTCAACAATATTTTTTATATATTCAAGTATTTCTCTGAAAGCTCATTTTACTTTTTAGCTGTGATTGAAATCTAGCTATTCTCTGAGGTCATTCAAAGAGGCTTTGCCTGTACTTAGTCCTATACCTCTCTTGTCACTGAGCTTGGGGCTGGCGTAGGGGTCCTCTTTACAGTCAGATTATCACTCTGAAGATAACCTGTCTTATGCCCCTGGCATCTGCTAAGAATTATTTGACTTTGGTATGCTGAGGTATCACCATGATATGGCTATATTTGGATTACTTTTTTATTAGTTGGAAATTTGTTGTATTTTTGGCATCATTCATCATTTCTGGAAAATTTCAAGTCATTCTGCTTTAAAAGTGGAATCAGTCCAAATTTCTATTTCCTTTTGGTTTGGAACTTCAAGTATATTTATTGTAAACTTCCCTACTCTGACTATCCTGATTGTTGACATATATTTGTGTTTTCTAAATCTCTGTCTTTTGTTTTTCACTTTGGATAATGTATGATGCACTCAGGTAGTTATTTCTTTTGCTATGCATTTTATATGTTTTCAAATGTGTTTTTTATTTTAATGGCCTTATATTTTGTAATTTCTAGAAGTTCCAGGTAGGTTTTAAATAAATCTTCTTGTTAATTATATATTTTTAAATACTGTTTAGTCACATTTTTAATACTTTCTATTTCTTAAAATATATTAAAATCTTATCTGATAATTTCAGTATCTGGCATTTCTGGTCATTTTCAGTCATGGCCTTCATTCTCAGTTGTGCCTTTGTGTGTGTGTGTGTGTGTTTTAGAACTGTTTACTTGAATTTATTTGAAATTTTCTGTGGAAATTCTTTGAGGACAGAAATGAGGGTGTTCATTTCAGAAAATATTAATGTTTGTTTCTGCCACATACCTATTGGGATTGAGAGCTCAGAAAGACTTTAAACAAGTTGATATGCTGAGGTTTTTCTGATTATTTTGATAATGTTCTTTTGGGTCAGGCACACTCATGATATTCCCTCGTAGCTTGTGATTATGAAATCTCATGAAATATGTTTCTTCCTTCATTCACACTAAATTTGAAAAATAAAATTTTCCTTCAGGTCCCTTTCAAGGTGGGGGAATATTTTCCTTCTGGTATGTTGTTTCTTCTTCACCATGCTTTTCTTCTTTTTGCCATCTTGATCTGGTTTTAATATATTTATTGTTTTTGTCCTAATTTTTTGAACAGCCTGAATACTATTTCTATTTATATAAAGTTGCACTTACAAATTTAACAAATGTATATGTTCATGTCTATTATATCAATTCAACTTAATCAATATCTATAATAAATGTCTCAATATGACAAAGTTTTAGCATTCCGTTTTTTTTTTAAAGATTTTATTTATTTATTTTGATAGAGAGAGACACCGCAAGAGAGGGAACACAAGCAGGGGGAGTGGGAGAGGGAGAAGCAGGCTCCCTGCTGAGCAGAGAGCCAGACTTGGGACTTGATCCCAGGACCCCGGGATCATGACCTGAGCCAAAGGCAGACGCTTAACTGACTGAGGCACCCAGGTGCCCCAAGTTTTAGCATTCTTTAACTTTTTTCTCCCCCTCATATCTCCCACCACCATCACCCAATATGTAATTACCTTTCTTTAATTTATAAAAAAATGTTTATCAAGGCACAGTGAAAAGGTATCCACTTAAATACGGTGCTTCCACTAAATCAGGCTTAATAATTTCTTTCTCCCAAGTTTCCGGTGTCAGAAATATCTGCAAAATTTCCATGGTCATGTTTGTAGGGTTCTCTTTTACATTGAAATTTGATTGTTAACTATGCCGCATAAGACACTGTATCTTTAATATTTTTTTTACCATGATGACAAGTATCATAATTTTGTGTTATTGTCAAAAGACAGATTGGTTATTTGTAATAGGTAATAATTTAACTTTGCTAATTAGCTTTAATCACAGTGGGAATGGAGATTAATAAATTTTTGGTCCTTCTCATTGCTAAATTGTGGATTACAACACAGTATGAATACTATGTATATCAACTGCTTTGTGAGAATACATAACATGTTTGTTCTTAAACATTTCTAGAATTAAACAGCATATTTATAGTTTATTATTTAATTAACATTACCCCATGCGCTGGAATCAGGTACCTTTTATAACATTACCTAGTACTTCAGAGAGATCAAAGAAACTACTGTTAAGACACTGAAGATGTAAGCTTTTTTATTTGGGTTCCTAAGGAATTCTAAAAATTTTAAGGATTTCCTCCTGTCAGAAACAGGCATTGGAGATTTCTAATTACCTGACACTTTTTAAATAAGTACTACTAGTATTCCTTGAAGCATCTTTACGTTATTTCAAATAACAATCTTATCTAATACTTTATTAGAAAAGATAAATTAAGAAAGCAAAAGATGAAAGGACCTACTTGAGCAGCTCTAATAAATCTACATCCATGGAACAGTATTAATTCTAACATGTATTGGGACTTTGTATGTGAATAGGATTGTTCTAGTGATACACATTACTAACTCACTAAATACTGATATTTAACTCTATGTGATACATAATGCTTTTATTCTCATTATACAGATGGAAAACCAAGGCTTAGAGAAGTTACCAATTCACCCTTTAATGGCCAGTAAATGGTAGAGCCAGATTTTTAACTCAGGATCTAGCTCTAGAATCTTCTCTCAACCCTGACATTATACTGCCTCTGTGAAAAAAAATACCAAGAGCTCATATTTATTGATTTCTTACTATGAGAAGTCTTTCAGTTGTAACACTTATTTATTGCCCTGTAACAAACTGCCACAAACTTAACTGTTTAAAACAATACATATATATTTTGTCAATGTTTCTGTAACTCAGGAGTCTAGCCATGGCTTCACTGGGTTCTCTTCTTAGGATCTTACAAAGTAGCAGTCAAGGTGTTGGCATTGTTATGTTCTATTCCAGAGGCTTAACTAGGGATGAATCCACTCTCAAGTTCATACAGTTCGTTGTCAGGGTTGATTTCTTTAGTTGTAGGATGGAGGGTTTGGCTTTTTGTTGGCTGTTGGCCACTCTCAGATCCTACGGGCCAGGCACAGTTACTAGAGGGCACCAGTACTAACAGTAAAGACCATGTAGATTTCTTTTTCTTTTTTTTTTTTTTTTAAGATTTTATTGAGAGCGAGAACAAGCGTATGGGAGAGGCAGAGCAAGATGGAGAAGCAGGATCCCCGCTGAGCGGGGAGCCCGATGCGGGGCTCGATCCCAGGACCCCGGGATCATGACCTGAGCCGAAGGCAGACGCTTAACGACTGAGCCACCCAGGCGCCCCAAGACCATGTAGATTTCTTAACATGATGGCTTACTTCCTCAAACCATCAAGGAGAGGCTTTAAAACAAGTTGGCTAGCAAGAAAGATCTTATATAATGTAATATAATGATGGAAATGACATCCCTTCACCTTTGCCCTATTGTATTGGTTAGAATCAAGTCAAAGATTCTGGTCATACTCAGGGGAAAGGGGACAACACAAACATGTGACCTTCAGGAGTTGGGAATCATGGAAGGACCCCCTAAGATTCTATCCATCACAGTCTGCCCTCTGGACCAAAATGATTCACATCTTTCACATGCAAATTATATTCACACCCTCCCAAGGTCCCCAAGAAAGAGTCTCATCCCTTTATAGTATTTGCTCAAAGTCCAAAAATCTCAACATCAAATCAGGTCAAGGTATATGGATGAGGTCCTTTAGGTGTGGTTCCTCTTGATCTGTGGTCATCAGAATCCAACTTGACCTTTCATCATTCCTGCCTCCTGGTGTTCATGCCCTTGTGTAATACCTACCCCCCTACCCCTTGGTATGAGCAGGACCTGTAAGGTGCTTCTGAACAATAAAATACGACAAAGGTAATGATATGTTATTACCAAGATTGCTTCACATGGTATAAGACCATCTAGCTGGTGGACTTGCTATGGGGATTTTTTTCTCCCTAGCTGCATTTGAAGAAGAAAGAGGCCTTGTTGAGAGATCTTTGTGACAAGATGCTGAGGGCAGGCACACAATAGGCAACTGAGGGCAGCCTTCTGACAAGAGGTAGCAGGAATTGAGGGCCCTCGGGGAAACAAACTTTGCCAACAACCTGAGTGAACTTAGAAACAAATTCTTAGTTGAGCCTCCACATTGGAATACGGCCTGTCAGAAACCCAGATTGCAGCCTTGTGGGACCGTAAGCAGAGGACCCAACTAAGCCATGTCAGGACTCCAGAGTCTCAGGGACTGGGAGATAGTAAAATGTTTGTTTTAAGCTGCTAAATTTGTGGTGATTTGTGGTGACACAGCATGAGATAACGTGTATGTATTAGCTTCATTAATTCTCACAACAACCCTATGAGGTAAGAACTATGGTTATACCTATTTTATAGTTGCAATAACACAAGTTACAGGAAACATTAAGCTACTTTCCCAGAGTAACCTAGGCAGTTGTGACAAAATGGGAATTTCAACCTACATAGTCTGTCTTCAGAGTTTGCATTCTTCCCCATTACACCACACAAGGTTTTGGTTTTTTTTGTTGGTGGTGTTTTATATTTTTAAATTTCATACATATCCCAAAGATTTAGTTAACGTGTTCTACTAGGGCATCAGTCACCTGTGATTTCAGTTCTGTAAGATTAAATATGTTTTATACTCATTTGCTGAGCAGTCAAGAGGAATGATTTTTAGAATATTAATTACAAGTTATCCCTATATTTTCTCCATCAGATCCTTCTGTTAGGCAGTGCTGATTATTCATATATAGATTGCTCAGATCACCTTGGTATTTCTCTTTACCCTCTAGCTACCTGCCATTTTGTCATTTGTCTTCTCCCTTGGAAGCTGTCCAAGTTCATGGAGAGGAAGGGAAACTCAAACCAATCTTAATAGCAGCTCTTCTAAATGCAGCTGTGAGGGAAGAGTGAGCAACTATTGTCTGACATCTTTATCATCTGTGAATTTCAATTATCTGTATGATTCCCACCTCCCGTTAAATTGAATAATTGACAGTTGGATTCAATGCATTTTAGAGATATTTTTGCATTCTTTAACACTTAACACAAAGCTAATAAAATCATAAGTATGTAAAATTTTAAAATGAAAGCAAACATATAAATCAAAGAGAATACTCGTTTTCTTTTGTTTCATTCCAATTCCTGAGGGATATGCAGGCTCATACATACAGTAGTATTCTAATGACCAAATGCACTTTTAATGTTCTTCTCCATAGTCACTTGAAAATTTGGCTCAAGTCTGAGATCATTAAATAGCTCTAATAATATCAGCAGAGGCACCATGCTCAACTACATGCAAACATAATTAGAATTTAAATGCCATTTTCATTTTTTGTTATGTATTTTTGTTATATAATTAAGAATGTTAACACATCAAAATTATATAAATACTGTATCTGTATGGATTACCAGTTTTGTTTTTTTAAGTAAAAGCATTGTTTTGATTAACATTTCTTCTTTTCTGTAAATATATATAAATGAACACACAGAGACAGATAAAGCCTATTTCTGGTACAGTTGCAGAATGCAGTGCAGAAGTGTTACCTTGTGCAATGAATAATAAAAAAGTGGGTATTCTTTAAAACACTGTCTGGGAGCTGAAATAGCTACATTTAGACAAAATGAATTCCAATTTCATTTTGCTTTGTGCAAAAATTGTAAGTTTTACAATTATAAGAGTTTATATTCAGATTGAAGGAGATCAGGGAAGGATAGCAAAAGACTATGCAACACATGGAAGAATATTTTTTTCATTTTTTCAGTGTAATACACATTATTTTCCTTTTCATTTTTTGTATTTTTCTATTTTTCAGAGTTTTTGCAATAAACGTATATTAGTTTCTAAGCCAAAAAATACTATTTTAAAAAGACGCTATGAGGGTCCAAGTGGCTTGGTATTAATTGCTTACATATATTGAGGACAGTCAAGTGTTGGGTTTAGTGTGAAGTACTTTACAAACATTGCACCATTTCCATTCTTTGTGCAATTCTGTGAGGTTGTTGCCATTTTCAGATGAGGAAACTGAGACCTAAAAATGGTTTAAATGACCTATCCAAGTTCCCAGAACTGTCTGTCTCAACTGCATGTTCTTAGTTACTCTGAATTCTTAGTAGAAACTTTAGCCACTCACTCATTTCTTAAGAGGTGGATTATTGTCATGTGATTTTTTATTACTGACTGAAAGGGCTTTATGAGGTTTTTTATTTCTGACTACTAATTTCTTTTGAAGAAAATTTTAATTTGATGGGTTAAAGACTTCCCCTCTAGGGAAGTTGAAAATAAGAAGAGGGTCTTGAATCTGTCTCTCTTTACAACTGAGTTTACAGTATCCAGTGACTGGATTCAACTGCCCGTTGAACGCAGTAGAATCAGTGTCTATCTTCAGCTGCTAAAGGGGACTTACTGGGAAAACTATAAATATCTTCCAATACAGAAAATGAGATTGCTGTTAGCATGACATCTTGGCTCAGAAATGGTTGAAATAAAAAGCCAAAATGCCTCAGACCAGGAAACCTTAAATTGATTGGTGCTCTTTACAAATAAAGAACCAAATTTTTGACCTAATATAATTTCCATTCATCCCTTTCTCTAAACACTCGACTACTTTGCCTCCAAAACAGGAACTCAGCCATTCAAAGGAAACTTGGCTAGTTCTGTAGCCCAAACAAATGGAACTTATATTCATTCATTATCATTCAACTTGAACTGAGTCTATATCTGTTATTTGGTCATAATACCTGACCTATGTAAGTAAGCCATTCTAGAACATCAAATCTTTCACATTTCTTTATGTATTAATTACAGTCTAGAAATTTTTACATTCACTCACACCCACACCCCCCCCACACACACCCACACATATATAAAATATTCATATTTTATCCTCAAGGGCATTTTTGATGAACTTATATAAATTATTACTCCATAATTAAAACAACATTATCACGAATTGTTAAACCTGCCATTTAGCAGAAATATCAAATAAGAGATTGAAAGAAATTGTTACATAATACAACAAATAATGTCTTTGTTTTTAAAAATAGTCCTATCACTTTTTTTCTTTATGTAAAGTGACTAGCTTTCAGGCAGATTGGAAACAGGAATAGAGGAGAAAATATTCTTTGATGTTATGAATGCCCACAAGCATCAACAGCTGTGAAGACTAGTAATGAAGCATTTGGCCCTCATTTGGCATTGCTTGCTCTTGAGAGGATTTTCTTACAAAAGATCAGCTATTTGATGAGTTCCACAGGCTATCACTTTGACTTCCACATATTGGCATCTACATGCTGTTGCAATTGACGTTCTACCTTCTGAATGGCACAGAGCCCTTCTCACAGATGGACCCAGGTGTTGGCAGAACACAGAGAAAATATTGTCATTACCTTCAAGTGTTAGGTACTAGATGTCTTTCCTCGAGTGTCAAATTGCAATTTCTGAGGTAACTTCATCCTCCTGAAGAATGATAGTAGGCATTATTCAGGATTTCTTACCTGAATTGAAGTATACAGTGGGCAACAGCTACAGAATTACTAATAAGAGGTATTGTTCTTTCCCAAAAATTTAACGTATGAGAGTAGAATGGAATTATCCAAGGTCAGTCTTCCAGTTAAAAAAAAAAAAGCAAAAAGGGTTTAAATCAAATCTGAAATTCATCCAATGTGTTTTAGTTTCAAGATTCATTAGCATGCACATCTTTCTTGAGTAAAATGAGATCTAAGAAATGAACTTATTGGATGAGTGAAGCATTGGGTATGTTAAAATTCTGTCTAAAGGCAGAGGGAGATACTTAAACTGCTTTTCCAAATGAAGACTGTAACTTTAACTGTAATAGTCTTCAAAGGTTGACAGGGATGACATTATCCTAAGTCTTTTTCCATTATGAGTGAAGAATGCCCCAGCTGTGTCACTGGTAAGGTTAAAAGGTGTTATCGTGTGTGCCTTTTAAAAGAGCATAGTAAGTGAAAGTGAACAATTGGGTCCGAAATTTGGCTTACTGTCTGCGCACGCTGTGCCTCATTGTGGTATCGCCAGCTCCTCTGAATGAAAATACAAGAGCAGATTAAGCAGCTTTATGAACTCACAGGGGGAACAGTTGTTCTAGTGGCTTTCATACAAATGTCTAATTAATTCTTGAAGTAACCCAAATTGTCTTTTGTGATCTATGAATGAGAATCTAAGAGAAAACCTGTGCCGAAGAAATGAAGTGAAAGGGAAATGGGGATTTTGTGATTAGCTTGCAGTTCACAGTTTTGGGGACCAGCACAATTTAGTTAGTTTCCTCATTAATATTACATTAGTAGGCTAATGAAACATTTGGGTGAATACATTATAAGTAATAAAGGCATTAATTTTATTTTTCTGAACACTCAATTATGCTAATTGGCATCTGCTATTGTTTACTATATATATTTATCTGTGAAAATTAAGAACAAATATAGAACATGCAGATGATTTTACATATTCCCAATACATTTCATTACTTTGTATACTTTTTTGTCTTGATATTATGACCAATTTTAGAAACTTAACCATATTTAAGCTATAATTCCATTTAAATTCAACTTCTTTTCTAGTTCCAAATATATATATGTTTTTAACATTAACCAAAAGTTTCTGTTAGAAATAAACACCATTGTTTTATGGACCAATTCAATAAAAACTGAATAGTACACATGTAAACTATTCCTAAGCATGAGCTGTGTAAATTTGTCAAACTCTGGATCAGTTCAGGCTTTTATAGATTATCTAATTTTTTTAAAGATTTTATTTATTTGTTTATTTGACTAGAGAGAGAGAGAGGAATCACAAGTAGGCAGAGGGGCAAGCAGAGGGAGAGGGAGAAGCAGGCTCCCCGCTGAGCAAGGAGCTCGATGCGGGGCTCGATCCCAGGACCCTGGGACCATGACCTGAGGGAAGGCAGCTGCTTAACGACTGAGCCACCCAGGTGCCCCAGATTATCCAATTTTTAGATGCTCAATGGGAGAATTTAGGAAAAAAGACTCCCTTGTAAATTGTATCTGAGTTTCTCACAGGATAGGTATTTGTTGTCAGGAAATCTCTTTTTTTACTCTCTTCACAGCTAGAGTACCTCTCTTCAAGGAGGAAGATTTCTACGTGAAGGACAATTCATTTCTACATTTGCCGTGGTTCCCTTACTATAATATTCCATCACATTCATATCAAATTGCAAGACATTTTATTTAAGCTTTTTATTTTAAAATAATGTATGCAATTAATTTTTATAATAATTTACGCAGTTAACTCCTATCACCAGATGAGAATGAGTCATAGGTGGCAAGTCTTAAACACTGTATATTAGTATCTCATTTCTGTATCTGTCAATGTGTTGACTATTTTAATTCCATATACTTGTTTAATTGTTAATTAGAAGTCAGTTCCCCATCACCTCTTCTCATGGTATATATCCACAAGATATAAAATGAAGCGTAGAAAGCTAACTAAACAATCTGAGTGAGTGAGTTGGTTGTCAAAACCAAACCAGTTAACTAAAGCAGTTATATTAGTTCTTCCTACGGTTTCTTCCTTGTGAATTATAGGATCAATATAGTTGAAAATATTTCACTAAATTGCTGCCCAAATCCACTCCAGGGACTTGAGTCCTAAATAACTTTCTAACATTTTCTGTAGCCTTTTAATCTATTCTTTATATTTATCTGACTGGACTAAATGCCCATATGTGGCTTTCTGTCCTAATTCTATCCAAACCACTTCAGTTTGAATGGTGAGGCCTGTACTTCTTAAATACTGTGGTTCTTAAGTCTTCATTGAAAAATGTCAGCGTTCACCTAAAAGGTCGGCTTATTAAGTGAATGTGTGCCGTGCATGTTTTTTTGCTTCTGTCAGAAAATAGAGAAGAGCAGATCACTTTGATAGTTTAGCTATGTTGGACAGGTTCTACCCTGAAGTCCATAAAGTTGTCTGGGATCAGTGTATTAGAGGTAAAGGTTAGAATATGAGTTGAGAGACCATTTTGGATGTTACCATCAATCATTACAGTTTAAGATACTATTTTGTTGTGTGGAAAGAATATTCTGCTTAAAATACTGCTGCTCAGCCTCATGTGAAGGACCGTTAACCGTAGTTCTCTTTATTTTGCTGTATTTCTGGCAGGTTTAAATCTATTTTATGTACTTATGTGGGGCATAAAAGGCACACATTTGTGAAAATTTCTAAACCGAGTGAATTATGACTTATTCTAAATTACCTGGCTGTAAGTAAAATGTATCTCATGAAAATATCCTGTATCTTACTTACAGCATTGCTAATAATGGAAAATGTCTCCATACTCAAACCCACACTAATGTAGAAAATAAGGCTTTGCAGATATTCTGTATTTAAGATTTTTATTATAACTTTTGTGTTTTTTTAACGTTTGTGACTATCACCTGCTTATTCACAATCCATTATGCTATTTAAGCATCAGTTTCCCATGAATTAGAACAGTTGGCTTTGTTGTATGTGCAAATATATCAAATCATTATATGTAGTGCACCTTAAACAAATACAGTGTTATATGTCAGTTGTATCTAAATAAAACTGGGGGAAAAAACAATTGGCTTTGTTCATTCTGAAGGTGCTATAGAAGTAAGTCCTCCTATATTTATCTGTTTTGTTTCTTGAATTCCGCATATGAGTGAAATCATATGGTATAAGGGAAGGAAAAAAAAGAGAAGGAAACAAACCATAAAAGACTCTTAACTATAGAGAACAAACTGAGAGTTGCTGGACGGGAGGTAGGTAGGGGTTTGTGCTAAATGGGTGATGGGTCTTTCAAATAGTCTTCAGATTCTTTAAAATGGTGTTGTTCAGAATTAATGATTCAGGCTGTGTTAGTGTTCCTTCAGACAACCCTTTTACAACTGAAATCCTTGTGAATACTTTTTACTCAAATATTCCAAAGTCTCAAAGAACATTATTTAGTTATAGTACACAGTAATATATCTTATCCCCAGGAAGCAATTGCTTTAGCAACAGACCAGATTAGATAAAAACAACATTCACTGGATTCTCAGTATGTTATTCTGAATTTGCTATGGTAATGGGAAGAGGTAGTATATAGTATCTCTGCAGAAATGATATTTCGTGGATGTTTTCTACAAATGTAATAAGACATTTTAAACTTTCTAAAATGTTTCTATCTCTTTTAAAGGGTAATAGATTTTCGTTCTGTGGCATATTGATGTGAAATGGGAAATCAAGAAAGCTACACGACATGTGTCATTTACCAGACTGACACATGTGATCTAATAACTGGCAGGATACAAAGGGCTTATAATAAACAGGGTTATTTCATATGTTTATATCATTTTAGGAAAAATTTGGTTAAACATTTAATAATATTATTATTAGAATTGTCAAAATGTCCATTTATTTTTATTTTTATCTTTTTTTAAATGACCACTTAAAGAAATTGAATCAGGGGCACCTGGGTGGCTCAGTCGTTAAGCATCTGCCTTCGGCTCAGGTCATGATCCCAGGGTCCTGGGATCGAGCCCCACGTCAGGCTCCCTGCTCAGCAGGAAACCTGCTTCTCCCTCTCCCACTCCCCCTGCTTGCGTTCCCTCTCTCGCTGTGTCTCTCTCTGTCAAATAAATAAAATCTTTAAAAAAAAATTGAATCATCTAGAGTCTAGAGAAAATAGATTTGAGGGCATAAAGTTTTCATTCACTGCTTTACTCAGTGATGCAATTGTCACCAAGTCAATATAAGTAACTGAAAGTTTAAAGGGATTTTTTTTAATGAGAATTTTTAATTTGAAGTTCTAAAATAAAAGATAGTGGAAATACAGAAATTAAGGTGAAATAAAAGCCAGATTAGAGAAGGGAAATGAATGGCTAGTAAGCTGGTAATAATAAATGAAGTGAAGAAATAATAGAGAACTCAAGTCATACCACAGGAAAATGTGGTTGAATACAAGTTAGGCAAATGTTTAAGTGCTTTTCCTCTAAGTTCACTAGATTGACCACTGGCACAGATGAGTTCTTTATTTTGCTTTCTATTTCCAGCCAGATTTTATAAATTAATGTTTGAGTAAGCCATTCTCAGAGAGGATTCCCAGTCAGTATTATACCAGGGATTGTGGATTGTAAAATAGATTTTTGGCAATTTCAAAGGTTATCTCTATGAGATTGGATCATTTTATTCATAAACATACCACATTTTCCTTTAATGTAATTTTAATGTTTTTATTTGGTATCTTTTTTCTAAGTCTTTCTTCCTTTTCTCCTTCCTTCTGTCCTTTCCTCAGCTTTATTCAAGGATAATTGACAAAATTGTAATATATTGTACAGTGTGATGATTTGATATTTGTATACATTGTGAAAGGGTTTCCATGATTGCTTTAACACATCTGTCACCTCATATTTACCTCTTTTTGTGTGTGTGTTTATGAGAACACTTGGGTTCTACTCTTAGCAAATTTCAATTAGGCAATACAGTATTATCAACTATAGTCACCTTATACATTAGGTCTTCAGACCTTACTCATCTTATAACTGTAAATTTTTATTCTTTTACCAAACCTAATCCAAATTAGTCTTATTGGGAAAAGATTTTTGTCCTCATTTTTTAAAGATTTTTATTTATTTATTTTAGAGAGAAAGCACGAGAGTGAGCTTGGGAACGGGGAGGGGCAGAAGGAGAGGGAGGGAGAAAATCTCAAGCAGACTCCCTGCTGAGTGCAGAGCCAGACTTGGGGCTTGATCTCAAGATGCCAAGATCATGACTTCTGCGGAAATTAAGAGTCAGACACTCAACCAACTGAGTAACCCAGGCGCCCTTGTCCTCTTTTGGTTTTTAAAAAGCATTCCAAGTAGCAACAGTCCAAGAGGAGTATCATCTTTCATTGCTCCAACAGTGAAGCTTCCTTCTGACTACTTCTCTGAGTTGCTAAGTGACTAATGTCTTTTAAAAACTTGTGTTTAAGGGATGCTTGGGTGGCTCAGTCATTAAGCGTTTGCTTTCATCTCAGATCATGATCCCCTGGGATCGAGCCCCGCATCGGGCTCCCTGCTCCGTGAGAAGCCTGCATCTCGCTCTCCAACTCCCCCTGCTTGTGTTCCCTCTCTTGCTGTGTCTTTCTAGGTCAAATAAATAAATAAAATTTTTACCAAAAAAAAAACCCCAGAAACAAAAAAAACCTTGTGTTTAAGATCCTTTTCTGCAGGGGCGCCTGGGTGGCTCAGATGGTTAAGCCTTTGGCTCAGGTCATGATCTCTCAGGGATCAAGCCTGCATCTGCATCTGGCTTCCTGCTCAGTGGGGAGTCTGCTTCTCCTTCTCCCTCTGCCTCTCTCCTCTGCTCATGCTCTCTCTCTCTCTCTCTCTCTCTCTCTGTCTCGAATGAATATTTTAAAAAATCTTTAAATTAAAAAAAAGATCCTTGGGGCGCCTGGGTGGCTCAGTCGTTAAGCGTCTGCCTTCGGCTCAGGTCATGATCCCAGGATCCTGGGATCGAGCCCCGCATGGGGCTCCCTGCTCCGCGGGAAGCCTGTTTCTCCCTCTCCCTCTCCCCCTGCTTGTGATCCTGCTCTCACTGTGTCTCTCTCTGTCAAATAAATAAATAAAATCTTTTAAAAAATAAAAAATAAAAATAAATAAATAAAAAAAGATCCTTTCCTGCAATTTCAAGGACTTCACAATTTTATCTGCCTTTATCCATGATATCATTTTTTTCAACTGTTCCTTTAATAACGCAGTTCTTTTTGCTTGATTTTAGAAGCACTTCTCTCATTTTGTAAGCATCCCTCCTTCCTTCTTTCATATTTACTCTTAAGCCAAAATTTTTCTTGAAACTTTCAGTTGGTGATCTCTATAAGGGTTAGAGTTATTCTTGCCCCATCATGTTTATAACCTCAAAAGTTGTTCTTGACTATATGATTTAAATTTTAAGACTGTAAAGCTATCATAACATAATTTAATATTGTTATTTAAAATATTATTTAAAGAAGAGAGACCAACCAAAGAATATTTTAGCTTCCCAATAGTTTTCCCACAATATATCTGAATGATTATTGTTTATAGAGAAATACATGAGAAAATGTCTTAATGAAACTGATGTATATTCAGTTAGTATCTAGTAATAAAATGGGACCACGAATAGAAATGAAATAAGGGAATTGGTATTGAGGGGGCTGTTTTAAATAAAAGGTCATAGCAAACCAAGTATTAAATGGAGTCTGTAACAGTATATGAAATCATATATTTATTATATAAAATCTTTGATTTTGTAAGTACATGCAAAGCTATTCTAGAAATATGCAGTATTTCAAAATCTTATAAAATGTCTATAAAATAAATAGCCATATGATATGTGCTGGTAATTGTACTTCAAGCATAACCAGAATATTTTCCACAAATATTTTTAAACCATATCTGTAATGAAGGGAAAACTTACTAGAGCAAAATATTCAAATTCATCATATTTCATTCTGTAGCTTAATTTAATATACTATTTTAGAAAGTCCAAGTAATTTTAATGCATGTATAAAAATAATGACAATACTTAAGAAATTTATTATACTTTCTGTGTTTCTTATATGACCGAACATAGAAAGCATCTAATCTTCTTCATTCAAGAATAGACATATAATCTACTGGTCAACCATGCCTATCATTATGGCACCTTTAATTTTTAGAAAAACTGCCTACAATACTAGAAGGCATTGAATGTTTATTTTTTGTTAGTTTTTTGACTCTGAGTTTTGTGCCCATGGAAAATTTATAGCAGAGGAGTTAAAGATAGGGGCAAAGGGGACATAACGGGCCAAAGTAGTACTTATGCACCATAACACATCATAACACTTACATACCAAGAATGAACAGCATCATATTTTCTCTAGTATTATTTTGTACAGATAGCATAATCAAAGGAATGTGCCCTGATGGAGCCAGAGAGTATATTTTCAAATGGTGGAGAAGAAATGATGCCTTATTAGGGAAAGGAAAAAAGAAGGAAATTGAGCCCAGTCCTACAAAATAATGTTAGCTGGAATGAAACACCACAACATGCACCTGTCATTAAGTGAGGAGAAGATGTAGAGCAAGCCAGGCTCTCTACAGGAACCAAGATAGGAGAAACCTGGTTCCTCAAATGACATAGGTAGAAACCAGACTGTCTTCTTCAGGGGGCTGGATTCAGGAAGAGCTATCATCAGTGCCCTAAGATATCAGGTCGGCTTCCCTCCAATTACTTCAGCTCTCAACATTAGACATTTTCTGCATAACTGGCTAAATTTCATCTCTGTGAGAGTAGAGATTGTATCTGGAATTGCACATCATTAATCCTGAGTATCTAGGAATGTGACTGGCACACGTAAGGCACATAATTGTCGATGGAATGCGTGGAGACGTGGGAAGGGCAACAACTCTTGTAATAAAGAAACTCACGTGATACATTTGACCCGTGGAATCTGTAGCATGTATGGAGTGTGTAATATGTAGAGCTAAAATGGTGAAAATAACAAAGTAGGAGTTCATATATATATATATATAGTCAACACAATTCGTTTAGTACCGCTTGTCTAATAATTTCAAGGCATTACACTTATCGATTCAAAGTTAAAACAATATCCCTGCCCTCCATTCCTTACCATCTAACTTAGGACAGGTCATTGGAATTAAAAACGATACAAATAGGATTTACTAAAATGCTATCATCACCACCCTCTACAGACTTTCAGACTAATGAAAAAAGACATACAAATTGTTTGAATTCATTATGATCCTAGAGGCACTTATAGCAAACCTACAACTTAGTAGCAGCTAAAAAAAATTGAATGAATCAATAAAAACTTTCAATTTTCTACAGAAAAGTAATTCAAAGGGGCACCTGGGTGATTCAGTTGGTTAAGCGCCCGACTCTTGATTCTGGTTCAGGTCATGATCTCAGGGCAGTGAGATCAAGTCCCACCTCAGGTTCCCCGCTGAACACGGAGTCTGCTTGAGATTCTCTCTCCCTCTCCTTCTACCCCTCACCCCCCGCCCCTCCTCCCCGCTCATATACATGCACACCCTCTCTCTCTCTCTCCATCTCTCTGTCTCTCTCTAAAACAAACAAACAAACAAATAAATAATGAATAAGATCTTTAAAAAAATTATATCTCAGATGTTTAGCTTGAGTGATTGGTGGGTAGTAGAACAAAGAGAATGAGCACGTATGTAGAGATTTGGAACCTATTTTAGGATATTTAAGTTTTTAATAAAAGACAACTTCGCTACAGATTGAGAAGAATAGAATACAAGAGTAGGATTCTGGAAAACAACAACATTTAAGGGGCCAACACAGAAAGAAGTAGGAAGAGAACCACGGGACTGAACAATCAACAATGTCATCATCCATAAAATGACACAACTGGACAGATTATAGCAAGTGTTCTAGAAATACAGCAAAGAGCTATGGAGGCATAAAGGAGGGAAGGTTGTGTGTCAAGAATGCCCTGTGAGCCTGTAGTAGAATTGGTAATGGTCAGATGATAAGTTAATATGCAAGCAAGACTAGGAAGAGAATGAGAGAAATTACTAATTAGAAAAATTTAGAAATTGTATAGATGGGAAATTGGAGGCACCATGGTATGTGTCCATATCAATACAGAATTGCAAACCCTGCCTTCTGACAAGAATATAATCAAATAAATAACTTAATTTTTTCTATTATATCATTGCATTTTTATGGAATATTTCTGTAATCATTATATAGTGGCATAACTTTTTTCAAATAAGTAATGTAAGAATTATCAGTGTTGCTATGAAGTAAATAAAATTGTGAACACTCTGGAATTCAGTAAGTGATACCCTATAGTATAAAACAGAATTAAATCCATATTAACAGAAATTTTTATAAAGAAAATGGCTATATTTGTTGGTTCCCACTTGTCAGAATTATAACTTCTGAGTTTTAACATCAAATTTATATATATGTGTGTGTGTGTGTGTGTGAGTGCACTTGTGTGTATATATACATACATATTTGTTTCTAGCAGTCAGTGGTATCACCTTATATGCCCTGATGATTTTATATAATTTGGTTTATCTTGCAGTTTAGCCAAAACACTATGTCATTTTCTTGGACTCAAGACTTCCTTTCACATTCTCCCACAAGGCTCCATGTGACAGTCTTACAAAGACACTCATTCCTTCCACAGCTGCATGGCAGCTCTAAGGCATAGTTTTGTACCTCTGTTCCTATCCCTTGTCATTGTTCCATTCAACCTTACTAGCTGAGCAAATGATGATGATGGGGGGGCCCACAGGGAATCTAAGTGACTGAGGGGAAAGGCCAGGCAAGAAGATACATAAATGATGATGTTTATGAATTCTCTTTCAAATGGCAAGTTTTTGATCCTATAATTCTGATTATACCTGGCTGGTGCCTTCTGAGTATTGGCAGAAACCAGCTTCCTTTGCCAGGGTGAGATTCCATGGGGGAGAAACTGGCAAGCACTAATTAGAATATGACTGAATGTGCACTTTTGGTCTCCTTCTGAGATTTGATTTAAAAAAAAAACAACAACAGGATTTTGATAGTCAAGAATGATGGTTTAATGATAATATGAAAGGGGGGAAAAACCTTCATTAACAGGTATTGATTAAGACAGTCAAATTACCTATAATGTAGAAGATTTGCAAGAGAGTGAATCATTTTGGAGGTTGCAATTTGGCATGAAAAGCGTTGGGGAATCTCAATTCTGAAGAATAATCTCAAGTTCATTTTGCCACTTGCTTTGATGGTTTTTCAATGTGAAGTTAAATCTTTCAAAGCTGCTAATTCTCATTCAAAGTGCAGAGGAGTTCCAGAGAATTTAAATCACATCTGTAAGTGTGTGTAATAGCATCCATGGTTATTTCACAGTAATTTAGAAGGCCACTTTCAGGATGAGTGACTCATTCTAAGTATTATCATAGAAAACCTGTAAAAAAAGGACTGCTCTTTGCATTTTAAACTTCAGAGGCACTGCTCAGATTTTAGCAGTTTTCAGTGGAAGAGGATTATTACTGCTAGGCATTGAAAGAGACAAAAAGAAAAAATATAAACAAAGTACAATGAAAAAATGCAGTAAAAATCATTCCACATTGTCTCTTTACTGGAGTATTTGCTACATTCCCTGCTGTTAACCAGCTGACAGCATCTAAGTTATTTTCAAAGACATGAAATTTCAATATGTAAAATGTGGTATAGAAGACACATTGCTTTGGAACAAGGAAATTTCTTGCAGGCAAAATAGGTGTCTAGGCAGTTTTATGATAGAATATTTTGTTGCACTGTAAAATATCTAAATGTGGACTTGTTTCTGCAAAAGTGTAAAATATAAAGAAGAAAAAGGAAAGGGAAAGAAAGGGAGGATGGAATAAAGAACGAAGGAAGACTGGTCATTGAATAGACAAAGAAAAACACAAGGGAGGATGGGAAGGAAAGAAAAGGGGTAAAAAGGAGATGAACGACAGGGAAAGAGAAAAGCACCAAAAGCAGGAGAGACTGTTAGGTTGAATGATTGAATGAGTAGAACTCTTGGATTACAATCATAAGAAAACAATTTAATAAGACTAAAATAATCCATAATATGGTAGTCATGCCGTATTACGAATGGCTTTTCCTGGCAGATGGACTCTCAGTCGGACTATGGCATGCTAGATGTTTATTAAGGTGTGCTTTTCAGATAAACACTTATGGAAACAAGGAAGAAAGAGGACCCGATTACAGGAAAGAACTTTACAACGTCTGTAGCGGTCAGCCATTTGATTTGGGCCACTCCCAGCAAAGTGCATGACACTGAGTGAAGTGGATTTCTGAAGTTAGGCAAATCGTGGAGGGTTGACACTGTCAGGAGGTAGGATAAAATATCTTTTAGGGAAGGGGCTTATGGATAGTGAGCATATCAGAGTGTTCACCAAAGTCCATCCCTCGTTCCATTCTCTCTGCTTCCTCATGTAAATTCTTACAGCAGATCTTTCAGGATATCTGAAGGGCCATCGTCCTTGGAGAAAATTAGAAAAGGGAGGGTAAGGTGATGAATGGTAGCTCCTATGGCTGAAGCTTGTCTTGGTCCACAGCTGATAGGGTTTTTTTTTCTTTTTCTTCCTATTTCACTCTTTGTTCTAGATTTCTTTTCTGTGCAGCCAACACCTCAGATGGTCTTGGTGATTACCTGGTGGCATGACAAAGACCCTCATGCCTGAGAGGCCTGAATCCCAACTCCTTTTGTTTTCTGAGGGTGAGGTTGCTGATGTGTCTCCTTGAGATTGGAGTACCAAAGAGGCACTCAGGTGCATCACCTAGGTGCTAACCATCTTTCTCCCTGCCCCTGTGTGTTAGAGCAGACTTTTGCTACTCTGATGGTCATAGTCAATTATCCTTGCCAGATAGAGGTTTATTTTCTTGCCAACTAATACCTTAGCAAAAGGAATCTAAGGTCCCCAGGTGACACAGATAACTTATAACTAAATTAGACACTTGCTCTGTCCCCTGGTGAAATTATTCCTTCTTTAAGGATCAGGTTATCATACTGTCAGAGCCCAAACTTGATGGAAGAGGAAGAAAAACTTCCCAAAGAGGTCATGAGAGTGATTGCAAACTTCCACTCCTGGGTTCCATTCCTTGGTTCTCTGATTCATGTGTCTTGCTTTTGGAGACATAACATTATATAAGTCTCTGATTCCAAATGTATATTACTTCAGGGAATATGGTATCTCATCCTCTAAAGCGTAGTCTTCAATCTGGCCTGCAGAACAGCCTGTGGAAGACACGGTTAAATCTCTCTCAGGCCTGCAGCTTCTGAATGGTGTGGAACATGATCCTGTGTTTTGGGACCTACTCTCATACCTCTTCGTTACAAAGTAGGTGCCTGGGGGATTCTGTGGCAGTGTATACAACATTTGGTAAGCTCCGGGATAGTGATGCTAGCTGAGGCCTGTTGGCAAAAAGAGAAACCCACATCTGATGAAGTATCTCCTCCTGCCAGAATGCAATCTTGCCCAATATAATCAACTTCCCACTACGTGGCCATGTGGTCTCTTTGAGGCATGGTGCCATATTGGGAACTGAACATTGGTCTCTTTTGGCAGGTTGGGCCAGTGGCAGCAATTGCTAGATCAGTTTTGATAGATGTGTTTATGTTGCTGGGCTTATGCATAACTTTAGTCCCTAATACCACTGTCCCTTTGCTCATATATGCATGGTGCCAGTACTGAGATGGACAATGACAGAGGCTAGAAATCACCTGGCCATCTCATTCTACTTGGTGGTTTAGTGCCTCTTTTATAGTGGGTACTTTATGGTAGAAATGAACATGAGAAACAGAGGTCATCACACTTTATGACCACTTCCATGTCTATCCATTGGATGTGATGTTAATTTTAATTACCATATAAGTAGCACAAATGCAAGCTACTATTATTCTTATTTATTCTGTTATCCAACAGTAGTGACCAGTTGTTCTCTGTGAGATCCATAAAACCAAAAAGCATTGTTTCTTTCTGAACCCTTAATCTATTGTACATTGTAATTTTTGATGAATGCTCTGTGATGCAGTTCAGGTTTAACTGTATATGAAAAGGGGGCCCAATAGGCCTTATCCAATTTAAGGAAAAAGGCTACTGAAAATCATCAGATAATTATTTTGGGTTAGTGATTTGAAAACAAACCAATTCCGACACAAGTAAATTCTAACCTTGTTTATGTTTAATTTGAATTTTTTAAGTCATTAAATCTAAGTCCTAAGAGTCTGTTTATTGCATTGCATTTTAATTATTAAAAGTCTTCTGTAATTTCACTGATAGCTACATGGCTAAATTACTGTATCTGAAACCAGGTTTTTATGGTGCCTGTGTTATAAAATATTGCTACTCATGAAATCTTAGTAATAATTTCCTTTTTTTAATTTTTTTTAAAGATTTTATTTATTTATTTGACAGAGAGAGACACAGTGGGAGAGGGAACACAAGCAGGGGGAGTGGGAGAGGGAGAAGCAGGCTTCCCACTGAGCAACGAGCCTGATGTGGGGCTCAATCCCAGGACCCTGGGATCATGACCTGAGCCGAAGGCAGACGCTTAACGCCTGAGCCACCCAGGCACCCCTCAGTAATAATTTTAAACATCATATTTTATATGTTAACCTTTTAACATATAAGTATGCTTTGACTAATCTGGATGGTTAATATAAACAAGTTCTACAAAATTTCATTTCTTAAATTATATGCAGATATGGAAGTGAACACTTGTTAATGCTATTTTAATGACAACATTTGAAAAAATAGGGTCCCTGGAAATATAATGAATGCATTAATGGCAAGTAAAGTCTAAATGGTATCATGGTATGCTGTATTGGAAAGCAAAAATATAGAGGTAGAAGTTAGTAATATTATTGTCATAGAAAATAAAGATATTTGAAGTTATTGGAAGCTTAGAAAAATAGTTACATGATTATATTTTTACAGCAACCTCATCATTAGAAATACTCCCACTATTACTATCAAGGAATAATTAACCATTCCTTCTGTGACATCAGGGACATTGTAGTCTGAAGAATTATTCTCTTAAAGTATGGTCATTCTATCATTGACATGTGGGTACTCCATCAAGTCATCTAGAATTATTATATGAAATGCTCATTATTCAAGCTGTCAAATTTGATCTAAACATTATCTTTAAGACAGAAGATTTTCTCTTTTTCAATCAAAGAAAGTAAATTGTGATGGCAATGAATGTATATATTTTTACTTTGACTTTCATTTTAAGTAATCCTTTTCCTTACCTGCAATTGTTGGCCTATATGCTGTCATTACCATATATCTTTTTCCTGTATTCAGCCACCTGACATTACATACAATTTTTCCGTCATTGCCTGCCATCATTGATAGATTTCTTTTATGGTTCCCTCAAGTCATAGAGGGTAGATTGACTTACTAATTCCATCAATGGCATATGGCTGCCTGGAGCAGTGTTTCAATATATAAGCTTCAAACTACGTCCCAAGCCTCAAAATACCAAATTAATTCCATCAGCATTTGAATTCATTCAAAAGCTAGACATGATCCCCTTTATCTTTGGGAATATAAATTAGATAGGAAAAATAGGCAGAAAATTACATTTTCAAGTTAATTTTAAGCTCAAGAATTTTTTTTTTCCATATAGAAATCCTGTACAAGAAATCTTAAACATTCATAGATGATGCCATTCTGTCCTTTTATTGGTCAGTTTTATTCTACCTTTCCCAGTCATTCAATATGATCTGTGTTTTCTTCAAAGTTAACAAATTATAAAAATGAGGTATGCTCTTATTGTAGGAATTTGTTTTCTAGTTATGCTTCCTAGTCATAGAGGAGATTAGAAAGAATAGTTAACTCTCCTCACATTTTAAAAGCATTTCTTAATACCCTAAAACTTCTAAGTTTCTTTCCAATTTTGTATATCTTAATGAGTAGGAATTTCACCATTATTATTTCAAAAAACAAATCTTCTTTTACCAGACTTTACATTTGTTTATAGTACTTATGAGAACAAAAATAAAAACCGAAACAGTACCACTTTTCCTTTGCAGTTTTAACCACATGTGATAAAAACTGATGTTGTCATTGTAGATGATGGGAAATAATATGTGCTTATTATTTAGCAGTTATCATGCTAGGAGTTGTTCCTATTTTCATTTTACAAATAAAGTTAAAAATAGTTAACTGACTCATTAATAAATATACAAGTTAGTGATTCAGCTGGGATCTTCCCCCTCTTCCACAAAACCCCAAATTCTACCTTTATGTGTATTCTCATTTTATTGGTACATCAAATAATATAACCCTAACAGCTTAAAAGGACCAATGCTAGAACAGCTGGAGCAGGTATTAAGAATATTCTAGTTTGCTAAACATAGTTCCCATAAGTACCTTTCTTGTTTTGAGACACATCCCTTAACTCACATTCCTGCTTTCTGAAATATAGGTCTTTACTTAAAAAAAAAATCTTTAGAGTCCAAATCAACTTTCCTATTCTTCTATTTCTTAATTATTAGAAATAAAAGCCCTTATTCCCCAAAAATAAATATATAGAGTCTGGGGCGCCTGAGTGGCTCAGTTGTTAAGCGTCTGCCTTAGGCTCAGGTCATGATCTCAGGGTCCTGGGATCAAGCCCCTCATTGGGCTCTCTGTTCGGCAGGAAGCCTGCTTCTCCCACTCCCCCTGCTTATGTTCACTCTCTCGCTGTGTCTCTCTGTGTCAAATAAATAAATAAAATTTAAAAAAAATTAAAAAAAGAAATATATAGGGTCTTTCTACTGTAGCTATTCATATGTTTCTTAGAGATCCTGTGTAGGTTCCTGGCATATCCTATAAATACTGTCTATTGAAGATACCCTTGGTTTCAACTAAAAGACACTTGAAGAAGAAGAGATAGTGATGGTAAGGTTGCTGCAGGAAGCAGAATCAAAACGTTCTTGATTATTTAGCAGAGGTCAGCTTCTACTAATGGGACTTATCTTTCTGCCTCTCTTCTCTCTTCCCAATTTCAAGAACCAAAAAATTTTTAATTGAGGTCAGTAGTGTAATGGGATAAGCAACATATACATTTATTCTGTCATACAGAATTTATCAAAAATAAATGTAGATATCTTGGGTCCTTATTTTGTAAAATGTGATATTGTACCTCTTTTAATATTAGCCAGGGCAAAGTCATCCTTCCTTCTGTCAATCAATGGAAGGACTGTTTTGTTAACTGCCACATATATATACACATACATCTATGTATAATCATATACAATGTGTGTATATAATGCCATCCCACAGGTACCAGATAGAAACTGTTTTCTATGATCTTCATATTTGTTATCCCCTGGCTTCTATAGATAAGCCTCAAACATTTTACGTGCATATCTCTTGTAGCATTTAAAAATTGCAGACATTGCTCCTTGTTCCAAAGAAAGAGGGTAGGAAAGCCTACTTAAATCCATTTTGCATATAAAATTCAGAATTAGCTATGGGTATTGACTGTTTTCACAATATGGCTTATGTGATGGATATCAATAACTGACTCATTTGTGTTTATTTGAATGACTTTCAAAATTATATCATTTAGCAATTCTATATTAGAAAAGGGAAACTATGACTGCATTTTAAGTATTTTCTACTTCATTATTATGAGTTAAAATTCCTATTTGTGCCTTAAAATATAAATAGTATTGTAATTCATATTAAGCTGTCTAAAATCCTACCACATTAAAAAATGTAACTTTTTAAAAGATTTTACTTATTTATTTGAAAGAGCGAGAGTGAGATAGAACACCAATGGTGGGGAGGGGCAGAGAAAGAGGGAGAAGCAGACTCCCTGCTGAGCAGAGCCTGACTCAGGGCTCAATCCCAGGACCCTGAGATCCTGACCTGAGCCGAAAGAAAGGCACTTAACCAACTAAGCCAACCAGGCACCCCTAAAATGTAACTTTTTAATACTCTATCCTGCTTTAATTTATAACTAGATAAAAAACCTGGATTTTATGCCCTCCACTGAAATTGACTTTTCTACAAATATTTATTGAACAAACACTTTATGCCGGATGATGTTCTAGGCTTTGAAGAACCAACAATGAACAGATTATTCCCTTCCCTAATTGTTCTTATATGTACAAGTAAGGGGCAGTATAACTTCATGGTTTTAATATTGCACAAAATTCAGAGTCCCCAAATGAAAATCCCTCTTATTGACATTTTTGTAAAACTATATAATAAATTCTAGACCTTGTATGTTATGTTTGCACTACTAACACTCATTTTGTGCTTTAGGATATCACTAGTTTTAAAATGAAAATAGAGGAGGATATGCCATGATAGAACATAAAAATCTGAAGGGACAATGGAGGACAATAACATTTAGCTACTATATTGGTGTACTGTGTTTGTATATTTTTTTGTTAATTGTGATTGTATTTTCCTTTTAATTCTGTAATTATAGACCTATTTAATAATTAACCCATTTTATAGACTTAGAAAACCAAAAAAGAGACTTAATTATAGAGAACAAACTGATGGTTATGAGAGGGGAGGTAGAGGTATGGGTTACATAGGTGATGAGGATTAAGAAGAGCACTTGTGATGCCCAGTGGGTATGGTATGGATGTTGAATCACTATACTGTACACCTGAAATTAATATTACACTGTATGTTAACTAACTGGAATTTAAAAAAAAGAAAAAGAAAACTAAGGTCCAGAAACTTAAAGTTACTTTCCCAAGATCACACTGCTAATGAGAACAAAGGCATAATGAGATTCTCATGTAGGTCTCTGGATCCAATATGTCTGTCCTTCCCACAGTCCCTCTCTGCCGCCTCCCACATGGACAGAGCTGAGAAAAGCTAGGAAATCAGATGTTTTGGAATGGAAACATTGCATGTATTCTATTTAGTCCAATGTACCAGGATGTTGTGAACAGAGACATACAAAGAAACAAAAAGTTAACATTTAACTACTATATTTGTGTACTGCGTTTGTATATTTTTGTGTTAATTGTGATTGTATTTTCCTTTTAATTCTATAATTATAGACCTATTTAATAATTAACCCATTCAGTTAGTGAACTGAAATTTAAATAGAAACTTAAAAAAAGAAAAATGTCTATTCAATTCCTCTATTGATTTTTTAAATTTTATTTTATTATGTTATGTTAATCACCATACACTACATCATTAGTTTTTGATGTAGTGTTCCATGATTCATTGATTGCATATAACACCCAGTGCTCTATTCAATATGTGCCCTCTTTAATACCCATCACCAAGCTAACCCATCACAGCAAAAGAAACAATTGTATAGTGAAAAGGCAACCTATGGAACTGGAGAAAATATTGGCAAATCATATATTTGAAAAGAGGTTAATTTCCAAAATATATAAAGAACTCTCACGTAACTGAATAGAAAAAAAAATCCAATTAAAAAATCAGTAGAGGTGGATGGAATAGAGGGTATAATGCTAAGCGAAATAAGTCAATCAGAGAAAGACAAGTATCATATGATCTCACTGATATGAGGAATTCTTAACCTCAGGAAACAAACTGAGGGTTGCTGGAGTGGTGGGGGGTGGGAGGGATGGGGTGGCTGGGAGATAGACATTGGGGAGGGTATGTGCTATGGTGAGCGCTATGAATTTTGTAAGACTGGTGAGTCACAGAGCTGTACCTCTGAAACAAATAATACATTATATGTTAAAAAAAAAAAAGTAGGGAGGGAAAAATGAAGGGGGGGAAATCAGAGATGAACCATGAGAGACTATGGACTCTGAGAAACAAACAGGGTTCTAGAGGGGAGGGGTGTGGGGGGATAGGTTAGCCTGGTGATGGGTATTAAAGAGGGCACGTACTGAATGGAGCACTGGGTGTTATACACAAACAATGAATCATGGAACACTACATCAAATACTAATGATGTAGTGTACGGTGATTAACATAACATAATAAAATAAAATTTAAAAAATCAGTAGAGGAATTGAATAGACATTTTTCTTTTTTTAAGTTTTTATTTAAATTTCAGTTAGTTAACTATTATTAGTTTTAAGTATATAATATAGTGATTCAACACTTCCATACAACATCTGGCGCTCATCACAAATGCACTCCTTGGGGCGCCTGGATGGCTCAATCAGTTGAGAATCTGACTTGATTTTGGCTCAGGTCATGATCTCGTGGTCCTGAGATGAAGCCCCACATGAGGCTCCATGTTTGGCAAGGAGTCTGCTGGTTCCTCTCTCTCTGCTCCTCCTCCGCTCATGCTCTCTCTCTCTCTAAAATAAATAAATAAAATCTTTAAAAACAACAACAAAAGAACCAAGAAGTGTACTCCTTAATCCCCATCACCTATTTAACCCATCCCCTTACCCACCTCCCCTTCTGGTAACTATCAGTTTGTTCTCTCTAGTTAAGAGTCTGTTTCTTGGCTTGCCTCCCTCTCTCCTTTTTTCCCCTTCACTCGTTGTTTTATTTCTTAAATTCCATATATGAGTGAAATCATATGGTATTTGTTTTTCTTTGACTTATTTCACTTAGCATAATACACTCTAGTTCCATCCATGTTTGCAAATGGCAAGGTTTCATTCTTTTTTTACATCTGAGTAATATTCCATGTATCTATAGTCCACCTCTTCTTTATCCATGGATACTTGAGCTGTTTCCATAATTTGGCTATTGTAGATAATGCTGCTTTAAACATTTGGATGCATGTATCCCTTTGAATTAGTATTTTTGTATTCTTTGGGTAAACACCTAGGATCCTAGGGTAGTTCTATTTTGCTGGATCCTAGGGTTGTTCTATTTTCAACTTTTTGAGGCACTTCCATACTGTTTGCCACAGTGGCTACACCAGTTTGCATTCCCACCAATAATGCAAGAAGGTTCCCTTTTCTCCACATCCTTGCCAGCTCCTGTTGTTTCTTGTATTGTTGTTTTAGCCATTCTGACAGGTGTGAGGTGATATCTCATTGTAGTTTTGATTTGTATTTCTCTGATGATCGGTGATGTTGAGCATCTTTTCATGTGTCTGTGGGCCATCTGTATGTCTTCTTTAGAAAAATATCTACTGATGTCTTCTGCCCATTTTTTATTGAATTATTTGTTTCTTGGGTGTTGAGTTGTGTAAGTTCTTTATATATTTTGGATACTAACCCTTTATCAGATATGTCATTTGCAACTATTTTCTCTCATTCTGTAGGATGCCTTTTACTTTTGTTGATTGATTTATGGGTTTTCTATTCTGTTATATTGATCTATGTGTCTATTTTTCTGCCAGTACCATACTGTTTTGATGGCTACAGCTTTGTAATATAACTTGAAATCTGGAATTGTGATGCCTCCAGCTTTGCTTTTCTTTTTCAAGGTTTCTTTGGCTATTTCAGAGTATTTTGTAGTTCCATATGAATTTTAGGATTGTTTCTTCTACTACTAATATTTTGCAAATATTGAACCACCCTTGCAACCCAGGAATAAATTCCACTTGATCATGGTGAAATATTTTTTTAATGTATTGTTCGATTTGGTTTGCTAGTATTTTATTGGGAATTTTTGCATCCATGTTCATCAGGGATATTGGCCGATAGTTCTCCTTTTTAATGGAGAATTTATCTGGTTTTAGTATCAGGGTAATGCTGGCCTCATAGAATGAATTGGGAAGTTTTTCTTACTTTTCTATTTTTTGGAATAGTTTGAGAAGAATAAATATTAATTCTTCTTTAAATTTTTGGTAGAATTTGCCTGTGAAGCCTTCTGACTTTTGTTTGTTGGGAGTTTTTTGATTACTGATTCCATTTCTTTCCTGGTTATCAGTCTGTTCAAGTTTTCAATTTCTTCCTGTTTCAGTTTTGGTAGTTTGTATGTTTCTAGGAATTTATGCATTTCTTCAAGGTTGTCCAATTTGTTGGCAAATAGTTTTTCATAATATTCTCTTATAATTGTTTGTATTTCTCTGGTATCGGTTGTTATTTCTCCCTTCTCGTTTGTGATTTTATTTATTTGTGGTTATCAATTGCAAAGAAGACATACAGATGGCCACTGGGTACATTAAAAGATGCTCAACATCACTAATCATCAGATAAATGCAAATCAAAAGTACTTCACACCTGTTACTGTCTTCAAAAAGACAAAAGATAGAAAGAGTTGACAAGGATATGGAGAAAAGGGAACTCTTGTGCATTGCTGGTGGAAATGTATATTGATACAGCCATTATGGAATACAGTGTGGAGGCTTTTTTAAAAATTAACTATATAACTATCATATGATCCAACAATCCCACATCTTTTGACATCAGGGTCGTGAAGAGATACCTGAACTTCCATATTCATTGTAGCATTATTCACAATAGCCAAGATATGGAAACAAGCTAAGTCCTTGTCAACAGATGAATATCTAAAGAATCTGTGGCACATATACCCAATGGAGTATTATTTAGCCATGAGAAAAGAGGAAATCCTGCCATTTGTGACAACATGGATGGAACTTGAAGGCATTATGCTAGGTGAAATAACACAGAGAAAAATAATACTATATGATATCACTTATGTGAAGAATAAAGAAAGACCCAAATCATAAAAACAGAGTAGAATGGTGGTTTCCAGGGGATGGAGTTTGGGAGAAATAAGGAGATGTTGGTCAAGGAATAAAAACTTTCAGTTACAAGGTAAATAAATTTTATGGATATAATATACAAAGTGGTGATTATTGCTCATAATACTGTATTATATACCTGACAGATGCTAAGAAAGTAATCTTAAATGTTCTCGCCATACAGAAAAATGGTGATTATATGAGGTGATGGAGTTATTTTGCAATATGTAAGTATATGAAAGTAATATGTGGTCTACCTTATGCTTACACAATGCTATCTGTCAACTATATCTCAATATAGCTGGAAAAAAGAGATGAAAATAAGGCTTCATCAATCTAGATTCTAGGGTAATAAGACAATGCACATGAGTAAATTTACTAGCTAATCAAACCTATTATTTGAGAGAAAAGGTTTTTTTGTCATTATTGTTTCTATTTTAAGAATTTATTAAAAAATTTCTATGCTTTCATACTAAAGTCTAAAGATGAACTATAATGAGCCTAATTTAAATTTTGTTTAAAAACATTTTTTTAAAGATTTTATTTATTTGACAGAGAGAGACACAGCGAGAGAGGGAACACAAGCAGGGGGAGTGGGAGAGGGAGAAGCAGACTTCCCGCAGAGCAGGGAGCGCAATGAGGGGCTCCTCGATCCCAGGACCCAGGGATCATGACCTGAGTCGAAGGCAGACGCTCAACGACTGAGCCACCCAGGCGCCCCTGAGCCTAATTTAACTTTTAAATTGTAGTTTTTAAAGCATCACAATGATAATATATGTGTGTGTGTATTTTTTTTTTTGCAGCTGCTGCAACAAATTACCATAATACAAGTTATTTTACAGTCCTGTGGAACAGAAATCTGACATGGGTCTCATGGCTAAAATCAATTGTCAGCAGAGCTCTGTTTCTTTTTAGAGACTCCAGAGGAGAATCTGTTTCCTTGCCTTTTCCAGCTTCTAGAGGCCCACCTGCATTTCTTTGCTCATGACCTCCTTCTTCCATCTTCAAAACCAGTAAGGTTGAATATCTCTGTCATACTGCCATCTCATCTGGTTTCCATTCTTCAGCAATCTCAGATTTTGGATTTCAGAAAAGTTTTCTCCTTCTAGAGACTCATGTGATTAGGTTGCGCTCACTCTGATATAATAATTTAATTAATTACTAATAGAAGTACATAATTATATTCTAGGATTGTCCAGGATATAATATGCAGGATATAATCCAGGATAATCTCCCCATCTAAAGGTCCTTAACCTAAATCATATCTTCAATTACCTTTTTCAAATCAGGTAACATATTCATAGCTTTTAGGGATTAGGATGTGAATATCTTTGGGTGGGGGGAACCATTTTGCCTACCACAATTTTTATCAGTTAGTCAGCTATTTTGTAAATATAAATGCCTTCCTGAGATATTGGAATAGCTTAGATGTTTTTAGGTTTTCATGGGTTGATTACCTGCAATAAAAGACTTCTTCAGTCAATCTCAAACCTTTATTAGATTTTCAAGATTTGTTGGGCATAGCTGCCATATTGCAGAAAATAATTATTGCAACGGCTAAGCCTTCTTCCTGAAGGGTGTATGTTTCTATACCCCTCCTAACCATTGCAGAATATTGCAACTGAAATCTACATATAGCTATCTAGAGTGAACTCCGAAGTAAAAGGGTTATAGGAAATGAATTTATTATCAAGATGAAATTTTTAACACTCTATACAGTTTAATACCATGGACTTTCACTTTTTCATTTAATAAATTTTAAGCTGAAAATACAGAAAATCAAACATTATTGACAGAATATTTTGTTTATGTTTTCTGGGCATATACAAGGTCCAAAGCTGCTGGGACCTTTAAGGAACTGAGTGCAAGGAAAAGAGGGAAGAGCAGGAGTCGGAAAGGGAATGCACAGGAGAAAAAAAGAGGAACCCTCTAGACTTATGGCTGGAAATCAAAGAACAAGTTGAAATAGAGAAAGTTAAGTTTTGAGAATATGAGGGGTTATATACCTTTCTTATCTGAGGCATTGAGACAAAGGTAGAGTGATTTTATCCAGGGGATGGAGAATGAAAACAGACTACAAAGGAAAAGATGAAAGAATGAAAAATCAGGCAAACTAGCATGATGAATATGAAAACTAAATTGAAGAACATGAAGAACAGATACTGGCTGTCCAGAAATAGGGATGTAAATACGATGTAAGGATACATACCTATTTGACCTCACTCATGAGTGTACAAGGCCTAGTTAGGAGACTTGGGGGAAGAGTGTAGGTTGGCAGAGGCATATTATACTGAGGAAGGCATTGGGTGATGTTAGCAAAGTCACAGGGCAAATGCAGGAGTAGACATGAGGTTGCATTCGGTGGATCTATTGAATTCAACTGAGGATCTGACAGATGTAGAAACCTAAGAAGGCATGTGTGTATGTGTGTGTGGGGAAGCCATTCATAATTTTGAATAAGGCAGTGAGGAATTGCTCCATTGAGAAAATATTATTTGAAGAGTAAGGGAAGGAGTCATGCAACCATCTGGAGAAAGACCTTTTTTTTTTTTTAAGATTTATTTATTTATTTGAGGGAGGAGGGGCAGAGGGAGAGAATCTCAAGCAGACTCCCTGCTGAGCATGGAGCCCCATGTGGGCAGGATCCCATGACCCTAAGATCATGACCTGAGCCAAAACCAAGAGTCTGATGCTTAACCGACTGAGCCACCCAGGTGCCCCCAAGAAGGTCTTTTTAGGAGAGACAAACTAGACTAAAAACCCTGAGCAAAAAGGATAGTTAATGTGTTGGAGAAACAGAAAGGGATCCATAGTGGTTAGAGCAAATATGGAAGGAGAAGAATAAGAGGTCATAGAAGTAACAAGCATTCTGGACATATAGAGCCTTAGTGACTTCTTCTTTTACTTTCAAATAGGAAGTACTGGCGGCCTTTGAGCGGAGGACATAATGATCTCATTTATATATTAAAAAGAACACTCGGAGGCACATGGGTGGCTCAATCAGTTAAGTGACCGACTCTTGGTTTAAGCTGAGGTCATGATCCCAGGGCCCATGAGATCAAGGCCCATGTTGGGCTCTGTGCTGAGCATGGAATCTGCTTGAGATTCTCTCTCCCTCTGCCCCTTCCCCCCCCACTCTCTGTCTTTCTCAAGAAAGGAAAGAAAAAAAAAAAGGAACATTAACTTGGCTACTGCTGTATTAAAAACCAAAAGCCCAGATGGGGGCAGGGTGAGAAAAAAACAGGAAGAACAGTTAGAAAGCTATTGGGATAAGCCAGGTGAGAGATCATGGTGCTTTGGACAGTAGTGGCAAAGTGGAGGTGGTGATGAATGGCTAGATTGTAGAGATATGTTGAAGATTAAATCTACCAGATTTGCTCATAGGTTAATATAGGCTTTGAAAAAAAGAAAGAAGTTAAGGATTACAAAAAGTTATCAATAAATGACCACAACATGGATCCATCTTTCTTGGCTGCAAAGTTTTTATCAAGTGGGTCAGGGTACTTTTGTTGAAAGTAAATGTTAACTCTGAGGGGCGCCTGGGTAGCTCAGTCAGTTAAGCCTCTGACTCTTGATTTCAGCTCAGGTCATGGTCTCAGGGTTCTGGGATCGAGCCCCATGTCAGGCTCTGTTCTCATTGCAGAGTCTGCTTGTCCTTCTCCCTTTGCTCTTCTCCCCACTCTCTTTCTCTCTCTCTCTCTCTCAAGTAAATAATAAATAAAATCTTTGAAAAGAAAAAAAAGGAAAGCAAATGTTAACTCTGAACCCCACTGATAGCTGAATGAATGCAAATGAGGTGTTTGCCTAACAGGAATCTGTGGTTTTGGGGAGAGGGCGATCCAACTGCTCATCTGGAGAACGTCTAGAATTTGTCTGAAACTGGAAACAAACACTGACAACAGTTATATTTTACAAAAGAACAAATTTTGTTGACCTTTAAAAATTTAGGAATTGGGAATGAGGTAGGAGACTGTCTTTGTCAGTACAAACTGCTATAACCAATACCATAGACTGGATGGCTTAAAGAACAGACATTTACTTCTCACAGTTCTGGAACCTGGGAAGTCCAAGATTAAGATGCCATCCTATTTGATTCCTGGTGAGACCCTTCTTATAGGTTTGCAAACAGCCACCTTCTCACTGTATATTCACAGGGAAGAGAGAAGGAGAGCTCTGGTCTCCATTCCTTTTCTTATAAGGACACTAATCCCATCATAGGGGCTCCACCCTCATGGCAAAATCTAAACGTAATCATCTCCCGAAGACCCCACCTCCAAGTGCCATCACACTGGAAGTTAAGGCTTCAATGAATGAATTTTGTTGGGATACCAGCATTCTGTCTGTATAGGGACTCTAAGAACCTTTGAGACACAGTGTTTTAAGTGGGTGGATAGTATTAGATCACTGTGGGACAAAAGAGAAGGGATTGACTCTGCAAGTTAAGTTTGAAAAAGCATCTCAAGTGATTTCAGCTCAAGTGATTTCCTTTCCTTCCGTCTCACTTCTTATAGCCCCTTGCTTACCCCTTAGAGTTGTAACACTACATTGATTGTTTTTGGTGCGTATTTTTGGATTAGTGGACATATTCACTTTTTCACCCTGATCAGTCTTGACAAAGGTCAAAAAAATAACCTATGCAATAGTTAGGAGCATGTAAGAAATTTCAAGTTAAACTTGTCTGAATTGCAAAGTCTGTATTGTAAATGCGGAGAGTGATAGAGGATGAGCCAATCAAGTTAGGTAGAATTAGAGTTCCTGTGTGGGAAAGTCAACATTTTAGTGTAAAGAATTTGTAATTTTTATTCTCATTTCTCAACATTTACTTTATGTATATATGTATGTATGTATGTATGTATGCTTGAATGTGTTTTTGTTTCCTTTTTTCTTACGTTATAGAGGTTAAGTATAGGTTCCAGGTTAGGGATGTAGGTTAAGTATAGCTTGTAGAATCAGAATACCTAAGTTTGAGTCTTAATTACCAATTTGTTGTTATGTTCAAGTTATTTAATTCCGGTGATTTCTTTTCTACCTACTATGTTTATCTCAAATGATTCCTGAGAAGTTTAAATTTAATATATATTTAAAGTTGTGGTACGTGTTAAACACTCAAGTATTACCCATTTTCTCCTTTGTTCTCAACTGTGTCCTGGATAGTTGATGTTGCCAGACAAGTGATCTCAGGAAAAATGAGGTATTAAGGAATGTGTCTGCCTTTCATGTCCAGAACTCAACTGAATATTTCAACAGAGCCCTGAACATTGATTGGTTGATTTTTATACTCCATTATGCATTTCTTAGGCTAAAAACTTGGCTAGTTTTCCATGTCAGGGCAGGATATGCTTTGTAACTTTCCTTTTGAAGATACATTGATGTTTTCTGTATTCCCTTGTGTCAGAAAAATGTTCGGTTGGAATAGTATTTATGCTTAACCATGGCCTGCCATTTATACTAGCAAAGTCCCTGTTGATACTATCAGAGAAGATGAGTTTGGGTTGAGTAAATTTTAATAGATAGCATTTGTGATTAAGATGGTATGCTAGCTATAACATTGTGTATCAACTGTATTCAGTTCTTTTTTTTTAAAAAAAGATGAAATGGTGGTAGGCAGTTTATAATGTATTTTTAAATTTGTTTCCAAAAGTATATGTTTAATCAATTCCCATTCCCCCAAATCATTGTATCCTTACTGGCCTGATGCTAAGTAAGGAGCATTATGGTAGCCGGCCTTCAAGATGGCTCATAATGATCCCTACCTCCCACTCTTTATACTCTTTTATAATCCCCTTCCACATTGTACCAGAGTTAGTCTGTGTGACCAATAACATATAACAGAAGTGGTAGGATTTGACTTTAAGATTAAGTTATAACAAAGATTCTTTGATTGATTGAACTTTAGAGAGGATCCTGAAACTTCTCCTAGGCCAATCTGTGTACTTCCTTGTAAAATCCAGTTTTACCAAGAATGCTGCTGAGTCAGTTTAGCAAGAATCTCCCTTGCCCCCTTACTCAATACCTGATCACCCTGGATATCTGATCAGATTCCTAATTTTCTACTACCCTCAGGGGATGTCTGATCACCCTGGGTGTTTTCAGCAGGAATCCTGTTAGGTCGACTTAGCCAGAACCCCCTCACCCCTGATGTTTCCTCACAGTAACTTTCTATCCACTGACACCCATTTGCTCTTGACTATAAAGTCCTACTTGCCTATGCTGTGTTTAGAATTGAGCCCAGTTCTCTACTGAGGTTTCTTTTTCCCCCATTGCAGTAGTCCTGAATAAAATCTTGGTTAACCTCTTTAATTGGGGTGGGGGCGGGGGGCGAGATGGTATGATAGCCAAAGCAGGATAAACTTATGGCAATTATACTTTTGGTCTTGAATATTCAGTAATATCCTGGGGTTCATTTTGTATGGCTTGGTGATAAAATGTATAAGCATAATTATTCATATTTTTAAGAAATTGATTTGTTATTAAAGGAAAGGGAGGAGCTAATTATGTAGAAGGACAATTATGCTCAAATTTCCGTGTGATGGTTGACAGTTTATGAAACAGTGCGCTATTAATGTGACTTCTGTGGGCTTCCTAACTAACAAAATACCAATCTCACTTGTCACATGATACCTTAGGATTGAACCATACAGGGGAAAAAATGAAGGCACTGCACACCTCATTACACAGACCAAAGAGGTAGTGGTGTAGCTATGGCTACAAAATTACTGTGGATCATCAGAGTCGAACAGAAACAGATGAAATAGGAATCGTTTATTAGAACCAGTCAATCCAAGGAAGCAAAGGATTTAAATCAAAATGATAATAGAGAGGCTAAAAGAAAGTGTGCCCTAAAAAAAAAAAAAAAAAGGTGCCCTGTATGAGCAATGGAAGAAAAAAAATATTGTTGTACAAGGAAGACCTAGACAGAATGGAATTCATATGTTAATGATTTTATGAAATTGGAAAGGTAGTCTGCATCACGGAAATGTAAGAATTTTATTTTTACGTGCATCTTTGAAAAGGAAGTCAGAGGGGTATAACAAAGTTATTTTTTAATACAAATTTTAACATATATTCCCTAAACACAAGGAATACAATTTCTATTTTTCATGATGGCTGTTTTATGGGTAAAACAAAAAAATCATTTTATGTTATACTGAAAGAGCAAGTCACTTATTCTCTCTGACATTCGATTTTCTCTTATGTAAAATGACAGCGTTGCAATAGGTACCCATCATATTTGCTTCTGGTTTCAAATTTGCAGGATTCCATGAAAAACAGTTTTCCACTGGAGTGAGATATCTTTCCATCCTTCCCAACTATAGTCATTTGAAGTGTTTTATTTTGTAATTTTTCAGGACTTTTAGTAACATTTGTTTGTGAAGCTGTATTTGATTTCTCATTCTTCTCTGGTGATTATTTATATGTGAACTGTCCTTAAATCTTAAATTGTATCCACACGCTCAAGACATCCACTCATAAATACATGGACTAATATGTCTATGATTGTAATAAATATTTTATCAGCGTGCTTATCACTTCTTTGTAGGCCCAGCTCTGTACTTAATAACAGACATATTAGGTAAAATTCAAATCCAATCTTTGACATGTCATGCTGTTTTTAAACTCACAAATTCATAGCTTCAATTTTCAACAGAGAAGCTTTGTGATTTTTAAAAAGAAAAATATATTTTTTCCTAACCTTCACTTTGTGGAAGTTTAGGGAAATGTACCTCCACTCCCACTTAGAATATGCAAACTTAAATTATCATATTGATATAGCTATCAGCTGTCCACTTTGATAATACCACATAGATGAATAGGAACAGAAGATTCATTTCATTTGTGTCAACATTAGCAGAAAATAATATGACAGAGTGCAAGGCTCAAGGGATTCATCTGACATTATTGAACAACCTCTTACCCTAGGAATTGCCTCTTACTGGGCCTTCTCCAGACACATTACACAAAAGAAGATCTTCTGATGGCCTTTGAACAATCTGAGACACTGATCTATGCATTTTAGAAAAGATACCCTAATGGGAATGCAAATAATTTTATCCTGAAATCTTAGTCAAAAGCCTGAAAAATATTTCTTTTGTATGGTTCTTTGAAGGATCTTTTACAATGACCATTCACATCAATGCTAAATCCTTTGGGGGGAGGGGGACCTTGACATAAAATCATAAAATACAAATTAACATTTTATTATTCAATTTAAATGGCAGTGAAATATGAGAGGGGTTTTGGCTTCCTGGGAAATGAACATGAACAAGAGAAGCAAAATGTGTCCAACTAACAGATATGAGTTGTTAGCTTCTGAAGATACGGGTTTCTTTGTTAAGAGTTATATTTGATGGGACAGTTTTCTGTATTAAAAATTATTATTGTTTAGTGAATTTATTTCTTATTTCTTTTTTCATGAAATAATACTAAAATAGTAAATATGGATATATATATGTAAGATAGAGACATATGTATAATGATTTGCATATAATAATCATCCAGGAAGTTATTGTATGATGTAAAATTACATCATAATTTTTTTTTCAGAAATTAAATAATAATGAAATTCCTAATTACCCAGGGACATTTTTAGAGGTCTCTTTGGCTCAGTAATGAGCACACATATTTAGTATTTATTCGGATGATATGCAAGCCTCCTTATGGTAGCAAAAATAAAATACTTTGGTGACAGAGCTAAGCTTTATTATTCTCTTTAATAAGGACTATCTGTTCCTTTATAGCTCTCCACTTTAAGAGTATTTGAAAGAGAACTTTTAGAATAATTTGCAAGTTCAGAAAGTAAAACAACAAGTCTTTTTCTGTGGGGCAGTTTGTTTCACAATTTGCTGTTCCATTATCAGCATCCCATTACTGTTAAAGCAGTAACAAACATGTCTTACACCATCATCCCTATTACTATCAAACTCCCCCCACATCACCGCAGCTGCTTCTACATGTAACATTTGTTGCATAGAACATATGTGCCAAACCTTGAGCTAAATAACCTATGTAGACTAATTTATTGAGGCTTCATAGAAGTCCTGTGTAGTAGACTCCACTATTAATCCTATACTTAAAGCAACTGCGATTGTACAAAACCAAAGCCAAGGCCCCAGGGTCCAGATGATCATATGAATGATTTTAGGCACCACACTATTCTAAATTTGCATGTAGGTTACATATCCAAGATTACACTATTAGCTACTCCCTCTAGCAAATACTAGAATGCTAACAAGCCTGCAAGAGGTAGGAGGATGGAAAGAGTTTTTAGAGAAGGGGGCCAAGGGGGATGAAATGACATGCCCCAGTGATTCATGTGAGCATATATGAGCTCAGTCACCTCAAAGCAGATTTAAATAGTTCTGCTTAGAATCCCCCCTACAGAATCCCACCAATTTAACTGGGACAACAAGGATAATTGTTTGATTCTAAGAACTAGTGCAGTACATTAAAAAATCACAGGAAAAATCAGCTTGAGAATAAAAGAATACAATAATAAATCATTCATATACTGAATGTGACACTTGAGGGCTTCTGTTTCACTGACATGTATAACTTTACATGTGAAATTAACCTGTGGAGAGAAATTTGAGCATTTTGCTGTTTATAAAAATTTGGCATTGCAAAATGTAAGTTGAACTGTACTGTGACCTGGATTTCAATCATAACGCAATAGGAGGAAAAAAAATGTCAGTGAATTATGGTAAAATAAATTTTATTTTGAGCAATATTAGTTTCTTTTCAGTGATCTTTTTTGACATTTAATAGATTTTTCAGTCATGCACAAATAGAAGAAGAATGTAAGTGGAATGAAAGTATAACACTTTTTGGCACCAAATGAAACATTAAACCATGCCAAGGAGAGAGCTTCTGGATGTGTCCATTTCACCCATGAATGCTTCAGGCTCTCCAGACCTAATGTGGAGGGAAGCCATGCAGTGGCTGGTCTCCTGGGGCATTCACGTTGCAGACAAGGGCTAAAAGGTGGCTGACTACACAATGCACCACTGAGTTCTGCAAATAAATCAGTTGACTTGAGTTTTATGAAGCGGATTTTTGACCTGCCAGTTTGTGAAGTAAATTTGAACAACCATATTTATATAAATGCTGCTACTCCAAAATTAACTTATATATAGTTTTGGTGATAGGTGCTTTTTTTAAATAACAGTGCTTTTTTTTTTAATATTGGGAAGTATTGTAAGCTATAAAAGTGCACAGAAAAGATAATAACCGTTCATATACTTCCAACCAGCTCTGTCAAAATGGGTATTTTCCCATTATTGTATCATTTCTAAAAATTTTGGAAGTACTAAATCATGAGGGATACAGTTGAAGATGCCTACAAACCCCTCCCTACAATTTCCTTCTCCTTCTCCTTCTGACCTCTGAGAGATAATGATCATCCCAAGTTTGGATGTATATGCAATACCATATTTCTGTTACTATGTATTTAATTAATAATGGACACATATAAAATGTATAGTTTTGGTGTTATCAAATAATTTCTAAACAATGTCATGGTATATGTATCTGTCTTCATATTCTTTTACTCAATTACTGTTTTGAGATCCCTTCATGTTTATACATGCAGCTTTATTTTCACTATTCTATATAATTCTGTTATTAGCATGTATCCAAATTTATTCACTCTCCTACTATTACATACTTAAGTTTTGTTCTGGTTTTCTCTACAAAAGACAATGCTACAATTAACTTTATCATACATTTATCCTGAGTGTGTGTCTGAGAGTTTATATATGGATAATTATATAAATTGCATATAAATATGAAATTACCAAATTAAATATTATACCATAGTCTACTGTATTAAATATTGCTAAAATTCTTTCTAAATTTGTTTGAAAATTTATACTCCCATCAGCAATCTATGGAAGTCCATGATTCAAGATCCTTTTCAAAATTTAGTATTGTGAAAAGTAATTCTTATAAATTGATGAATGAGAAACAATATTTGCTTATAGCTTAATTGCATTTTCCTGATTGCTAGTGAAGTTAAGTATACTTTTAATGTTACATTGGCCATTTATATTTTCTCCTCAATATTCTTATTTATAGGCTTTGCTTACTTTCCCATAGTCTGCTTGTCTTTGGTTTACAGAATATAGATATCCTTATATCCTTTTATCTTATTTAGATAGGTTTGTCTTTTTACTTTGTTTCTGTTGTTTTTCGTAATTTATGCAAACTTAGCATGTTTTTTCCTTCTATATTTTCAAGTAAAAATTTAAAATTTTGTACACCTAAAATTTCCTTTTTATATGGTTTGAGGAAATAATTTATTTTTTTTCATTACACAGAACCAGTGATCTCAGCACCAACATTCTATAGTCATACATATTATTATATATTTCCTGATTTTCAGTCCTATTGGACCCTATTGATATTTTCTCAGCATTCATCCTAATCTTTTCAAAGAACCTACACTTGATTTTAGATGCCCTCTCTATTACTAATTTTCAATTTTTTATAATCATCTTAGCTAATTTCCTACTAATTTCATTGGCTAAATTTATTTTTTCTTTCTCAAAACACCTTTGGATAGAAATTTTATCAATAAATCTCTATTCTTCTCAAATGAAGGCTTATGAAATTCTAAATTTCTCTTTAAAAACCTAAATGTATCCCACATTTTTTGATAAATAATATTTCCATTATCATTCTAATTTAGATATTTTACTTTTTCTAATAATTTTCTTGATCTATTAGTATTCAGATATTTGCTCCTGAAATTCTCAGATATGTGTATTTGGGTCTAATGTTTAGACTTTGAATTATTATATTATAGTTAGCAAACATGGTCTATAAAACATGTTTATACTTTGAATTATTCTATTACGGTTGGAAAACATGTCAGTCTTTATTATCCTTTAATATTTACTCCTGGGCATAAATATATGTTGTATATTACATATATATATATACATACTTGCATATATAAAGACAAATAACAATTATTTTGTTATTGGTATTACTGTTATGTATTCAACGATTTACTTGTCAATTTCTTGCTTCTATCTTCTTTTGGTTTTAATTGCCTACTTCCTATAATTCTTATTAACTGGTGGTTCTCAACCAAGTTGCATACTGAATTCATTTTACAGAACTTTAAAAACAAACTGGTGACTCAGCCCCACTCACAGGGATCCTAATTTAATAAATCTGAGCTGTGGCTTGATACTGAAAATCTCAAAAGTCCCCCAAGTGTTTTTAGTGGTTATCCAGAGTTGACAACCAAGCTCTTGGAGTCTTTTTAGCAAAAAAATTTTTGGACAGGTTTTCTTCAGATTTCCTTTGGAAATATTTTTAGGCTCTCAAGATACGGAACTCCAGGTTGGCAGTTACTTTCTTGCTGCACTTGGAAGATGCTGCATTGTCTTCTACTTTCTAGTATTGTGGTTGAGAAACTTGCAGTTGGGATAATTGTTCTTTTCCAGGCATTTTTCTTTACTTCCCTAGTTGATTTTAAGGTTTTCTATCTGCTTTTGATCCTTTGCAATTTCACTACGGTGTCTCTTGATATATGATTATTTGTATTTGTCTTTCTCAGGACTAGCAATATATTTTATCTAAGGATTCATATATTTTACCAAAACTGAATAAATTGATCCATATACTTTGAATATCACCCAACCCATTTTTGTCCAGGTTAATTTTTAAAAATAGTGTCACCTTCTTTCATTTCCAAATCCTAGTTTATATTTTTAACTATTTTAAGCATATCTATTTGAAGAACAATGACTCAAAAAAATCTGTTCTCTTAAGTGCTTAAGGATTGAATCCTTCTGTTGTATTATCTGTGAACTCTTGATCTTGGTGTATTTTATAGTTTAGATTATGAGTTTATCTTTAGTGAGCCCTTTTTTATGTATGTGTGAAAGTCCTTTTTTCACTGCTCTTTGCATTTGCTTCTGCTGGAATCCTAAGTGTTTTACCACAACAAAGTAAATTTTATGGCTGGGAGTTTTCCAAGATCTAATAACAGAAGATGTCTAAAATGGAAATATGCCCGAGGGCAGATCATGGCTACAAATGTTCAGGCCCATGCCAAAAGACATAAATTTCCTTTCGCCTGGATACCGGACTCTCCCTTTCACTTAGAATTAGCCCTGAAGAGGTCCTGATTTTGGAACATATGGTACATCTGTTTTAGCTCCCTAGAACTTATTAGCCCAAGACCTGCTCTTGCATCCTCAACTGGGAGTTAGTATCTAAAACCTGAGAGCAGGATTTCTTCACATCAACGCTATTGACATCTTGTGATGGATAATTGTTTAGTGGAGGTAGTGGTGGACAGGGCTGGGGGGACTTGTATCCTGTGCATTATATGAAGCTTAGTAGTAAACCTACCTTCTACCCACAAGATGCCAGTAGTACATACCCCTTCCCAGTTGTTACAACCAAAATGTCTCTATCCATTTACAAATGTCCCCATGAGGGCAGAATTGCCCCCACGTAAGAACTACTGTCCTAGATTATTGAGATCAGCAAGCCCTTCAGAGCAACCTCATGATTAAATTAGCTCATGTAACTAATGGTCTATTGCCTCTTATTTATAGCTCCTAGAAATTTCCTTTACTTTCTTGTGAGCTCAGTTACATATTTAATAGGAGATCTAATAACAGTCTGTCTAATATTTGTAGAGGGAAATTTTTATAGCAAGAGAATTTTCAGGTACTTAATTTTTCTATACTGCCAAAACTGGAGTTCTAAATTATTTTTTAAGTCTACAATAATTTGACAAGAAGATACATTTGACCATGGGTTAATTGGTCATGTAATTCTGATGTAGCATTTAGATACGCATGAGTAGAGAGTACACCTGTGTTCATCTATTTTCAGTACAGCAAATGCTGTCTACTATGGTGGGCCACAGCCTTGAGAGTTGGATAACTTGGCTTCTGAACGTTGGTTCTGCCTCCAACTAGCTCTGTGACCACAATCAAATAAATAGCTCAGTTCTTCTATTTTTTATTTTCTTACTATGACTTTATTTCTTGCTTACTAATTACTTCTTGTCACTTATCTAATTTGGTTACGGTATACCCAATCAGACTCATAATTTTGTCAATTTGTGAATATTAAATTGATAGTATCTATAAAATATGTACTGGTTGTTGATTTATCTCCCCTAAATGGCTATCATGTTATGATACATTATGAACCTTTATTCATATAAATACTTTCAATCACTTACTATATGTTTTTAATGTTTCCTGTCTGATTTAAATATAAAAAAAAAAACAGTGCTTACTATTTCACTATAATGGAAATTACGAAGTAGCTGTTTTTTTAAAAAGATTTATTTATTTGAGAGAGAGGGAGAGTGAGAGAGAAAGCATGCGTGAGTGGAGGGAGAGGCAGAGAGAGAGGGAAAGAGAGAATCCCAAGCAGACTCCCTGTCAGGCAGTGGAGCCAGACTCAGGACTCCATCTCAACAACCCTGACATCACGACCTGAGCTGAAATCAAGAGTTGGATGCTTAACCAATTGAGCCACCTGGCGCTCCATGAAGCAGATATTTTAAAAATAAAAATAGAAAATATTTGCAAATGTGAAAAATTTTACACATTTGAACTATGTATTTTAAATGGTTTAAGGAGAAAGAGGTTAGTAGGGGAGGCTGATCAGCAATGGTTTAATTAAAGTGATACCAATCAAGCTCTGTCTTATAACATAAGGTTTGTTTAGTAAAAGTGGAGAATGAAAAGGACATTCTGAGCAGCACATTTCACGGAAAAAAAATACCGAATTAGATGCCTTCACTTCTTTTTTTTTTTTAAGTTTTTATTTATTTATTTGACAGAGAGAGACACAGAGAGAGAGGGAAGCAGGGGGAGTGGGAGAGGGAGAAGCAGGCTTCCTGTGGAGGATGGAGCCCAATGCGGGACTCGATCCCAGGACCCTGGGATCATGACCTGAGCCGAAGGCAGACGCTTAACGACTGAGCCACCCAGGCACCTCTTCACTTATTATTCTTGAGCAGAGGAAATTTGAGGAGATGATTTCTAGCTCTTCCATGATGTGATCCACCATGCCACTGTCACTGCTGACCTCCTTTGTTCCTGTGGTATAAGACTACTCTTACAAATCCCGTGCAGCTGGGATATAGATGGGAGAAGTACGCCTTCTCTACACCCACTCAAGCTGGACAAGAGCAAAGGTAGGCTTAGTTTTAGTTATTGAGAATAGTCTCAGATATCTCAGTAGAGAAAGCTTAAGGAATACAAAAGCAATGGAGGTAAAATTCAATTTTGCGTTCTCTGAAAGTTTAGTTGAGGGTATAGCCTGCAGAATTATAGTGAGCCCAGGTGTTAATCTTTCTTGACTTTGATGTTTCCTAGGGGAGAGATTCCACAGTGGGGTTTATCATGACCATTTCAACATGCTTATAACTCAGTGGAGAATTGCAATATTTACGGAAATGACCAGAAAACAAAATAACATATGGTCAATGATAGAATAGTACTACAAAGTAGCATGGGAGCTGAATAAAGATAGAACACTGAAGAAAAAAATCTCCTTGAAGCTGAAGTATATAAGTTAGACCTTGAAGAATGATTAGTATTTGAAATGAGTGAACATTGATAATCAGGACTGAATTGGATTATATGTGAAATCAAACTAAAACAAAAAGTCATGGGCTGGGAAAGGGATATAATAAAAGCCAGAAGTGTCATCAGATAAGACAGAAGTGGTGTAGTTCCAAGTGATGCAGAAAGTTGAAGTATTTTTAAACTAGTTATCAATATGTGTTAAGTGCCATCATAATGATTTATTACATTGCTTGGGACAAATATCTCCATTTAAAAAAGTATCTCACTTGAGATAAGATCCAGAGTAAATGATTCAGAATCCAAGGAAACTCAACCTAAAGCATTCACTCACTTCTATATGATGAACAGTTTTTTTTCAAGAGAAAAGATTCTAAATGCAAATGTCAGAACCCACTATAATAATGCTTTATTGATTATCTTTCTGTTGAGAAGTCCTAAGTACTTTGGTGATCTTGTCTTATACACCCGTGGCAGGGTTAAGTACAGTTTAGAGGGGTTTGCTCTTTCCATAGCAGGAAAAAGTTTAGCAGAATATTTTTTTATATATATCATGTGCCTTGTCTGCATTTTATTCAATTCCCAAGTGAAAGGTGGTAAGAATGAAGATTGGAGAGTGAATGATGAAAACAATAAAATGAAACCATGAGGAATCTAAAAATATTCTTTTTTTTAAAGATTTTATTTAGAGAAAGAGAGAGCTCAAGAGGAGGAGGGGCAGAGGGAGAGAGAGAATGTCAAGCTGACCCTGAGCTGGACCCCAGTGTGGGGCTTGATCTCATGACTCTGAGATCATGACCTGAGCCAAACAAAGTTGAGTTGGACGCTTAACCAACTGAGCCACCCAGGTGCCCCAGAATCTGAAAATACTCTAGATTAATGAGGCCATTTTTTCTCTTTCCCGTTTATAGACTTAAACCATTCTTGATTTTATATTTTTACAACTATAAAAAGTCTTTTGTGTGCAGGGCATTTTCAGCCCAACCAGAACTTTACATTTTTTTTTTTAAAGATTTTATTTATTTATTTGAGACAGAGAGAATGAGAGAGACAGAGAACACATGAGAGGGGGGAGGGTCCGAGGGAGAAGCAGGCTCCCTGCTGAGCAGGGAGCCTGATGCGGGACTCGATCCAGGGACTCCAGGATCATGACCTGAGCCGAAGGCAGTCGCTTAACCAACTGAACCACCCAGGCGCCCCCAGAACTTTACATTTGAACAAAAAGCAAGAGAAGAACATTTTGCCTCTTAATCTTGTACTTTTTAAAATACAATTTAACTACTTTACCTTTATATTGATTGAAGATGCTTCAAGTAAAACCAATCATTTCTAATAATTCTAAAGAAAACAATCTTATGGATAACACCAAATAAAAATGAATATTTAATAACTTTTAAGGTAATGTTATCATTGATCATACTGAAAAATGAAGATATACTTCTCTGATGCATATCAAATATGTATTTCCCTAAATTATCATTTTTTTCTTCACAGGTGCCTCAATCTAACTTTCTCTTGATTTCTAAATAACCTGAAAGGGAAAATTAGCTGCCTTAATTCATAGTGTTATTCCTGAAATGGCAATGTTATTGAAACAGCTGACTGAATACCCATTTTTTACACTTCTTCTCTCTCTCTCTCTCTCAGTGATGGAACAAAGAGAACTTTAATATGCACATATTTAAAAGAAGAAAATTCATTTTAACTCTTAAAAGCTACTGATGCAGATGCTCACTACATATTAAGGAATCGAACCATTGAAACCTCTGGAAGCATGGATGATAATCCTATAAAAATGTATTAATTCAGTAACTTAGGAGAAATTAGAAATGAGCTCAGATAGCTGAACCATAATAATAAGAGCCCTAGCTAGCAGTCCCATTTTAATACCCATTTCATTCCTGAAAAATTTACATTTACTTTATTGATAAATATCAAAACATGAGAGTTAAGCCTGCAGAGCAGACAACATCAAATCCAGTGGGTTCACTTTTCTGTAGTTCATAAAAGGATGTTCATATAATAAAACAAGATAACTTGTTGCATCACCTTTAACTAGAAGCACATATAGGTAAATACTAGACATTTCCATGGTAGTATGAATTAAAGGTAGAGAAAATTCTTGCCATTTGCTTCAGAATATTTGTTTCCAACCTAGTTTTATCTGATGTGAAATGCTACTAATTTAGCCTTTCTGAAAAATATTTTTTCTTCTTATAGTCTACCTAATTACTGTGAACATAATACTCACTTTAAAGCAGATATATACTACAGAGTCCTTCTGAAAGGAAAGTTTTTTCCACTTTGAGGAAAAAGTCAGAAATGAATGCACCAAGATACATTTAGAAAATACATTCCTTGGGGTGCCTGAGAGGATCACTTGGTTATGCATCTTGATTTTAGCTCAGGTCATGATCTCAGGGTTGTGAGACCGAGCCCCATGTTGGGCTCCATGCTCAGAGTGGAGGCTGCTTGAGATTTTTTCTCTCCCTCTTCCTCTGTCCCTTGCCCCACTTGCACTCTAAATAAATAAATAAATAAATAAATAAATAAATAAATAAATAAAATCTTTTTTTTTTTTTAAGATTATTTATTTGACAGAGAGAGAGTACACAAGCAGGGGAAGCTGCAGGTAGAGGGAAAGGGAGAAGCAGGCTCCCCATGGAGCAGGGAGCCTGATGCTGGGCTCGATTCCAGGACCCTGGGATCATGACCTGAGCTGAAGGCAGACGGTTAACCGACTGAGCCACCCAGGCACCCGAATAAATAAAATCTTAAAAAAAAAAAATACATTCCTCATATGGTCATCCAAGAGCACTGTCTGCATAAAGCCTTTTAATTTAGCTGTGCTATCTTTAAACTATGACATAATTCAAGAACATCATTTGATTGTATATTCTATTAAAATATCTATAAATGTTACCTGTACAATTATTAATGCAATCTGAAACTGAGCTTATCATTGCCAGATAAAATTTCCTTAGAAGCGCTCTACTGGATACCATTGACTTGATGCCAGTGAACAATATTTATGTATTTTTTCCTATTCATTCACTACATCTTCTTCCATTTTATATTATCAGGCTTTTTAAATTTAAATTTAACAAAGATAAATTCACAGTGGTGGTTTGTGATATTCTGAAAGTAAGAAACATTTCTCTTGAAACTTAGGGTCTTAGGCACATGGCTATTTCCATGCTGCCAATATTGTGTTATGTGGGACCAGATTGGGAGGAAGATTGGAAAAAAACCAAAAGGCACCTTTTTCTTCTTAGTGAGTGGGTTTTCCAGCCTGTTGAGGAAGGGGGGCGGTATTTTTTTCAACATTAGTCAAGCCCTAAAATTGAAAAAACTTCTCCTTTCTCTCAAAGAATCCTTAATTCTGTTCTCTTACTCTTTCTTGGAAAACTAATGAGACTTATCTCCCTATACAGAAATTATCTGCTTGCCAGGTTCTCCAAAACCCAGACCATGATATAATTAAGAAGATACGTATGGTTGTATTTTGGCAAGTTAGAAACTGAGATTCACGCTAAATAAATTAGAATTACTGTAGGGAAAATCAGACTGCTTTTTCCTGCCTTTGCAAATGTAATGTGGCAGATGAGGCTCATCTAATACTGGATATTTTGCAGCACTAAATATGGCTGTTTTCTTTTAAATGGTGTTAAATGCTCTGTTATATGGCCTATGCTGATTTCAGTGGTTGCCTTTCCAGTGTTTTAATCTTCCTTTCTTAATAAAGTAGCCTCAGTCAACTGAGCTTTCTGAAGCTTTAGCTCAAAATTAGAAAATACCTTATCTGTTTGCATTTGATCCCATTTCGCTGGTGATCATTTCCTTCCTTTTAATTTTGTTGTCACAATGAAATAATTCAGCGTAAATTCAACATTTTTCTCATCTTAGCCATATATATCAAGAAAAAAGATGAAAATATACTCATCAAAAATCTTTTTTTAAAAACAAGGCTAAAGGACTGCTTTACTATTATGGAATAAACAGAGTGCTTTTTATTGCCTCATTTGGAATTGCTAGTATAACTCAGAGAGAGCCCTATCACCTGTGAGAAATGGAGTCATTCTAAAGTCATGCTATAATAATAAAGCATTTTAATATGTGTTAAACCATCCACATGATCACAGTCCAATCCCCTTTATACAGATTTTATACAGTATAAAACAGCAAGCATAACTAAAGGTATCTGAAAATGAGATTGTACATTAACTCTAAGTTGTAAATGCAAATGAGACTAAAGCACCCTACAGTATTACTTGCTTGTGCTGTATTCAACATACTATATTTTAAAACTTTTCATAACAGTGCATATTGAAAGTTGGAAGAGTCCTCAGAGACCATTTTTTTTCTGGTATAAAACTCAATCAGACATAAGTTGCTTTTCTAAAAAGGCTTGGGGCTGGGAGTTTGGGAAGGGGGGGTCACATTTTAAGATTTATTTTTTGCTATTTATACAATGAAGGTGTCATGTATTTGGAAGTGGTGGGAAACATAGCATAAAAGTATAGAATATAAATGTTTCAAAATTATGTGTTTTTCCCTCAAATCTCATTAATGTTTCATCAGAATGCAATATTTTAAAAAACATTTTCTTTTCATTCTGCAGAAATCAGTTACTAAGTATCACTAACTCTCCCTGTGACCTTTTAGATTGTTTTATACATAAGTGCATATATTTGCAAGATTGACACACAAAAACTGGAAAATTGCTGTTTCATATTAGTTTTTCTCTATCCAGGCTGTCCAGGACAACTTTCTTTCTTTCTTTCTTTCTTTCTTTTTCTTTCTTTCTTTCTTTCTTTCTTTCTTTCTTTCTTTCTTTCTTT
>NC_058403.1:31937276-31937683 GCF_002201575.2 Neomonachus schauinslandi | reverse complement strand
CTTTCTTTCTTTCTTTCTTTCTTTCTTTCTTTCTTTCTTTCTTTCTTCCTTTCTTTCTTTCTTTTTTTAAGATTTATTTATTTGAGAGAGAGAGAGGAAGAGAAACCGGGTGGAGGGGCAGAGGGAGAGGAAGAGAAAATATCAAGCCGACTCCCCACTGAACAGGGAACTGGAGAAGGCAGGGCTCAATCTCATGATCCTGAGAAAAGGACCTGAGCCAAAATTAAGAGTCTGTTGCTTAGGGATGCCTGGGTGGCTCAGTTAAGCTTCTGCCCTCAGCTCAGGTCATGATCCCAGGGTCCTGGGATCAAGTCCCACATCGGGCTCCCTGCTCAGTGGGGAGCCTGCTTCTTCCTCTGCCTGCCACTCTCCCTGCTTGTTCTCTCTCTCTCTCTCTCTCTCTCTCT
>NC_058403.1:31886009-31937176 GCF_002201575.2 Neomonachus schauinslandi | reverse complement strand
AAAGAAAGAAGAAAAAGAAAGAAAAAGAGTCTGTCACTTAACCAACCTAGCCACCCAGTGCCCCTCCAATAGAACTTCCCGTGATGATAGAAATGTTCACAATGGTGTTCAATACCACAACCTCTAGCCACATGTGGCTACTGAGCTCTTAAAATTAGTGTGATTGAGTTTTTAATTTTATTTAATTACAGTCCTTCATGAGTTAGCATTAATTGTGTTCGACAAACCTAACCTGCATCTTCTTGGCCGATTTTTTCCATATTTTTTCAGATAAGAATATTTGATACTTGTGAAGAAGCAGTGTGGATGTATAATTAAACTATCCTGCCTTCATTGTTCGGATTTTTATTATATAACTAACATGTTTCAGTCGTCCCTGTAAATCCTAGGCATGCAAAGTTATTTCAGGAGCATCTTTGCTGTCACCCTCAAATCCTCCTTTGAAGCTCACGATAGTGCCTGCAATACTTATGTCAGAAGCAAACCATTTGTTGTTGCCTGTGTTATCCAGCACGCTTTCAATTCTTCTTGAAATAGGCTTTTCTAGGATAGGGATAAAAAGTGTATGTGAAGGGAGCCTTGTTCCGTCAATGTCCTGAACCAGGAACACCTCACCAATAATGCAGTAAGAAAAAAGTAAGAAGCTGTCATAGGAAACTTCAGAAGAATCACTTTCTGACAGGATACTGTGATGGGCATTGTGCCTGCCTTGGGGATTGTTCTATAAAGATAGGGGGGAAGAAAACCTGTAGCAAGTCAATTTATTCAGGAACTTTGAGATGAATACCTAATAAGTGGCTTGTTAAAATTCATATAAACACAGTTTTTTTCCAGATTCAACATAAATTCAAGAGATTTTGCCCCAGTTATTTCTCTAGTACATATACACTTACGAATACATTCAAGGGTGGGACTTTGGTAGTTGATGGGATGATGAACTAGACAACCCCTAACATCACTTTCAATGTTCATATCATGATCTCCAGGTTTAAAAGGAAGCCAAAGTACAAAGTGTAGAAATTATTCTCTACTGGAATCCTGCTTGCCAACACCTAACAGTAGAATACTTGATTTTGGCATATAATTTGTTCTAAAGGATCTCCATATTTAAATTAGTTAAGATTTCAACCAGATAAAAAATTAAATGATGGGGGCTGGGGGTTGCTGCTGGCCTCATGAACATAATAGAAGTGGTAAAAGTAAGTGAAAGAAAAATCTGTGGGAACAAAATGATCAAGGAAGATATATGCATATATGTCAATTGACATTTATTTGCTGCTAATTTCCCTTAGTTACAGGAGACTATGGTTTGTCTAAGAATCAGTGCAGTAATGAAGAATCCAGTATATCCCAACTTCATCTCTGCCTCTTATACTCCTTCACATTCCTTTTTTTGTCTGTACCTCTCTGTCTTATGGTTTAACGTCTAGCTTGTGTGATTGTGTTCACAATTGAATTTGATCACTTTTATTTCCAGTTAACTTTATTAACAATCACAATTATAATAACCCTGTAATATATTAGGAAGGAAAGCAATTCGCATGGAGTTGAAATAAAAATACAATTCAAAGAATATTCTACACTTCTCAGAATAAATATTTGCTTTAAGTAGTTCAGGAAGATGATGTTCAATAATCCTTATTCCAAATATAAGTTCAAAACTTACCATCTAAAAAAAAAGGCTATCATTCACCTACTTCTGGTAAGAAAGAGAAGATGTCAGCCATATTCACTAGCAATAATGAGATACCTATGGGCTTTTGAGAGTTGGAAACTTACAATTCTATGTAGACAATTTTATACAATATATTGGAAATCAAAATTTTGATTTTTTTTCAAATTTATAGAATTGAAAATCTGTTTGATTTACTATTTGCACTCGTTGTGTAAGCATTATGCATGTAGCTGCAGAACATAATCTAAAGACCAGCCTGCACATTACTAATGACAAAGGGCCTATAAAGTATAAGTCAGTTAAATGTACATAAATGAAAATGTGGCCAGTTGTGTTTAAGTCCATATTCAAGCATCTGCTTCTAAAACTTGAGAAAGTGGAAACAGACCATCCAGGAAGTCTGGCACTTTGTTTTATGCTCAAACAACCCCATCTGTTGTTATATCATAGTGTTGTTATAAGGATAAAAGGATGGATACATGTGAAGTATTTAGAAGAGTGCCTGGTACATATTAAGTGCCATATAGCATTTAATTGTTACCATTTTCTTTGGAACTGTGCTAGAAGGTTTCATACAAATGGTTTCTATTTTGATGTTCCTGTTCTCCGACCAGATGGAAAAACATGATTAAATTATAGCTGCATTGCAAATATTGAAGGTACAAAAATAACACTTTTTTTTCAGTCCAATAAGTAATGCAATGCATAGGAAATTAAGTGACTTTTGCACTTTCTTCAATCTGTTCATAGTTCTAAATTAATTTATCATGATGAATTTTAATGGGTTTGGTAAAAACCATGCTGTGTCTATTGATGTTTTAAATATTAAGCCAAAATAAAAATGTACCTAAGTGGACTGCTATTTTATAAAAATAAATACAGGATATAAATAACAGATTCTCAAAAGAAGATATTAATTCCCTCAACTCTTTCTTCTCTGATTATAGAAAAATGTACCTGATTCTTGATTCCTCATATTGGAATAACCCCATCATAAGTTGAAAATATTGTTAAGTCAAAAGTGTATTTGATACATGTAACATACTGAACATTAATAGCATAGCATAGCCTATTCTAAACATGTTCAGAACACTCACAGTAGCATACAGTTGGGCAAAATCGTCCCACAAAAAGCCTATTTTGTAATAAAGTGTTGAATATCTTATGTAATTTATTGACTGCTGTAACAAAAATGAAAAACATTTTGATTGTATGAGTACAGAACTGTTGTAAGTATATCAGTTGTTTACCCTTGTGATTCTGCGGTTGCCATCACCTAGCATCATGAGAGAGGATCAGACCACATATTACTAACCCAGGAGGGGAGCAAAATTCAGAATTCAAGGTACTATTTCCATTGAATGTATATTGCTTTTGCATCATCATAAAGTTGAAGAATTGTGAGTCAAACCATTGTTAAGTCAGGGACTGTCTGTGGTCGTATAGTATTGTGTTTTAATCTATATTTCCCTTTTGGGTCATAATGTTGATCTTTTTTTCCCCATCAATTTTTTTGCCATCTGTATCTCTGCTTCAATAATATGTCTGTTCAAAATGTTTTCTTACCCCAAAGATACAAATGTAGTGATCCGAAGGGGCATGTGCACCCCAATGTTTATAGCAGCTATAATAGCCAAACTATGGAAAGAGCCTAGATGTCCATCGACAGGTGAATGGATAAAGAAGAAGTGGTATACACACACACACACACAGAGGAATATTATACAGCCATCATAAAAATGAAATCTTGCCATTTGCAACAATGTGGTTGGAACTAGAGGGTATTATATTAAGGGAAATAAGTCAATCAGAGAAAGACAAGTATCATATGATCTCACTGATGTGAGGAATTCGAGAAACAAGACAGAGGATCATAGGGGAAGGGAGGGAAAAATGAAACAAGATGAAACCAGAGAGGGAGACAAACCATAAGAGACTCTTAATCTCAGGAAACAAACTGAGGGTTGCTGAAGTGGAGGGGGTGGGAGGGATGGGGTGGCTGGGTGATGGACACTGGGGAGGGTATGTGCTATGGTGAATGCTGTGAATTGTGCAAGACTGATGAATCACAGACTTGTACCCCTGAAACAAATAATACATTTTATGTTAATAAAATAAAATAAGTTTTCTTACATTTTGGGGGGATTTTGTTTGGTTTCTTTTTATTGAGTTGGAAGAATTCTTAATATATTCAGGATCCAAGTCCTTTATCAAAATCTATTTTATGAATATCTTCTCATCTGTAGCTTATCTTTTCATTTTTTCAATGTTGTCTTTTGAAGAGCAAGAGATTTTAATTTTGAGGGAATTTAATTTTATTTTCTAATTAGTGTTTTTTTGTCTTATCAAAATATTTGCTTAATTCATGGTCGCAAATATAGCCTATCTTGTATATCTGCTAGTATATATATATATTCTTAGGTTTTAGGTTTATTTCTGTGATCCATTTCAGATTAATATTTTATATGGTAAATGTCGAGATTCATTTCATGCTAATACTGCCCATTTCCCATTGAATTACTTTGGCATTTATGCCTATTGGTTGTATATTTATGGGTCTATATATGTTTGGTCTACTTCAGGACTCTCTATTTCTTTGATTTACATGTTTATCAAACTGTTGACTTCTGAAGAGTGAAGTCAGCTGGTGTAAGTCTTCTGATTTTGTTCTTTTTTACAACTGTATTATTCTACTTATTTACCTTTAGCATCCAATGTGAATTTTTCATACCAGTATCTTTGTTTCTATAAAAAAAAAAGTGTGGTAATAATTGGGATTGCATTTAAATTGTTAATTAATTTGAGAAAAATTGACATAATAACATTGAGTATTCTGATTTATGGAATTAGTATAATTCTTCATTTGTGGTAATACCCTTTAATCTTTCTCTTCAACAATTTAAAGTTTGCAACATACAAATCTTGCACATATTAAATGTAGCTTTAAGTATTTCATGATTTTTTGTGCTTTAATAAAAAGTAGGTTTTTTATTTTTATATTTTAATTTCCAGGTGTTTACTTCTAGACTATATAAAACAATTGATTTTTATACATTGACCTTTAATTGTGGGGCATTGCTAAATCCATTTATTGTCTTAATGCTTTAAATTTCACTCTAGGCACTACTTATCTGCAGTCTATGAATTTTTGTACATTGTGTTTCCTTTTGACTTCCTCTTTGATACATGGGTTATTTAAAATGCAATATTTAATTTCTAAATATTTGTGTATTTCCATGCATCATTCTCTTAGGGTTTTCTCTTTAAGCCCCATTTTGCTTAGGGGAAAAAACACTGCATGATTTTTATTCTTTTCAATTCAAGGTTTATTATTTTGGCCCATTCTTGCTGTTTGGTAGTGCTCTACCAAATACCAGTTAGGTTGAGTTGGTTGATAGTATAATTCAGGTCATCTGTGTTCGTAATGATATTTGCTCTTTTTCTATTAATCAATGAGAAAGGAGTCTCTAATTATTATTGTGGTTTTATTAATTTCTCCTTTTTTTCCATCTTTTTTTTCCTTCATGTTTTGAAACGCTGTTTTTAGGTGTTTCACACTTAGGAGTTTTGTCTTCTGAATGGAGCCATTTTTCATTATCTTTATCTCTGATATTATTACTTATTCTGATTTTACTAGATCTGAATGAAATGAAACCACATTTCATTGGTTTAGTGTTTGCATGACATGTCTTCTTCCAGCTTTTTACTTTTATCTATTTATATCATATTTATTGTGTGCTTTTTGTAGCTATGTAGTCTAAATGTTTCTTTTTTTAATCCAATATGACCATATCTGCATTTTAATTGGCAAGTTTAGATCATTTAACTTAATTATATGGCTGATCTTAAATCTACCATCTTGTTAGCTGTTTTATTTAATATTATATTTATTCACATACATGATGTTGATATTAAAAACTCTTTAAGCCCCAAAATATGATGCTCTTAGGAATTGGAGCATAAATTTTTTTTAAAAAAAGAATTAGAGCATTAATCATCTGTATCATTCTTTGTTAATTAGTTATCATAAATGATTCTCAAGTCACCTTACTGGTAATATTATGTCCATGATAAATTACAGTATATGTAATTATTTTTTTCAATAAGAGTAATATTTTGAATTAATGTGAAGAATAAGTTAATATCTCTTCCTTTCTCAATAATCATTATGAACTTCTGTTTTACATTTTTTGCAAATTTGCAAAAGTAGATGATCTGTCACCACATCTATATATACCTTTAGTTAGTGTGGATTCACCTACCCTCTCATTTCCTTTTACCAAGGTATACATGTACAGCCTATATGAAAACTATCCAGATGCCCTTATTATATTTCCTTTGTTCAAACTTTAGTGAAGATAGAACAGTAATCATGGGGTATGAGAATATTTGCTTTGAGAATGCGTTGCCTTTCAAATCCAATAGTGTGCCCAAATGAGGAAAATTTTGTTCCTTCTCCTACTACTATCTGACTGTCCTTCAAGTTTCTCTCTCTGTTCTGTCTATAGTTTTATCTCAGTGTTCCTCCAGCTAAGGACATACTTTTTATGTTATAATATTCTTATGTATTATATGTTATAATATAGCAATTGTTTTTTAATATTGTGTACTTATGTTGATGATTTTCTAAAATTACATATCTTTATTCTGCATAATCTAAAAACCCAACCTTAGAAGTGTATACTACTGTGTGACTTTCATGTTTCAATTTTTATTTAAAAGTACTGCTTCACAGGGGAAATCGGAGGTGTAGACGAACCATGAGAGACGATGGACTCTGAAAAACAAACTGAGGGTTCTAGAGGGGAGGGGGGTGGGAGGATGGATTAGCCTGGTGGTGGGTATTGAGGAGGGCACATTCTGCATGGAGCACTGGGTGTTATGCACAAACAATGAATCATGGAACACTTCATCTAAAACTAATGATGTAATGTATGGGGATTAACATAAGAATAAAAAAAAAAAGTACTGCTTCAATCATTTTTTTTTTTTACTTTTTAAAAGTTTTTATTTAAATTCCAGTTAGTTAACACACAGAGTAATATTAGTGTCAGGTGTACAATATAGTGATTCAATACTTCTATACAACACCTAGTGCTCATCACATCAAGTGCACTCCTCAATCCCCGTCACCTATTTAACTCATCCCTCCACCCACCTCTCCTCTGGTAATCATCAGTTTGTCCTCTATAGTTAAGAGTCTGTTTCTTGGTTTGCCTTTCTCTTTTTTCTTTCCCTTTCCTCGATTGTTTTGTTTCTTAAATTCCACATATGAGTGAAATCCTATGGTATTTGTCTTTCTCTGACTTATTTCGCTTAGCATAATACTCTCTAGCTCCATCCATGTTATTGCCAATCACAAGATTTCATTCTTTTATGGCTGAGTAATATTCCATTATATATATGAACCACCTGTTCTTATCCATTCTTCAGTCAATGGACACTTGGGCTGTTTCCATAATTTCGCTATTGTAGATAATGCTGCTATAAACATCAGGGTGCAGGTATCCCTTTGAATTGGTATTTTTGTATTCTTTGGGTAAATACCTAGTAGTGCAATTGCTGGATCATAGGGTAGTTCTGTTTTTAATCTTTTGATGAACCTCCATACTGTTTTCCAGAGTGGCTGCACCAATTTGCATTCCCACCAACAGTGCAAGAGGGTTGCCCTTTCTCCACATCCTCACCAAAACATGTTCTTTCTTGTATTGTTGATTTTAGCCATTCTGACAGGTTTGAAGTGATATCACATTGTAGTTTTAATCTTTTTTTAAATTAAATTAAATTTAATTTTATTATGTTATGTTAATCACCATACATTACATCATTAGTTTTTGATATAGTGTTCCATGATTTATTGTTTGCGTATAACACCCAGTGCTCCATTCAGTATGTGCCCTCTTTAATAACCATCACCAGGCTAACCCATCCCCCAGCCCCCTCCCCTCCAGGACCCTCAGTTTGTTTCTCAGAGTCCATGGTCTCTCATGGTTCATCTCCCCCTCCAATTTCCCCCCCTTCATTTTTCCCTTCCTGCTATCTTCTTCTTCTTTTTTTTTTAACATATAATGTATTTGTTTTTTAACATATAATGTATTATTTGATAACTAATTAACAAAGAATGATACAGAGGTACAGGTCTGTGATTCAACAGTCTTACACAATTCACAGCACTCACCATAGCACATACCCTCCCTAACATCTATCACCCAGCCACCCCATCCCTCCCACCCCCACCACTCCAGCAACCCTCAGTTTGTTTCCTGAGATTAAGAATTCCTCATATCAGTAAGATCATATGATATATGTCTTTCTCTGATTAACTTATTCTGCTCAGCGTAATACCCTCCAGTTCCATCCACATCATTGCAAATGGCAAGATTTCATTCCTTTTGATGGCTGCATAATATTCCATTGTATATATACACCACATCTTATTTATCCATTCATCTGTCGATGACAGATCTGTCGATGGACATCTTAGCTCTTTCCATAGTTTGGCTATTGTGGACATTGCTGCTATAAACATCAGGGTGCACATACCCCTTTGGGGATCCCTACATTTGTATCTTTGGGGTAAATATTTACCCAGTAGTGCAATTGCTGGGTCATAGGGCAGCTTTATTGCCAACTTTTTGAGAAACGTCCATACTGTTTTCCAGAGTGGCTGCACCAGCTTGCATTCCCACCAACAGTGTAGGAGGGTTCCCCTTTCTCCGCATCCATGCCAACATCTGTCATTTCCTGACTTGTTAATTTTAGCCATTCTGACTGGTGTGAAGTGGTATCTCATTGACTGCTTCAATCATTATACAACAATGTGAAAGTAATAGAGATAGACGTGATTTAGAAATTATGAATGAAGTAAAGGCCAAATAACAATTTAGCACTTTGTAGCAATGAGTTGTGCAGTGTTTATAAAGATAATACTCATAAGAGAATTGCTATCACAGTGGATATTGCATTATATCCATGAAAACTGAAAAGCATTGCTTCATCATAGTCAGAATTATATTCAAATTGCAAATAATATTTTCATTATAGAAAAATAACATCATCTATTTCATTTAGTTAATTTAAATCAAATGTCACTAATTTCAATATTATTGACTTCTAGCATGTGTGTTTAATTATAATTTTTGTTTTATATTTTATGAGCTTATAAGCATGATGAGCTTGTATATTTGTTGTACATATTTAAATGGTGTTATAATAAATATACTTTATGTTAACACTGAAAATATATTTTTTCTTTTAAATGATGCCATACGTCAGGCAAGGTTGAAAAACAATCAATTGGTAGCTTCCCTGAAATAAAAAATAAACAAGTAAAAATAATTAGCATAGATAAAAGAAATGAAATTCAAAAAAATAAACATAGACACAGTTTTGTCTGCTTAGCTCAGTCTATATCAATCATCACTTTCTTCCAGAAATTGTGTCCTTAACTATTCTACCCATGTGGGAAATATGAGGTTCCCACAAAACATCGTATTCTGCGGACATTAGGTTGGTCTAAAGACAGTAACCTGACCCAAGCAAGACCGATGAATTCCTTCTCTGGGACTTTTATATCTAAGTTCTAAGAGGAGTTTATCAGTCTCTCAGGTGCTGGAGATATATAATAAGCCAGCCATTGTTAGTGGCTGTATTTTATATCATGTAGAGAGAGGAGTTCAGCAAGAGAGGGAAAGTAAAGAGAGAGAGACAGAGAGAGAAAATATGAAGGCAACACTCAGAAAAGTGATAAAATCATGATGTTTTTGAGTTCCTGCTCTCAGTGGTTACCTGTTACAATTCCATCCTTCCTGTAACATAATCATTTAACATTTCTTTGAATTCCAAGAGCTAACCTAGTATCCTTTCCTTAATTCCTTTTTATGTGTAAAGTAGGTTGAACTGGATTTCTGTCATTTGAAGCCAAAACTGTGCTGACTAGTGAAGGTGTATATCCCCACTTTCAATAATAAGAATTTCAAGGCTTTCCCACAGAATATGAACTTCTGTGTTAACTGGAAACTGACCTTGCTTCACAAAGCCCTTTGGAATTCAAGCGTAAACTTTTGTGTTTGAATGTGTCATTTGTTTTCTAGTGGGTTCTAATATTCTATAAGGTGTCTGCCAATCCAAATGCTTCCTTTATCAGAGGGGAAAAAATCCCCAATTCTTTTAAGTATTGATCACCAGGAGTTTATAATGACATAAATTAGCAACATATTAAAATAACCTAATTTATACGTTAGCCATTAATCGATTTATATATCTTAAATTATGGTAACATGTGCTTAACATAAAATTAATCATTTTAACCATCTTTAAGTGTACAGTTCATTAAGTGTACAGACATTAAGTACATTAATATCTTTGTGCAACCATTTCCACCATTCATCTCTGCAAATTTTCTCATCTTGCAAAACTGAAACTCTATATCCATTGAAGAATAACTCCCCATTCTCTCCTCCTGCCAGCCCCTAACAACCCCTACTCTACTTTCTTTTGCTGTGAATTTGATTATTCCAGGTACCTCATGTAAGTGGAATAATACAATATTTGTCCTTTTGTGACTGGCTTATTTCACTTAGTATAATGTCTTCACACTTCTTCCATGTTGTATCATGTTTCCTTCCTTTCTAGGTCTGAATAATATTCCATTTTGTATGTACCACATTTTGTTTACTCATTTATCTCTCAATAAGATACTTGGGTTGCTTCCATCTTTTGGCTATTTTAAATAATGCTGCTATGAACATGGGTGTATAGATATTTGTTCAAGGCTCTGCTTGCAATTCTTTTAAATATATTTCTAGAAGTGGAATCTCTAGGTTATATGGTAATTCTATCTTTATTATTTTTTTAGGAATAACCATACTGTTTTCCATTGTGGCTATACCATTTTATATTTCTTCCAGCAATGCACAAGAATTCCAATTTCTCTACATCCTCCCTGCAACTTGTTGTTTTCTGTTTCTTTGATAATAACATTCTAATGGATGTGAAATGGTAGTCCTTTCACTTTCTTTCACTTTTTTCCCATATAAGTTGCTAGCAGGAAAAACAGATCCATTTGAGGAAGACAGTGGGAACCTTCTGAAATGTGAGGTTAGCCTTTTTTTAATGGTGAGATCTACCACAGGGTACCAGTGGTATATAAGGGAACAAATGAAATGCCCTAAACCCATAGAGATTTGGAATCATAAAGAAAATTGCTACTTTGTCCAAATTAATAATTTATTTGACTGTTGTTCTATTGACATGCTGCCAAAACAGCAGATAAAGCTGTTTTATTTAGTAATAATACTGGTTAATTAAATGGAGAAAAAAATGTGATGAAGTCTATTTAGGTAAATATCATAAGGATTGCTTATTCAGTATAACCTGTACATATAAATAGTCTCTGCCAATACATTCACACTCAACCCAACCCATCCCTTCCCATGTCACTCACTGCTGGAATATGAGTCTTTTCTCATACCCATAGCAACACTTCCACCCCTCATTTCAGTTTCTTTTTTAGTGTACGAGAGAGAGAGGACAGAACTCCAAATAACCACACCTTGAAAGAGATAAGGCTTAACATTAAAATGCTTTAGGGCCAGAAAATTTCAGTGTCTTGTACAGTGTAGGAATTTGAATAAACATAGTATCAAAGAAGGATAGAGAGCTCATAGTTAATACAACCACATTTTGGGTTAAAGAGGCTTTTGTGGGCCACACAGTACATCTAATCATAATTTCTGTGAGAAAATGTAACCCAAATTTCCAAATGACCAACGTGTGAGCATGTTCATGACACATAGTTTAGTTATATATGAAGAAGAGTTCATACTTGACAACATGTATATTTATTTTTGAATTTTGTAAAAAGTACAGCTAACATAGTTATTTGGTGAAATTAGACTAATTGATCGATAGGGTACCACATACATACAGCAAAAAAGTGATTTAGCTTCAAGATCTGTTTCGTTTTAAATCCTCTGAGAGTTTTATTACACAGCCACTTTTAGAGTGACTCTAAATATGCAACATCCTGAGTATGACAAACATGTCTTAGGGATGTAAAATACCATGTTCAATTAGATGGCTCCTCTCCTGGGAAGGCAGTGCATGTGAGTATGCATTTGAACAGATAGCCTGAGTGAGGAAGAATTTATTTTAGAAATTAAAAGCTATTTAAACTAGTTTCCAGGTTTACAGCTTTTTAAATTGCCATGTTTATCTAAATTCAGCTTCATCAATAAACAATTAATTTCAAGAAATTAGGAGAAAATAAGAAATGGATGCAGCTGAACTGATTGCCCTGCAAGAAAATGAAAACATCTTGGAAAACACAAATGTCAATGTTTCGATTGAAGATAATTTTACAATATAATGAGTGAAACATAAATATCTTGGAAATTTTCTGTTACAGAGCAGACAATTCTTTAATGTCGATATGTTTTAAAATATGCCAACCAAACCCTTAAATTTATCTTATTTTTCCTCTGATTTTTTAACTTAAATGAACAGTCCATCAAATGAAGAAAACATTAAAAACAAAAATGAAGAAAACATTGATATTCAATGGGTAACTTAAAACCAACAGATTTGTCAAATGTAGGTAATTCAATTCACTAGAATACTTACTAGGAGTACTATTATGAATAGATATTTTTTCAACAATTTACTCACAAGAATGAAAGTTTGTATTAAGAAATTTAAAAGGTATTAATCTTAATAATATAAAAAGGGAATCTTTGTTTCCATATAGTAAAATCATACCAATTTTCAATGTTGTTAGCAGTAAGGTCATTTTTAAGTTCCACTGCATATTTTTATAACAATTACTGAAAAACAGAAAAGTAATGATAAAATTAATTATGCAAATATTCTGAATTATATGTTAAGGAAATTGCTATCTGGAATCACAGTGAGGACAAGCATGGGATTCTGAGTACTTACAATGGTAACTTTTTATATAAATATCCTTGCTTTATTTTTTATTGAGGGTGCTGTGGTAAAGTACAGTTAGTAAAACAGTAACTTAATTTTAAAAAGTCAGTATATTTCAGAAACACATTGTCTTTTTCATACTTCATTAATAATATTTTTTCCTTGAAATGGTTGGGTTGTAAATGTTTACATCTTGAAACATAATAACACTGATATGAATAAAGACAGGAGCCCTAAGTGGTCCAAAAGATAGAAACCTGGAAGGCAGGAGATCAAAAGTGACCATTGGTTTAGTAATATGTCCCCTGTGGATGGGAGGTGAAGAAGGCAGTCCAGTGGGTCATAGGGCTGGCAGGTCAGTAGGAGTATGATTGGATCACAGGTTAAGAAGTCCATTAATGCAAAAAAAGAAAAAAAAAATGAAGTCCATTAATGCAGACCAGGTGGATTTCACAGATGATGGGAGGGATGACATGAGGAGAGGGGGATTCATAATCGATCTATGCAAAAATGACATAGAGTCATGAATCACTGTGTTCAAAAGAGATTATTTTATGAATGAGAACACAGGAGGGAGCTGAAGCATTAGAAAAAAAACCATGGCCTAGGTCAAGGATGAATGCTATCCAGAGAAGGCCCAAAGTTTGAAGTTTGTTTAGGATATTAGAAAATAATCTGATAATGGTTTACCTATTCTTAATATTTCAGTAAGAATATATAGAGGAAGTCTCCAGGTTAATGAACTCATGAAACAGTTGCTGAGTATGAGGTAGTGATGTTCCTGAGGAGGTGATGGTAGATGACACACATAATTCTAGAAGAAGAACCCATGTCTATCCTGTTTACAAAGTTCTATTGAGAGCAAAAGTGGCCATAATAGCAGATTGCCCCTAAGTATGCCGGGGCAGGCAAGCCCTAACAGTTACAGTGTCTTCATTTCTGGTCACACTGCTCAATGGGCTTGCCACTTCTTTCTATGGGATGACTTTGTTTCCTTAACATCACTTTTATTTAATATGTACTAAACACACATGATACAGGTAGGGAAAAAGTTTATGAATCCATGCCTTAAAGACAAGACAGACTGGCACTATTGCCAAGCATGCACTAATTCAACTGGGATGTTGCTCCAAGTTCTACATACTTAATGGTTTTCTTGAAAAGAAGTGCAGAAGCAAAAATATGTACACGTCCCAAAGCATTCTCTTAAATTTGCTTTCTGTTGCTGTCTTTGTGTTCTTTATTTGGCCTTTTCTACTTGTGATATTCACTGCTGATAGTCTGCTAAAGTCTTCAATGATTCCATAATGAAAGGCAGATAATTGAATTTCCTTTGGATAGTTCCAATCTTCTATCTTTTTAAATTTCTGTACTCCTTCAGTAAGCATCTGATTTTTGGCAACTTCTGACTGAAGAGCACTTATTAACCTTTTATTACCCTGATCTGTATCCACAGAGTCCTCTGTCTTTGTAACTGTTTTATCTTCTGTGCATATATCATCTTTCTGTTGACACAGTAGTCATTGTGATCCTTTATCTCAGCTCCTCAGCATAAGATCTAGACACCACAAGGTCTTGCTTTCTATTTCTACTTTTAAAAAATATGAAGATGAAGAACACGTGCTGAATCACAGAGTGATACCATGTTAATTGATGCGGTTTTCAGTCCTACTTGAAACTATACTGACATGTAATCTCAAAATTAAGATGCCTATCAAAGTGTGACAAAATAACAGACTTGATTGGGAGAACTTTCACACATACTCATATGGTTTGATCTTATTATCCTGGTTTTCTAGTCAATTAATTATTAAATAGAAACAGTAAGAGCAGAAAATAAAATGCTAAATTGTGGTTTTGCCCAGGCTGGGTCAGAGGAAATTCCTCAAAGCAAATGTTACCTGAGTAAGATACCAAAGAAAGTTGAAATATAGCATAACTTGAATGGGCAAAGAGGGGACGCACTGGTTATCCCTGAGGAAAAGAAGAGTTGGAGAAAAGAAATATCATTGGAAATAAGGGGAAAATGAGGAGACTGAAGGGGAAAGAAAACTGGTCTGATGGGTGAAGGGTCCATATGGAAGTGTAGAGGCAAATAAACATGAACATGTAGAACAGAGTTCGATTATGGAGACCTTTGACTAGGCCTCCATGTTTAGACCTAATGGAATGAACATTTAAAGGCCAATACGAAAAGTTTTTGGAGAGGAAATAGCTTATTGAAATCAAGCTTTTAAGATTTCCCTGAGTTTACAAGACAGATATATTTTGATGGGGATAAGTCCATGAAGGAGCCGATCTAAAAGTTATGTATAAGAACAGCTGCATGAACTGTATTCATAAGAGTCAATAACATGGAAAAAATCCAAATGCTCATCAGTAGGAAAAGAGATAAATTAATTGTGATATATTCATATAATGGTTATTATTTAGTAATAAAAATATACCAAACTACCACTGCCGAAAACATCCTGGATGAATCCCACAGACATTACCTTGTGAGACATAAATCATATATTAGTACATATGATTTAATTTGTATAAAATGCAAAGTGAAACTAATTGATTATGAGAGAAGTCAAAATAGTGATTTTCTCAGATGAGGAAGGTGAGAATTGACTGGAAAGAAACATGGGGGAAACTTCTGAATGTAGGAAATATTTTATGTCTTGATCAGAGTAGTGGCTAAATGGATATATACACATGTAAATGGTTATTGACCTGTGTATTTAGGATCAGTGTACTTTGTACATATTGAATATGGTTTACTCAGAAACATTAAAAAAAAACCTCATTGTTTTATGAGAATGGATAGATGGAAGCTAACAGTAGAGGTATAGTTAAGACATAATTGTCACATCCAGACAAGAGATGAAGGCAATATTTGGTAACAGTGGCTATATTGAAAATGGAGGGAAATTGGAAGATTTGATAAACAATTTAGAGGTAGAAACAATAGGACTTAGTGATGGTTTGGATACGGAAGGTATGAAGGAGTATGATGAAACTCATGTTTATATGACTATTTAGATAAATTCAATAGAGAGAATAGTGATGGTTGGGATATGGAAAATGTGTCAAGGGGAAGATAGTTCTCAGGATCTGGCATGAGTACCTGGATGATTGAGTTGGGAAAGACTGGAGAATAAATATATTTAGACTAGAGATGGAGGCAGGAGGGATTTGATTAAGAGTTCAATTTTGAACATGTTAAATTTGAGGTGTCCCTGAGTCAGACAGGTGAATATATCAAATAATTATTTGGACACATTGGCCTGGATCTCATGATAGAGGGCTAGGCTGGAGAAACACCAGCACAAAGAAAGTATTTATCAATGGGATTTTCTAGGAAAAGGGCCTAGAGGGAGAAGAGGGTCTAGGACTATTTTTCTAGTGACTTCAATATTTAAAAGTGAGGTAGAGAAAGAGGAGTAAGATCCCCAAAAATCCTCCAAAATGTGTACTGGCCAGAGGATAGGAGGAAAACCCAGAATGTGTAGCAAAACAGAGGCCAAGAAAAGGGAGGGTTTCCAAAAGAACAAACAGTAAATTGTGCTGAATATTTTTTTTTAAATATTTTATTTATATATTTGACAGAGAGAGACATAGTGATAGAGGGAACAGAAGCAGGGGGAGTGGGAGAGGGAGAAGCAGGCTGCCCACCAAGCAGGGAACCCGATGCGGGGCTCAATCCCAGGACCCTGGGATCACGACCCGAGCCTAAGGCAGACGCCTAATGACTGAGCCACCCAGGCGCCCCGTGCTGAATATTTTTGACAGTTCTTATTTAACCTGAAGGAAAACATTGACTACTTTAGTAAGAAAATTAAAAACAAAAATTCAGTGCTGTGATGGGAGCAGAAGTCAGATTGGAGTGGTAAGAAAAGTGAAGGAAAATTAAGGCGATGGAGAGGGTGAACATGACCAACTCTAGAGGAGCTTAATAACATCAGAGCCATGATTAGATAAGGCCCATAACTAGAATGGGTCAAGGAGCAATTATTTTGTTGTTGTTGTTGTTGTTGTTGTTGTTTGTATTGTGCTTAAAGTTGTGAGATAGTAGAGCATGTTTGAATTTTGGTGGAAATAATTAACTTGAGAAGAAAAGATACAAAAGACAAAGATGATATGATTGGCTTGAATAAAGCAAAATGAAAAAATAGCTGTATTGGAGTGGAATTTTCTAGAAAAAAAAATAAGTCAGCTAAGCCACGTTTTTTTCAGATGTTATTTTACCATGCAAAAGACAAAGTGTGTGGAAAGTAATAGCTTGGGGTACCTGGGTGGCTCAGTCATTAAGCATCTGCCTTTGGCTCGGATCATGATCCCAGGGTCCTGGGATTGAGCCCCGCATCGGGCTCCCTGCTCAGCAGGAAAACTGCTTCTCCCTCCCCCACCCCCTGCTTATGTTCCCTTTCTCACTGTCTCTCTCTCTCTCTCTCTCTCTGTCAAATAAATAAATAAAATCTTTTAAAAAAAAAAGTAATAACTTCTCTTTAGTACTGGGAATAGAGTATCACCTACAGCATAAATTTTAATTTTTGATTTAATTATCAGGAAAGGATAATGGATTTGAAATTTAATTTTTCAAATTCTGTTTAACTGTGTGTTTTCTTATCAACAACAACAAAGTATTCTTTATACATTGAACCTCAAATCATTTTATGGATTTAAGAGCTACTAAAATAGAGTAATAATTAACAAAATACCTACTTTTCCTATGATCTTGTAATTGCTAAAATTCACTATATTACCTTTGATTGCTTTGTAATATTTCACTATGGTAAAGGCTGAAGAAACTTCCAAGTGCTTTAATTTAATACATAGATGTGTAGGCATGCAGTAATTACCTTCAAAAAATTATGATATCCCAATTTTAACAGAAAAACATATAATATGTATTTACCTTCTACTTCCTATAGCTACTTTTATTTTTCCTCTACCCTGATCAGGCTTTTTGCCTCTGATCTCAAATTGGCCTAAAATAGGAGTAACTAGAGGGAGAAAAAAAAAGAAAGAAAAAGAAATTGTGGCAAATAGAGACAGCGTGTGGCAGAATGTAAAAGTAATGGAAAAAATTCCCTGTGCCAAGTAATCATCGTCTTCTCTTTAAGATGAAAATAGTTTAAGAACAACTTCTACATAAGGAAACCTATTGTGTATAACTTGCTGATGCACTGATCGTTTACTGTTCAGTGGATGAATCCCTTTTCTGATCATCCTTTGGTAATAGAGTGCATTGTTTTTGTTTTGTGCTAATATGTTCCTCTTTTGACTTTGTCCTCTCACTTTACACAAGTAGCCAGTAGAATAGGAACTAGGTGAGGGAACTGGGGGAAGTGTTCTATACAGGCCCACAACATGCTATTCACTGACATAGGAAAGTGTTTTGCTCATGCCTCCAGTCATTTTATTTGCCTCTCCAGATTTCCACAATTTGGCAGTCACCCTGGCAATATACCAAATGATTTACTTATTTAATGAAAGGGAAGACTTGAACATTTGACCAATCAGAGTGGTCCTACCATGTTTTCATCACCTCATATTCACCTCATTGGTGAGGAAGGGATTCTCCCTATAGGGTTATGGGGATGGTTAAGATTTTATTTATTTATTTGAGAAAGAGAATGAGAGAGAGCTAATGAGAGAGAGCATGAGCTGGGGGGAGGGGCACAGGAAGAAAGAGAAGCTGGCTCCCCCATGAGCAGGGAGCCAGACTTGGGGCTTGATCCCAGGACCCCGGGATCATGACCTGAGCCAAGGGCAGACACTTAACCAACTGAGCTACCCAGGTGCCTCCCAGTTTCATTCTTCTGCACGTGGCTGTCCAATTTTCCCAACACGATTTGTTGAAGAGACTGTCTTTTTTCCATTGGATATTCTTTCCTGCTTTGTCAAAGATTAGTTGACCATAGAGTTGAGGGTGCATTTCTGGGGTCTCTATTCTAATCCATTGATCTATAGATCTGTTTTTGGGTCAGTACCATACTGCCTTGATGATTACAGCTTTGTAATAGAGCTTGAAGTCCAGAATTGTGATGCCACCAGCTTTGGTTTTCTTTTCCAACATTCCTCTGTCTATTCAGGATATTTTCTGGTTCCATACAAATTTTAGGATTCTTTGTTCCAGCTCTGTGCAAAAATTTGATAGTATTTTGATAGGAATTGCATTGAATGTGTAGATTGCTCTGGGTAGTATAGACATTTTAATAATATTTATTCTTCTGATCCATAAGCATGGAATGTTTTTCCATTTCTTTGTGTCTTCCTCAATTTCTTTCATAAGTATTCTGTAGTTTTTAGAGTACAGATCCTTTATCTCTTTGGCTAGGTTTATTCCTAGGTATCTTATGGTTTTTGATGCAATTGAATGAGATCAGTTTCTTAATATCTCTTTTTTCTGTCTCATTTTTAGTGTTTAGAAATGCAACTGATTTTCATGTATTTATTTTATATCCTGCCAGGTTGCTGAATTCCTGTATGAGTTCTAGCAATTTTGGGTTGAGGTTTTTTGGGTTTTCCACATAGAGTATCATGTCATCTGTGAAGAGTGAGAGTTTGACTTCTTCTTTGCCAATTCGGATGCCTTTTATTTCTTTCTGTTGTCTGATTGCTGTGGCTAGGACTTCTAATACTGTGTTGAACAACAGTGGTGAGAGTGGACATCCCTGCCATGTTCCTGACCTTAGAGGAAAAGCTCTCAGTTTTTCCCCATTGAGAATGATGTTTGCTGTGGGCTTTCATATATGGCTTTTATGATATTGAGTTTTGTTCCCTCTATTCCTACACTGTGAAGAGTTTTAATTAAGAAAGGGTGCTGTACTTTGTCAAATGCTTTTTCTGTGTCTATTGAGAGGATCATATGCTTCTTGTCCTTTCTTTTATTAATGTAGTGTATCACACTGGTTGATTTGTGGATGTTGAACCACCCTTGCAGCCCAGGAATAAATCCCACTTGGTCATGGTGAATAATCCTTTTAATGTACTGTTGGCTCCTGTTGGTTAGTATCTTGGTGAGAATTTTGGCATCCATGATCATCAGCGATATTGGTCTGTAATTCTCCTTTTCGGTGGGGTCTTTGTCTGGTTTTGGGATCTAGATAATGATCGCCTCATAGAAAGAGTTTGGAAGTTTTCCTTCCCTTTCTAGTTTTTAAAACAGCTTCAGAAGGATTGGTATTAGTTCTTCTTTAAATGTTTGGTAGAATTCCCCTGGGAAGCCATCCAACCCTGGACTCTTGTTTGTTAGGAGATTTTCAATTACTGCTTCAATTTCCTTGCTGGTTATGGGTCTGCTGAGGTTTTCTATTTCTTCCCGGTTCAGTTTTGGTAGTTTATACATCTCTAGGAATGCATCTATTTCTTCCAGATTGCCAATTTTTGGCACATAGTTGCTCATAATATGTTCTTATAATTGTTTGTATTTCTTCAGCGTTGGTGGTGATCTCTCCTCTTTCATTCATGTTTTTTTTTGGGGGGGGGGTCCTTTCTCTTTTCTTTTTGATAAGTCTGGCCACAGGTTTATCGATCTTAATTCTTTCAAAGAACCAGCTCCTACTTTCGTTGATCTATTCTATTGTTCTTTTGGTTTCTATTTCATTGATTTCTGCTGTAATCTTTATTAATTCTCCTCTCCTGCTGGGTTTAGGCTTTATTTGCTATTCTTTCTCCAGCTCCTTTAGGTGTAAGGTTAGCTTGTGTCTTTGAGAACTTTCGTGTTTCTTGAAAAAGGCTTGTATTGCTATGTACTTCCCTCTTAGGACCGCCTTTGCTTCATCCCAAAGGTTTTAAACAGTCATGTTTTCATCTTCATTTGTTCACATGAATTTTTTTAATTCTTTTTTAATATCCTCATTAACCCAATCGTTCTTTAATAAGATGGTCTTTAGTCTCCAGGTATTTGAGTTCATTCCAAATTTCCTCTTGTGATTGAGTTCAAGTTTCAAAGCATTGTGGTCTGAAAATATGCAGGGAGTGATCCCAATCCTTTGGTACCAGTTGAGACCTGATTTGTGACCCAGTATGTGATCTATTCTGGAGAATGTTCCGTGTGCACTCAAGAAGAATGTGTATTCTGTTGCTTTCGGATGGTATGCTCTGAATGTATCTGTGAAGTCCATCTGGTCCAGTGTGTCATTCAATGCCCTTGTTTCCTTGTTGATCTTCTGCTTAGATGATCTGTCCATTAGGGTGAGTGGGGTGTTAAAGTCCCCTACTATTATTGTATTATTATCAATGTGTTTCTTTAATTTTGTTATTAATTGGTTTATATAATTGGCTGCTCCCAAGTTTGGGGCATAAATATTTACAATTGTTAGATCTTCTTGTTGGATAGATCCTTTAATTATTATATAGTGTCCTTCCTTATTTCTTATTACAGTCTTTGGTTTAAAATCTAATTTGTCTGACATAAGGATTGCCATCTCAGCTTTCTTTTGAGGTCCATTAGCATGATAAATGGTTTTCCACCCCTCACTTTCAATCTGGAAGTGTCATTGGGTCTAAAATGAGTCTCTTGCAGATATCATATGATGGGTCTTGCTTTTTATCCAATCTGATACCCTGTGTCTTTTGATTGCAGCATTTAGCCCATTTACACTCAGAGTAACTGTTGAAAAATATGAATTTAGTATAATTGTATTACCTGTAAAGTCACTGTTCCTGTATATTGTCTCTGTTCCTTCCTGGTCTATGTTATTTTTAGACTCTCTGTTTGCTTAAAGGATCCCCTTCAATATTTCTTGCAGGGCTAGTTTAGTGATCACTAATTCTTTTAGTTTCTGTTTGTCCTGGAAGTTTGTTTTGTTTTGTTTTGTTTTGATTTTTCCTTCTATTTTGAATGATGGCCTAGCTCGATAAAGTATTCTTGGCTGCATATTTTTCTTATTTAGCACCCTGAATATATCATGCCAGTTCTTTCTGGCCAACCAGGTCTCTGTGGATAGGTCTGCTACCACTCTAATGTTTCTGCCCTTGTAGGTTATGGACCTTTTGTCCTGAACTGCTTTCCAGATATTCTCTTTGTCTGAAATTTGCAAGTTTCACTATTGTATGTTGCAGTACTGACCCATTTTATGGATTTTGAAGAGCGTTCTCTGTGCCTCCTGAAATTTAATGTGTGTTTCCTTCCCCTGATTAGGGAGGCTCTCCAGTATAATTTGCTCAAATATACTTTCTGCCCTTTCCTCTCTCTTTCCTCTTCTTCTGGGATCTCAATTTTTCTAATATTGTTTCACTTTATGGTAATCACTTATGTCTTGAATTTTCCCCTCGTGAGCTAGTAATTGTTTATCTCTTTTTCTTAGCTTCTTTATTCTCCATCATTTTGTCTTCTATATCATTAATTCTCTCTTCTGTCTCATTTATCCTTCATTAGAGTCTCCATTTTTTTATTGCATTTCATTAATAGCCTTTTTGATTTTGCCTTGATTATATTTAGTTCTTTTATTTCTCCAGAAAGGGATTCTCTAGTGTCTTATATGCTTTTTTAAAGTCCAGCTAGTATTTTTATAATCATTTTGAACTCTAGTTCTGACATCTTACTTATATCCATACTGATTAGGTCCCTGGCAGTCAGTACTGCCTTTTGTTCTCTTTTCTGAGGTGAGTTTTTCCATCTCGTCATTCTGTCCAGAGAAGAATAGTTGAATGAGAGAACACAATACTAAAACGGCAACAACAACACCAGAGAAATATACACTAAACAAATCAGAAGAGACCCGAAAGTGAAACAAAAATACAAAATAAAAAGAGAGAGAGAAAGAATATAATCAGACAGGTGAACAGAACAGAGCAATACAGTGGATTTTGTGTGTATTTTGGTCTGTTTTTTGAAAACTAGATCCCACAATTGTAAAGAAAGAAAAACTTATGTATGTACAAAAATAAAATTAAATGCAATGAAAGGATAGAACGTAACTGTATGAATGAAAATTAAAAGACGAAAGAAAAATTTTTAAAAAGAGAATATAATTAGTCAGGTGAACAAAAAAGAGCAATACAGTGGATTTTATGTGTATTTTGGTCTGTTTGTTAAAAGAAACCCTACATCCCAAAATTGTAAAAAAAGAAAAACATATATATACAAAAATAAAATCAAATAGATTGAAAGGATAGAATGTAACTGTAAAAATGAAAATTAAAAAAGACTTAAAAAAAGAGTTGATAAAATAAGAAATTGATTGTAAAAAGAAAGAGAAAAAAATAAAATTGAAAGACTAAAGAATCTTGAGCAAAAAAACACGAATTCTATATACTATTTTCCCCTCGTGCTGGAGATTTGCAGTTCTGTGTAACTGGTAAACTTGGTCTTAGCTGGATGTTCTTGCTTATCTTCTGGGAGAGGGCCTGTTGTGCTGATTCTCCAGTGTCTTTTCCCCTGGCTGAATTGCACTGCCCTTGCCAGGGGGCCAGGCTAAGTAAGTGGCTCCGGATTGCTTTATGAGGCTTTTGTTCCCTGAAGGCTTTCCATACCACTTTAGAGGATGAGAATGAAAGTGGTGGCCTCCCAGTCTCCAGTTCCAGAGCCAAAAGGTCGAGCCCCCCAGTCCCCAGTGCGCCCTCAGGGAAAAGCAGTCAATCACTTCTGTCTCTCTGGTCTCTGCACTCTGTGCTTACCCAGCCTGTGACTGAGTGTTTCTATCTTAGGCACAATACCCCATTTCGAGTCTCCAAACCCTGCAGCCTCCTGAGGCTTATACCTGTGCTGCTCCTCCCGGGGGGATGGAGGGGGATCTTGCAGAGGTTCTGCTGCTTGCTGGGCCCTGCTTGGGGGGAGCAGCCACCTGACCCTGCCGTGGTTTGTGCTTTATGGCAACCCCAAGCTGAAAGCCCACTCCTGGGCTTGCTGATTGCAGCTGGCTTCCCCACTCGGATGCCTGGGAACTCTGCTGCTCTCAGGCACCACTGGTCTTCCTGTGACCCTGAGGATCTTGAGACTACATGTCCCACCTGTGATTCTGCTCTGCTTTGCCACCTGAGTGCTTTTCAGGCAGGGACCTCCCTTACTGGAGCAGACTTCTAAAAGTTCCAAATTTGTGCTCAGCTGCTATATCACTTTCTGGTAGCAGCTGATGGAGGCTCCCCCCATGGTATTGACCCATTTTATGGATTTTGAAGAGCGTTCTCTGTGCCTCCTGGTTTCTCTTCCCATATATTGACTCAGATTTACTTCTCTGCACCTCCAACCTTGCAGAAAGTGGTCACTTTTTTATTTGTCAAGTTGCAGCTATTATTTTCTTATATCTTTGGTTGAGTTTGCAGGTGTTCAGAATGATTTGATAGCTATCTAGCTGAATTCTTGGGACCAGACAAAACTAAGGTCTCCTACTGCTTTGCCGCCATCTTGGCAAAAAAAACAAAAATTGTAATTGGCTTGTTTAAATAAATTTCATGGCTGACTATGTAATGAAACCCTATACTCAGGGATAAACAAGAACTGTGCCTGGTCCCTTTGGTAAGAAGTTTGTTTTGTTAGAGGATCTGACCCACAGGAGCGGAGTGGAGAGGCAAATGAAGATAGGCCATTTAAAAAAAAGTAATTCGTTTATTTATTTGAGAGAGAGAGAGCAAGAGCAAGTTCTTGGGGTGGGGAGGGGCAGAAAGAGAGGGAGAGAGAAAACCTTAGCAGACTTCCACACTGAGTGCAGAGCCTAACATGGGGCTCAGTACCAGACCCCAAGATCATGACTCAAGCTGAAACCAAGAGTCAGATGCTGAACCAACTGTGCCACCCAGGTGCCCTGAAGTTAGGCCATTTGAGATTCTCCCAATGTCACAAGTGTCAAGACAGCATATAATATTGGATCTTAATTTTATGCCTTATACTACACATGACAACATGGAATAGCAAGTAAAAGAATATGATAGGCAATCACAATCAGAAGTAGTGAAGAATCCAGCTGAGTGCCCATCCATATACGTTTAAAGATGAGTAGTCATGCACTTATGGCTATATCATTATTAAAAGAGTTGAGCCAAATTCTAACCCCCCGATATATTAAGATTTTTCTTTCTGCAGCATAACAAGCTAGCATCAGTATAATTGTACAAGGCTTGCCCAAAGAAAATACACTACCCAAATTCCAACTGCAACTATTTTTATTTTCAGTAGGTTGTTCTGGATGGGTTGTGGTGAGAAGTTATTTGTGTGGCTATAATTGATTTTACATTGAAATTTCTGCTCTTTTGTTAAAATAATAAATTATTTGTTTAAAATAGGATAGTTGGTAAGATTTCATTAGCCAAATAAATGAAATGAATTTACAGTCCAACTGCATTTCCCTCCTGATATATTGAATGGCCAAGTCTTTCTGGGTAGCCTGCATACCAGCCCAGCTATATAGCTCTAAAATCACTTGGTTAGTAATTAGGTGTTTATCAGATTCTTGCTGAAAAGGCATGAGACAGTTATCTGACACAATTATCCTCTGAAGATTGAATCCTCCATTTCTGGTCCTGCTGAGGACATTCACAGGAACACTGAGTGGTTGAAAGCTAAATGCCTTTCAAAAACCCTTGCCTTCTAGAATGTATGCAACACAATTGCCAGTCACAGAATTTTCCTCCATCTTTCATGCATAGCCTTTTGTAGGTGAATCTTTTTGTTACAAGTCTTTGTGCATGTTGACATATTAAAATTACCTTTGACTTGCTCTTCTGCTACTTTGTGTTTTTTACTATAGCATTACTAATAACCAGTCTGAAATTTAATGTTTGCTCCTTTTGTCCCTTCTCCACCACTATATCTTCATAAACTAATCCAACACAAGTGAAGACAATTGCTCAGATTAACTAGGCTATATGTGCATTTGCGGTAATGATATTTCTAGAGCTATTTGCTCTTAAGCAATCTAAAATTTTGCAGCTCATTTAAGTATGAATGTGTAATCTACTCTTAGCTTGGAAATTAATATCAAGCTTTAATATGAATAGTTGTAAAGAACACAGTTATTTAGGCACTTAAAAAGTCAAACCCGAAGTAATAGATTTTAATTTAAATGTCACATCCATTTAAAAATGATGCTGTGACTCATCTCCCAATAGAATTGAACCAATTTTAGGATTCCATACACATTCAAGGCAGTGTATTTGAAATTAACTTGTTTAGAAAATAAAAGCAAATAACAAAAACGAGTACATTTTGCTCTGGTTATTATGGTAAGCATAATGTTTCTGTAAGTGTTTTCTGCCTTTAGCCACCATGATTCCTTGCCTAATGTAATGGCAGTCTTCACAGATAGATGGATTTCATGAATATGATAGCTTTGTGTTTGTATTTCCAACTTCTCTGTAAGTACATTAGTTTAGGTGCATATCATTGTGTTCGTATTACCGTGTTCATTCATCTATCCATTAATTCCACAATTATTTAGTGTTTGCTAAATGGCAGACTTCGCCATGATGCTAGAATTGTAGACTATTGCAACAGTGACCTATGCAGCCTCATGATCTTCAGACTTGCTTGCTCCATGCCCGTGAGTTACAGAGTTTTTATCCTAGAAACCACATTTGTACCATTCTTGCTTCTGCTTAAATGTCTTTTTGCACACAGAGCTCTTTACATCCTGGCTTTGTTCTATATTTTCAGCTTCCTCTCCAAGCACAGCTTCACACATACATGTCACCTGAAATCCCACCTGAATAAAATCATTTATTGTTCTTTAAACACACAGACTCCTTCCTCCATGCCTCAGCACAGCTGGTACTTTTGTTTTGAATTCTGTTCCTCTCCAGTTTTAAACTCTTTTGGCTCGATCAACAACTACCATTCCTTCAAGATCCATTGAAATGTTCACTTCTGTGGTGAACATTTTCCAGTTTGCCAGAAGCCTAATTGCTTCAATCTCATAGAACAGTACTCTATTAAATAAACTCTGTGATAGAAATGATCATCCTACATGTAACTTATCTGGGTCTGTTTCCCCTGCCATAATACAAGCTCTTACTGGGCGAAGACTGTGTGGTATTCATTTTGGAATCTTAGGATGGCATATAATAGGTTCTCAAAGAAATATTATTAAATAAATAAAGTATAGGTACAGGGGCATGGTCATTTTAATATGCTTTTTGGTATATTTTTGCTTCGTTTTGTCTTTAGAAAAGGTATTCTAATAGTGGCATCATATTCCATTAAATACATTTTTTTAAACCTTATTAGATATTTGTATTTATTGGCATTGAATAGTAGCACAGCTTGGGTTGTTCACCTTTAATTTGCGGAATGGCTGGCTTTAATTTAAGTTTTGGTCTCTAAAGTGAAAAAATGAGTCACCAGGCATTCCTTTTCAATTAGATTAAACAGAGAGAAGAGAATGATCATGGCAGCACTCTCTGAAAGGTGAGGATGTTCAGAAGATAACTAACCTCACTCGCTATACAATTGGTTTGTTGTTACTTCCAGGAACTGCCACCAGAACATGCTTGCTAAATCAACTGTTCAGGTTCTCTTATTTTCTCTCATTCTTGTGCTTTCTCCCTTTTTCTCCTCTACCCGTCCGCATTTCTCCCCCTCAGTGTAAGTGTCAAGCCAGACTAGCTTCATATCTAACTTTTCTTTGACCAAACCAATGCCCAGACAGCTTCCTCTAATTTCTGTTATCATGCTAAGATAAATCTGACTTATCGGAGGCAACACTTATTTTTAGAATAGCGAGGCCGTTGATGTTTATTTCCACGTTATGTTACTTGAAAGATGATATTTTCCAGAAAAATATGTCTGCAACTGGATTCACTTTTAGCTAGGATGACCAAACATCATGTGTCCCACTAATTTTCATCAGAATGATGAAATGAAAAATATGATTGAAGGTCAAGTGGGCATAGAATTCATCTGACACAGAGCTAATGTGAGCAGAGCATTTTGAAAACTGCTTTTGTTTGAAAATTGCTTTCTTTTTGTCTTTGTGTACATGAGTATACTTTTAAGGAATCATCTTTGTGAATTTGAACATTGATTTTGAAGAATGCCTGATGTAGACAGTTTTCTTTTTAGCTACAAAATAAAAAGGAAAAAATTCTGGTGGAATTTTCTTTATATTAAATCTTTACATTCTATCTACATCTTTACATGCAACATTTCTTTACATTAAATTATCTTTTAAATTTCCTTATTCTTAACATAATTCTGCTCATATATGAACACAATCTTTTTTTTAAGCAAGTCTGAAAGTTAGGTTGCCTGAAGCAACCCTATAATTAAAGAGAAAGAAGATAAAAAAAAATCTCCATTTTGCTGTCTTTACCTTCGCCTTTATGTTAGCAATACTAATGAACTTCACTATGTTTAGGGTGAAAAATTGATTTGAACCTTTCTTCAGTTACTGCTGTGCTTTTTTTCTCCCTCCCGCCTTAAGGATTTGTGCAGTTTAATTTGGCATTGATTCTTTAATGATTATGGTAACTATAGTAGAGAGACTGGTGTTTATCTTCATCATGCCCTGTAGATAGCACATTACATTTATTTTTATACATAACTGCATTTCGATCATTTAGATAAGATACTCTGGCCAGTGGTTGACAACCATCTTACTGTCTTTATTGATTTTATATTTTAATCTTGAAATGCATATATGAATTCTTGCAATTCACTGTGTTAAAATATCTAATTCAAAACTCATGCTAGTGTTGCTTTAAACCAGTGATGAAATGCCAACTTCAATATGCTGAAAGGAGACCAAACATTAAGTAGAACTTATGGTGATTGCTAATTTGACTGTCTTCATGCTGCTCATAGTACTTTATTTGAAGATGTCGATCAGTATTTTGTGTATGCCATGTGCAATGTTTTAAGAACTATTGAATACTTCAGATTCTCATTTTGTAGCAATAAAATAATTATTTGTCCTTTCTTTCTGATGATTCTCTTAAAATTATAACTTAGTAATGTTCTTAGAACACCTCACTGCTAGTTGATATTTTTGATGTTTTTCTTTTCTTTTCTTTTTTTAAGATTTTATTTATTTGAGAGAGAGAGAGAGAAAACAAGTGGGGGGAGGGGCAGAGGGGGAGAGAGAGAGAGAGAAGCAGACTCCCAGTTGAGCAGGGAGCCCCATGCAGGGCTTGATCCCCGGACCCGGAGATTATGACCTGAGCTGAAGGCAGTTGCTTAACCGACTGAGCCACCCAGGCATCCCAATGTTTTTCTTTTAAACAATCTTCAGTTTCATCACTATGTCTTTAAACACCCTAATGAGTGAAATGTATAAAACAATCAGAAGTTTAATATTTTGGAAGTTTTTAGGAATATAGCAGATCCTTAAATTTTGGCAAATTGCTTACTGTCTTAGGGCTGCTATCACAAAATGCCTTAGACTAGGTGGATTGTAAACAACAGAAATTTATTTCTCATAGTTTTGGAGGTTGGGAAGTTCAACATCAAGTCCCTGGCAGATCTGGTGTTTGATGAGGGCCGATTCTTGGCTCACAGACAGCAGGCTTCCCTTCTCCCCATGACTATCTGGGCTCTTTTATAAGGGAACTAATCTCATTCATGAAGACTCCATCCTCATGACCTAATCACCTCCCAGAGGCCCCATCTCCTAAAATCATCATATTGGGGATGTGATGATTAAGTTTCAACATATAAATTTTGAGCAGACAGAAACATTGTCCATGGCATTTTTTGAATTTAGTATAGGTTGAAGAGTAAGAATTCTAAAATGTTGTATGTCTCAGATTACTTTATCTTTTGACTATTAATTCATGGTAACATATCTGTCTACATGGTCCTAATAGATGGACTATGTTAAGTAAATTGACTAAATAAATTTAAAAAAAAAAAGAGTTTCTTTGACTCTTTGTCCTGACTTGGTAACGTATTTCAGTTCATTTTGGATACAAATTAGAGAGTCTCAAATCCTCTCATTCTTTATATACAGCCTGAGGTTTATCACCATGTCCTGAGTTTTCTCATGGTATATTTAAAATGGTGTATTTCCTAGAAATGTAATGAGAATTAATTAATCTTTGTGAAATGAGTGGAGGCATAATTGGATATAGGGTCTGTGATCCATCCAAATAAAACTGAAGTGTGAATAGTAATATAGCTCTGCCTATATATCCAGGAGCTTCAAGAAATTAGGTGACAAACCACTGAAAATCTTGCTAATTCCCTTACTTCCTCTATTCCTGATTAACTCTACCCTGTTTTCTAGGTTTGTCTTTATCTTGCCTTCACTCCTTTATTTTCTAATCATGGATTTTATTCTCAGTATTGATTTCAAATTCATTTTCCTAGAGTCTTTTACTTATAGTTTCTTTTCTTTACAAAATCCATGTATATAAATGAAGTCAGAAAGTTAATAATGACACTTTAAACCTAGGATATTAATAATTCGGGGTTTAGGATAATGTAGACATTTGGCTAAATATATAGTATCTACATCCTCCTAAGAGTGATGGGTTCCCTAAGTATATGAGAAGGCAAAGGTATTATAAATGAATTATAAGGCAAGTGTCTGTGTATAAATGTTTTAATCTATTTAGCCCTAAACCCTAAATGTGCTTTAAGTGCTGCTTTTTGTTTATTTGTTTGTTTCAAGTTTTTATTTAAATTCTAGTTGGTTAACATATAGGGTGATGTTGGTTTCAGGAGTAGAATTTAGTGATTCGTCACTTTCAGCATATTACACCCAATGCTCATCACAAGTGCCCTCCTTAATACCCATCACTCATTTAAGTGCCCTGCTTGTATATGTAGTGTGCTATTTTCAAATAATACTTTTTATAAGAGATGTGACATTAACTTAAGAATTTGGTAATAATTTGTCCAGTTTAACTTGTCTATATAAAAGGATTAAATCAGCATTTTTAGAAGGTATTATATACCTTTTATTATTATTTCAAATTTAAAGCACCCCTAACTAAACAGAAGCCATAATAAATTCTTAATAAGGTTCCCTACAGACTTATATATGTATTATTATTCTAGAGAACTCTAAAGTAAGAGTAAATTAGCCAGTCATTTATAAAAATTACACACACACATTTCTTTTTTTTTTTTTTAAGATTTTATTCATTTTTTGACAGAAAGAGACACAGTGAGAGAGGGAACACAAGCAGGGGGAGTGGGAGAGGGAGAAGCAGGCTTCCTGCAGAGCAAGGAGCCGGATGCGGGGCTCGATCCCAGGACCCCAGTGTCATGACCTGAGCCGAAGGCAGACGCCCAACGACTGAGCCACCCAGGTGCCCCACACACATTTCTTATTAAGCTTTCCATTTACTAGATGGATATTTTGAAAATAGCACACATTTCTTTTTTCTTTTTTCTCTGTTCTTTGTTCTTTTTCTTTTTTGGCTTCTAGTGTCATATGCTTCGCCAAATTCTATTGCCTTTCCTTTGCAGTGTCTTAATATTTATACCTTCTTTTTATCCCCCTAAGTAGACTTTATAGAGGATCCTGTTCACCACACATATGAGAATATACTAATAATCCTCTACATGGTTCTTTTGTCTTGATTCACTTTCATTCCCAAGTTATACAGTTGTTACCTAGTTTTATCTTCCCATATAAGTTGATAAGAAAAAAGTTGTTGATAGGAAAAAAACCTTGAATCACACTGTTGATAAGAAAAAAACCTTGAATTAGCCTTGTATTCAGGACTTTGCAATTCTTTGATGTTTTGATTTCGTGGAAAGAAAAATAGTAGAGTTGATTTCAATTCACTTACATGTGCTAACTACGTATATTCATGCAGACAAGTCTCGTGAAGGTTCTGAACTCATAATGTCATATGGAAGATAATGATTTATGTATTATTTTCCTGATATAATTAAATCTGATGGGCTAATAAATAAACTGTGAAGTGCTGCATATAGATTATGTCTTATTTTTATTTTTTATTTCATATCTTCTGTTGTAGCAACACTTATCTGCACAAAGGTTGTCTCCCCTCACTCTCTTTCCTGGTTTCTGCAGTTGTGTGATTTCAACACACCCTGTAAAGCCTAGGCCACCCCAGGCCCCTCCCCACCTTCAGCTTCTTCCATGGCCAACTTCATCCTTTGTGTCTTTGTCACTAATATAAAATAAATTATCTACTGCTCTAACATTAAGAGTGTAGATTTGTTTCATATCTCTATGAATCTCCACTGCCTGGCACAGAGCTCTCCATATATTAAGTGTGCAAAAATGTTTATTAACTATTTTTTTAAGATTTTATTTATTTATTTGCTAGAGAGAGAGAGCATGGGCGAGAGAAAGTGAGCGAGAGTACAAGCAGGGGGAGCTGCAGGCAGAGGGAGAAGCAGGCTCCCCACTGAGCAAGGAGCCCAATGCAGGACTCAATCCCAGGACCCTGAGATCATGACCTGAGCCGAAGGCAGCCACTTAACTGACTGAGCCACCCAGGCGTCCCAACTATTTATTTATAGCTCTCTCACCAAACCTAATTTTGCATTCTTAATTCTTTTTTAAAGTTCCAAAATTTTCCAAAGACTCTTTTGAGTAGAGACCTTTAATTTTCATGATTGATTTTCCTTTAGGTGTTCTAGGGGGGTAGTGTCATTTGAGTAGACCAAACTTCAGTTTATCTCATTTGTAAAGAGGGAGAGTATCTCCTTACTGTGTGTAGTTTGCTGACTGATTCTTCTATTATATGCAGAATTCAAAAGGAGTCTGGCCTTTCCTGGTCTTTGATCTCACAAGGACAGCCAGGTTTGGGGCTCACCTATTACCCACAGGCCACTGTTGTTTCTTTTATCTAAGAGTAGGACAAAGAAAATCAACAGTTCCTGGTGTTGTTGTTTTGGGGAACATTTCCAGCTGTTCTAACTTTTGACTCATTGGGTGACAATCAGTTAAGCAGAAGCTGAATACGATGAAAAGGTTGAGAAGATGAGACTCCAAAAACTATTTTGATTTCCCAGAGCACTTTTTGTTTTCAACTGAAAAGGAAAACAAAGAGAGTAGTGTAACTTAAAGAAGAACAAATTTTGGTTAGTAACAAGGAAAGCTTTGGTAAATATAGTTTCTGTCCTAAATATGAGAGAGAGAGAGAGAGAGAGAGAGAGAGAGAGCTACCTATGCTGAGGAGTTTCAGAAGAGACTGAAATATACTCATTGTGATACACTGATACGCTTAGGGAATGTTTGTGTTCTCTTAAGTAATCCAAAATGTATGCCTAAGAAGTATGTTTTACTTTGTTGAACCATGCATTTACTTAAATTAATTTCTTATAGGACCTTTGTGCTTTCCAAGAAATTTCATAGTAATTAGTAGAACAAATTAAAACTATCTTTAAGGCAATCCTCCTCCTAAAAGCAGGCAGGCAATACATTTATTTTTATTTGAAAATGTACACCAGCAACACATATTCATGCACAGCATATGCATATAACATTTTACCTTTTAACACCAAGGCGCCTGTGAAAGTATCAATATCATCATGGGGGTGGACATTACATAGCTCTATATGTTTGTTAAATTTAAACCTATGCTGTAAATAGGTTCATTTTATCATATATAAATTTAACTTAATAAAGTTCATTAAACTAAATCAAAACCCCTACTGTCTTATAAGTTAAACCTAAAACAGACACTATTCAAATGTGAAGCAACATGTAAATACAAATCAAAGATTGGTTCCATCTTCATCCTGGAGGAACCTCATTGGATGCTATTTGAAGTTCGGAGTCATGATGTTATTAATATTAATAGATATCAGGTGATGAAACACACTATTCTAGACACTCCATGCATATTATCTCACCTGATGATGTAACTATTATTATTATTCACATTTTATATTTGAGAAAGATGAGATTAAGAAAGCTTAAATTTTTTTGCCTAAAGTCAAACAACATGAATGGTAGAGTTGAGATCCATACCCAAGAATTCAGTATTACCATCTATGCTTCTAGAATAGTACACTGTGTTACTTCCATAGATTTATCATTCCCAACAAAATTATAAATATATATATATATTTTAAGATTTATTTATTTATTTGAAAGAGAGAGAGAAAGCACAATCCTATTAACATAACTGGCAGAAGTTCAACCAATTATAATAAATATTTATACCTCCAGGGTTATTTTGTTATGTTTATTGCATTGATTTTATTTTATTTTTAAAGGCTATTTTTTAAAGATTTATTTATTTGAGAGAGAGAGAGAGAGAGTGAGCACATGAGTGGGGGAAGGGGCAGAAGGAGAGAATCTCAAGCAGACTCCACATTGAGCACTGTGCCGGACACTGGGCTCAGTCTCACAACCCATGAGATCATGACCTGAGCTGAAATCACAAGTTGGAGGCTTAACTGACTGAGCCCCTTAGGTGCCCCTGTTGCATTGATTTTAAAAGAAGAATGCACATGTTTTATGGGGGCTTTTATTTTCGATGGCTAGTGGCAGCAAATAAGGTATATGTAATTATTAATGAAATGGTTAGAATATAAGCAACCACAGATATGAACATCTCAGTTTCAATAAATATACTTTAAAGTATCATTTAACTAATATAATGATTTTAAATTTTCAAATAATAAGCAAATCATAAACAACCTCTAGGTTCAAACATGCTTTTATTTACATCAAAAGCTGAGGCCAAACTACTATAGGGAATAGTTTACTATAGCTTTCTATAAAACTATAAGGAATATGGATCTAGAGTTTATCTCAAAACGGGGACTTTGATGTCTAGTGGACATAATAATCAAATGTTAGAGAAAGGAGGAAGATGGGAATATCCCTAGGCAAGCAGAATCCAAGATGACAGGGTATCTGTTACATCAAAACCCAGTCAAGCAGAAATTACTAGGATGCAGTTTATTTATACATTTTCTCTGGAAGAACTGATCATCTCTACATCACTGAGAAATGTGACTATAAGCCAAAACACCAAGGGATAACTGAGAAAGAAGCCTCTGGACAAACTAACAATCGCAGAGTTTGGATTGAAGAGTGGAACTGTTCATCTACGTTTGTGATTATCTGAAATCTAATCTACTTTCTACTCTCGTTTGACACTTAAAACAGATAATACATGGAACATAATGGGGGTATGTGATGTCATTTATGAGTAGGATACCAGGGTAAGGAGAGTTACAAAGGCATTAGCTCCAGTCAAGGAAAATGGGTAACAAACATGAGCCTACAGTAGCCAAGAATATTTCTTTGCAGGCAAGGTTCTAGCCCAGACAGGAGGGGCTTGCAGAATTCTTAAAGAGAAGAAATAATCCTCAAATATCTTAAGTAAGTTCAGTGATTGTAGTGTCTGGCAGGAGGATTAGGAGGCTCTGCTAAAGGAAAACTTGGCAATTAACTGTACAGTGATAAGAAAGTAAGGACAGCTCAGCTCACCTAGACAAATTGATGGTGGCTTTGTGGGGGTAAACCTACAGACTCAAGTAGGTCACCCTTTTTTCAAGTTGTCATTCTGAGTGTCACAAGATGTGTGCTAGAACTTTCTTTTTCTTTGGGGACACATTACATTTTCTTTGTGCTAGATTTATGTAGTTTTGACTAAGTGAGTACATGTCTTTCTATGTCCTAGCTCCTGAATGTAATGTTAAGTCCTGCAAAGTGTTCTTGTGTAATGTCACCTGCCCCCCGACCCCAACACCAGCCATTGGTTTCATTTCCTTTCCCAGGGTCCTTTGTGAACATTTATTATAAGTTTCTGTACTGTGGTTATGGCCTCCATGCTAACTTTCTTCATAATTACTTTATATCCTTCACATTCCTACCAGAGTTATCTTCTCAATAATTTGAGTCATATTATTATCTATCATTAAACTCGACAGTGATTCCTCATTGCCTGTCTTTATCTTTCCAGTTTTCTATCATACTGTATTCTGGCAAACTCTACCATCAGCCAAATAACTCCCTTACAGTTCCCTAAATATATCAATGTATTATTGATATATTTAGGGAACTGGAATACACCACATACACACACACACACACACACACACGCATATATATATATATATATTTCCTTTGAATATTTGCTTATTTTGTTCTCTCATTTTAAAAAGTATTTTCTATTTATCAAATACTATCTCATATCACAAATGCCATGTCTTTAGTGTAAGTTTGGTCGGTTCTCCCAAGCAAAACTGATCCGTCTTCCTCCTGAATTCCTGTAGTTTTATTCTGCCATCTGTTAAAGTCATCATCTACAAGGCACTATTTTATATTTCTTGGGTCCATCATGACTGATAACAGAGTGCTTTGTTCAGAATAGAACATCTACAAAAGTTTTTTTTTTAATGTGTTTGTTTATAAATTGATGTCATTAAAGTGGCCTCAAATTGTTTGTATACCTGAATAAAGAGAAACTATTTAGTTTTGTCTTCTGCTGTATCTTCAAAGTAGCATCGTGACTTGCTCATTATAAGCTGTTTGTAAATATTTGCTTAGTGAATGAGTAAGTTTTCTGGACCCCAGAGTTTTCTGGACCTGATGAGAGTGTTCCAACTAAATTGGTGAGAAGACAAAAACATGTATCTGGTATTGCCTAAATGCTAGAGAAAACCAATGAATTATTTGCTAATTATATCTGATTGAAAATGCATTTTAAAAATTAATAAATACTATATTTGTTCAAAATGTATATCCTAAAATATATTCAGTGTAAGTTGTATTTAACTACTTACATATTTTATCATTTTGAAAAATGATATTTCAAATGCATTTAAACTATAATTTTTCACAAAATATTTTTAGTACTACCTTTTTCTCAACATAGCTAACCATTAAAAAATAATTTGCTATTTGTTTTTTTCTTCCAGATAAAACCTATCTGTCACTGGCTGGGTGTAATGCAAGGAAGGGACAAAGATGAAATGGAAACATGTTCCTTTTTTGGTCATAATATCACTCCTCAGCTTGTCCAAAGATCACCTGTTCCAGGCCCAGGTTATTGCAGGTAAGTGCCAAGCATCTGTTTTATCAAATCATGGCCAGTATACTTTCTTCGCTTTAAATTCATTTTTCATTGTGTGTCTTGTAAATCAAACTTGTTCATTTGCTTTCAAATGTGTAAGTCTGTGTGAATGGTTTCTTAAGTATGTGTGCTGATATGTTTCAGGGATCAAATATTCTTGAATACAGAGCACTTTATTAATTCCCTAGAGAAAGTGAGAAAATTGACAAAAATATTCACTGTTACTGAAACATGTGAAGAGTTACTAGATTAACTTGGTGAATTAGAGTGGTGGAAGAAGAATAATTATAGTTGAGAAGAAATGTGTAGCACAAAAAGAAAAAGCAGTTACAAATGCATGTTAGTACCATAGAAAAGGGCCATCAAGAAAAGTGAAGTATTTAAACCTGAAATTCCTTTAGAGGAGTGTCCTGTTAATTAACAGGCTGAACAGTGTCAGAGTAAAAATGCAACATGCTACCATAGTTACTGTTGTTTCCAGTGAAGTTAGAACTGGTGTCCTTGAAGTCGTAATTTTATTAATGGCGCTAGAATAACATTGCTGTAAAAAGCTTTACTCAAACTCTTTTATAGGAAATTAACTAAACCCAATGCTATGGTACAGGAAAATTGAAAAATGTATTGATACACTAATGAAAATATAATGTCAACTTTCCTCTTAGATAAAGCTATGGGAATGAATTGTAGTTAATTTGGATAGGTTTAATTTATCATCATAATTTAGGCAAGTTATTCATAAAAGAATGGCAGATGGTGTTGCATTAAATTAAACCTTGAAGTTTGGGTTTTATTTATTTTACTGTTGTATTTATTTTAATATTTGGCACCAATGTGTAATTTATCATTTGTATCCACACACAAATCAGAATTTTCAAATAATCTAGGGGCTTGACTTTTTCTCCCTTGCTAGGTTAAAACGGGTACCTGGCAGATAAGGGAGTTGTGAATAAACAAATGGAATTATATCTGTTAAAAACATTTCCATAGGGTGAAAGTATACAGAAAATTTAGTCTGTTGTAGCAAAGTACATTTAGCTACTTTGTACTTAATACACTACTGAAATTACTAAAAGTTTTTATTTTTAACCTGTTTCTACATTCCCTTCTCTTTCCACAATTCTGTTGAGTATTGCTTAAAATTAGTGAATGAACCAAATATCAAAGATTGGCAATATGAAAAATGTGCATTTTTAAAGTACGTGAAAAATGCAAATTAAGTACAAAATAATTCATCATTTTTCAAATTGTCAGGCAGGGTAAAGAGGGTATTTGTATGAAAATGTTTTGAAAACCATGACTGTAGATACATACAGATATAGATTATAGCTTAGATATAGTTATCCTTAAACTGTCTGGCCAGCCAGTGACTATTATAGGTCAACAAATTCAATCCATGATCTAGTTATCAAGCAGGTAATCAAATCTCAAAATGATCACGTGTCGTTTGCATCATCTTTACCTAGATATCTGGAAGAAGGAATGCATGCATTATTGTGTATGGTGGGAAGGAGTAAGGTTTATGTATGAAATATAAAGTTACCTTTTCATTCAAGAAGATACTGTATCATTTCAAAGAAGACCAATCAACTTGAACATTTAGGTCTAAATTTGTCAAAACTCTGCAATTACTATCCTATATGCAAACATTTTTATAACTAAAGAGAGCTTAAAATAAATGAATTTATTGCTTCATACAACATGTAGATTGGCTTCAGAGGTCATCAATCAGTTTTCATTTAGTTAACAAGATGTCCTACAGATTAGTAACTCAGGGCCCACTATGAGGCAACATCTTAAAAAGAAATATGAGTACTGACTGAAAAGGGGGTGCATAAAGTTAAATGTCTGTCTTGTTCAGGACAACAGAGTTCAAGAATTATTTCAAAGTAATTTACCTGCCAAAAGAAATATACTGTTAGCTTTTCAAAAGGAACACCTGCGGACCGGAAGTCATTTTCCTACCCGCTGCCCCCAAGGAGCATTGGTTTCAGGCTAAGGAGATGACAAAACTACGGAGAGGAGTCATCCGCCTCAGATTCTCTCCTTCATGTTAATCCTAGAATGAACTGAGGCCCTGATGTCTTTTGTTGTTGTGGTTCTAGCTTTCTCAAGTTCAGTAGAGATCCGGACCTGGAGTGAGTTTAGTGGAGTTTAGAGGGAGCAATGATGGGAAGATCAATATCAACATCTTTTTAAAAAACCGTTTCTCATTCACCTGATTTACTTCCACTCTTCACCTTGAGAGAAGAATATTCTCCTTCATCAGAAATTTATTGCAAAAGGCAGATAAATGAAAAAAAAGTCACAAGTTTCTGAAAAACTAAGAAGTATATGGTCTCTAGAACTTAATGACTTATCTTAGCAGAAGTGTAGACAGGCACAAGATGCCTCAGGGCACAAAATAAAAAAAAAAACAATGCAAATAACCATCACAATGCAGATTATTTTATTAACACAATAATCAAGCGGTTTTCAATAAACCTGTGACTTGGTTACTTGGTGTCATTAAATATTAAAATATTTGAATATAACGCTTGGCTTGATGGATAACCCAGCTCGCATTTTTTTTTTTATTTTCTCTTCTGTCTCCCTATATAATGCATTGTTAAAACAGCTTATCTTTTATCATATTTACATTTTCGTATATTTACAATATTGTATGGGAAGTGGTTGGTGTGTCAGGGCAGGTGGCCTAGAAATTACACATTAAATCAAAAAATACTTTTGTTTAAAACTATAAATCAGTTTTAAGAGAAAGGAATAATTAAAAGGTGGATTCTGGGAATGGTTAGGCTGCTGTAACAATTCAGAGTCGTAGCCTGTTGAAAACCTGCCGCTGAATGAAAACCACTGCTAGATGTTTGTCTTGTCACTTTACCTCATCTTTTATTTACATACAAAGCACTCTTAAGCCAACCGTGGTTATCTCCCGAGGCACTCTGTATCTGGGCTATGCCACATCCTTATTTAATCTCTCCTGCAAAGGACTCTGACAGATACCCATCTTTATATTTTAAACATCCACCTCTGATTGCAACAGATGTCAGGAAGACAATGAAAGACAAATGTTAAATGATATGTTTTAAAAGTATACATTTCATATACAGTGGGTTGATATGAAAATTTGAAGAGCATCTATGGTAAAAAAAAAAAACAACACAACAATGCTGAATTCTAGGTGTATATTGTAAAATTTTAAATGGAAATACATGGGGGGGGGGGAAGCCCACAAGGTTGCATTTGTATTTGAATAAATCCAACAGCCCACTTTAAAGTTAAAGGTGATTTATTTTTCCCTCTCTCTTCTCTACATATGCAGCAGCGTTTTCCTTCATTAGAGATGCAGGTGCTGACAGGGTGATTTCCTTTGCCCTGCCTCATGTCAACAAGGCTTGAGTGTGAAATTGTCTGAAATGATTTACTGCTTACCCTCCCCACCTATCCATTCGCCAACACTTCAGTACCTTGCTGTTTTACCCAGAGGACAGTAATTGCAATGAGCTAAGTGTTATCTGGGTTTGAATCATCTATAGATAAATTTTGAATTTTAAACAAAGAATTCTTCATGTAAAAATCTAGAAACGATAGGACACATATACATACAATTCCCAAATATACCTATTTTTGTGCGTTTTATTTTTTTCACATGCCTAACAGATTGTTGAATAGATTGAGGGATTGTTTCAGATTTTAAAAATCTCCTTTGTAATGTAAAAACGATAAAATAGAAAGTCTATTTCTGAAACTGAAATGTGATAGACTCTTCAAACATTTCTTTTGGAGTACGTTATTTAACTAATAATGTTGCATATATACATCCTACAAAGGTTTTTATCTACAGGAATTATTTTTCCAATGGTTGTGATTAGTTTCTGTAGCACAGTAGTCACAGGCAGTGATAAGAAAAAGGCGTAATATTTGCAGTTACAGAGATCACTTATTCATGGGCAGTTTGATTTTTTTAAACTGCATTGACTATTCAGAAATTAATTAATTTTACAAACTTAAAAAGTTAATTGTCTCTTCTATTAGAATATAACATTTAAACTTAAAAGTACTTTAACAGGTTACTTAGCTCTTTCAATTATGCACTGATAGAGGTGTTACTATAAACAAAAGTAAAAAAATAAATAAAAATAAGTAAATAAACAAAAGTGATTATGATTTTATGTGCTAGTTGACAAATCTGTATGACTCTAGAATTGCCTCTTAATGTATTTCCCATAGATTATATTTTTCAGAAACGCTTTAGATGTTCATTAAAAATAAAGTTTTCTAGGGCCCATGGCAGAATCGCTAAAACAGAGAGAGCCTGGATTTGAAGCCCCAAAACCTGAAGTTTTATAAGCACCCCAAATTACTCTAATACACAGAAAATTTGAGAAACACTGCTTTGGACAAAATTTAAGTTGATAAATAGTTGAGTACATTAAGAAATGTTTACTCTCTGAGGAAGGAGTCACATGAGAGGGGGATAAAAGGACTTGAAGATAATTCTTTAAGATATTTCAAGGATTTGGGGGAGCAGATTTGAGGCTATTGCTGGTTTATTTTGCTTTGTTTTTACCTATTTTTTTGCTATTTTGATCTCATAGTAATACTTAGAGATTCAGAAATATTGTTGATCGCACTGGAGGAAAGGCACTAAACTAATATGTCAGTGAAAATTAACGTATATATTTTAAAATTGCTTTATAAAATATTTAGTTTTGCCTAATTAGTACAATTTCTCCTAAATTTTGACCACGCCTTAATGAAATGTTTATTCAGACATTAGGTGTCTGGGAATTTATGACCAAATTAGAATAATATATCAATTATGCAAATTTTCTGTAAAAAGAGATTAAGAGCCCAGTGTTTTTCATTATAACTAATGGGAGCCCTAGCTACTTCTACCTTCATGGGTTTATTCCACCATAAAGAATATTAAACATATTTTAATGTTTGTGTTGACATTAACATGAGTATAATCTTTCACTTTTTCTGATTTTAAAATAAAAATATTTTCATGGGCCCCTAACTGTATTGTTGGCCCACACTATGCCACTGTGGCTAGTGGGCAAGTCAGTTCGGTTAAGAACCATGAAAAGACAAAGTATGAATTTATGACTTATACCTCAATGTGATGGCTACAAAAAATATTTACTACAAATGAAATACAATAAAACTTTGTATCACAGATTTCTCTAAGTTTTATAGGAGGCTACAAAGCCAGAATATAAGAGAAACCACATATTCTCTGAATGTTACTTTTCATAATTTAATTTTAACCAAAATAATAAAGAACCTAGCCATACCAAGAAAGAAAGGGGGGGAGGGGGGATGTCAGTAAGGGGGAGGGAAGACTACTCAGGAAACATTAAAAACATCAAAATGTCATAGCGGAGAAAAGAAGACTTTTGGTTCAGATAAGTCTGTGTTTGAATAATATCTCCACTATATATTAGTTCTGTTACCTTGGTCAGTAAGTTAGTCTCTCCTTATGTCAGTTTACACTTCAGAAAGAAAGTTAGAATTAGTTTGTGTTGGGTCTGAACTAAAGATAAAATATTCAAAGAATTCGGGATCCTGAATGGATTCTATATATGGAAGTTGTTCTTAATAACTTTGATAATAACATTATTATGATCTATACTGTGTGTTACCAGCCTAATCTGCAGTATATGGTTGTAGCAGGACAGTAACTAACTACAGAAGCCATTGAGGGAAAACAGATGCATAATCAAGGATGAGATCCTGTGATAAGGTCTTTGCCAAATGCCCTTTAGAACCTAGAGCGACAACTTGAGGACCTCACAGAACATTTCACAGAGCAGGCAAACAAAATAAGAATCTGTTGGAAAGTAAGCACTTATTAAGCACCTACTGTGAGCTATGCACTTTAGTTTTATAAGTTCTAACTGGTTGGAGAGGGGTGAGTGGGAAAGAAAATCCCATTATTTTATTACGGGATGCATTTTATTGCATTATTTTATTGTATTATTACGGGATGTTTGGAGATGAGTCCAGAGAGATTTGAAATTCAAATCTTGAGGAGCCTTTTATACGATGCTAAGAAGCTGTAAATGTAAAAAGAAATTGTCTTTCTGGAGTTGACAAACATAATGAAAATCAATTATTATCTAATTTTCTAGTTAGAATAAATGATCATAATGATAGAATACAGGAAAACACTCCTGGAAGTTTTTTCAAAAGTATTATCAATACCTAAAAGAATAAGTAGTACATAGAAATTATTCACTGAATGTTTATTGATAAATGAATAAGGTAATGAGAGGAAGAGATTACAGAAAAAAATATCAGAATCCTCAGTATAGATCAGGCAACAGAGAAGGAAAAGAGATTTGCAAAACATATGGATATGGAGTCAGAAAAGCTGAAGGATCATGGGAAGTGAAAGAAAGGAAGAAGATGAGTAAAGGATGACCCTAAGATTCATTGTTGGAGGATGGGCAAATGGTGGCATCATTAATGAAATTGGTGGACATAGAGTGCTACACTATGGTTTGATTTAATGCATATTTATTGTTAGATGATTTACAATATATAACTTTTAAAAGATGAAGTAAAAATATATGAGCATAATAGTATACTTGCATTAGGTCTTCGAACTGCTAATTGCTTTATAATTTTTGTTGGACTTAAGCTCAAAATGATTATCTATAATGCTATTTAGAGTCATTCATCATATATATGTGTGTATGTATATACACATGTCTATGAATGTATATACATACACATATATTTATGAATATATACACATATATACATATATGAATGAATGTATATATTATTTGTTGTCTCTTGCATATATATTAAAACTACTAGAATTTTTCTGGACAATTAACCAAGTTAAAGTTAACAATCATAAAATGAATAATATAACCAAACTATGGAGTAAATGGCTATTAAAATATCTGGTATATATGATTTATTCTCTCAGTATATTTGTGTTTTTCAGGATCTTCCTTCATATTCTTTTACTGATAAAAACACATTTTTGAAATTCTTCGATCATTAAATCAGTTGACATTGTGATGTGACCTTGTTTTTGTTTTGTTTTGTTTGTAAGTTTTTGTGTTTGTGGGTCTTAAATAGGATTGGAAACTCCATGGCTAGTTGTGTCAGGTCTTGAAAGAGAACACACACTCAAAAAAATAAAACACATTCCTTACTTTCTAGAGACCATCACTCAGTTGAAGATGAGATCTTAATAAGTGGAAAATTGCCAGCTGTCTCCAATTCCATGGCTCTTTGTTAGCCTTGGTCTACGAGGGTGAGGCTTTATCTAATTGTTTAAGTAGATGGAAGCAAACTAACAGTCAGTGACAAGACGCCCAATGAAGAAACTCGTATTTGTAATCTAGCGGTAAAGCCCATGACTCCTCTGCTTTGATGATGTCTTTGTGATGAACCTGGCTTGCAAAACCTCATGTGCCACACTAGCCACCTAATTAAGCCATCAGAATGCCGTGCAGCAAACCGAGTGCCTCATATGGACTGGTATAAGTAATTTTTGCTCCTCTATTGCTTGGTTAATAGAAAGAGGCACTCCTCTAGATTATGACTGATAGAGGCCATATGGTACAGCTGTTGTAATTGTGCCTGAGGGTGGGGAAAGCCTCTTGTAAAAAATTCTGTTTGCCCGAGAGGCTGTCATTACTTCATTCAACTCTTTACCCTAGATTTCCTAGTGAGCATTCATTTATTCTTTCTCTGTACTTGCAGATCTCTTCTGTCCACACGCCTGTGTCCTTCGTTATATAAACAGACCCAGCCTCTGCCATGTTTTCACACGGGAGAAGGGCTTTGAAAATTATTTCTTTTGTTTAAATAATTGATAAGTAAAATGGGTATTTTGGACTATTAAAATACAAAGAATATATAAATACTTCAACATGAAAGGTTGAATGCATGTGAGAGCCTTCAAAATATAAAAATTGACCTTCTCCCCAGAAGAGAATCCACTGTGCAAATTTTGAAAGGAGATATGACATTATGTACATATACATAAATTTGTTTCACAATATGCATATTTATGTGTGCATCCATATACATGTATATAAAACTTGTATGTAAATACATAAATTTAATTATGTTTTTAAATATAGGTGTGTGTATACAAGAGTATTTATGTTTATTCTAAATTACTCATATAGGTCTGGTGGATACATACAGGCTGACATAGAGGTTAATTTTGAATCCTCATAAAAGATAAGAATTATCCTATTTTCCCATCAATATCAATAGTTCAGTATCTAACTTATTAGATAGTACTAGGGCAATGTAGCTATATAAATGACTAAAGTCCTTGTATATGAAAATAATTCTATAGAAATATATAATTTCTCATTTTTCTATCAACATGGTCTTTCACTTTAATTTGAATGTTTACTCTGTGGAGTCCCATAGCATGTCGTGGAATTGAATTAGAGGCATGAGCATGGCATAACTCTTACTGTAAGCTGAGGGTGAGTGCCCAGAATCCTGTGCTGCCAGTCTCGTTCATGATGTGTCATTGCTTACTGGATTGTAGATTTTCCTTGTCACGTGTGACTCTAATAAATTCTTTACAATTGCGCATAAATTTTTTTCTTTTCTTGGATTTTTATTTTCTAATACGATGAGAAAATTGCGGTTTTTAAATAGTTGCAGAACGAGAAGTGTTTTATAGCTGATTTCACGTTCTTTAAAGAAACTGAATGTCACCAACTGTAAGGTGACAATGATTATAAGATGTGCCATTATGTATGGCTAAGAAAAAATATAACTAGCGCTTAAGCCTTGAGCAATGTCTTAGGGATAGTTTTGTGTGATGCATTAATCAGACCAGCCTCTTAATGCTTTGAAGTTTTTTCATCTCTCCTAGAGGAACAGCCAGTTTCTTTTGCTTCTAATTTGGTGGGCAAAAAGCAATCTTTTTGAAATTTCTCAGAAAGTAGACATATTCTATCTAGACATGTTCTATCTTCTTTTCTTCAGTAGCTTAATTTTGCTTCACAAAAAATATAGATCTGAGACCATTCCTTCAACAATAAATATTCCCTCCAGTAATCTCAAATCTATTTCTGAAATTTTGTTTCTAAGGTTCAAATAACAATTATATTTCCTGACAATGCTCAATTATAGTTGGACTTGTAGAAGACATTTTAAATGATAATTAAACTCAACTTGTGTATCCCCCATAATGCACATAACTCAACCAAAATGCCAGCCGTATGAACAGTTATGACCAAGTAATCACATCACAAGTAATGACAGTCACATCAAAACTGCTGTCTGGTCATAACTTTTGTAAGGTGCCATCAACTGTAAGCATTCAGAGTCAGAATATGGGGGGAATGTATCTTTGAATCAATGAAATATGATATATGGAGGGAAATTGAGCCTAACACATTCCTCATGTTCCTCAAAGCTACTTTAGGTAAAGGCACAAATATTCACTGGCAACCAACTCTTCTTAATAGATCATGACTTTAAAGCCACACACTTGGTGAATGTAAAGAAATACAGTAAGAATACAAACACAATTAAAATATATCCATTTAAAGCCTCAGTTTTGCTTTTTTTTTTTTTTCTTCCTGGGAGAGGTGTCTTTCTCAGGTTTAGAAATCTTTTACCAGGAAACTCCCCTTACATACTTGGGATCTTACTACCATTAAGATAACTGAAATTCCTAACCAGTATGCACCGTGCTGAAATTAATAATGCATTTTTTTTGGTAATTTAGCTTTTGTATAGTTTTTTTTTTTTTCCACAGAAGTTCCTAGGTAGACAAAAGTAGCTTCAGTAGATACTGTGCTCTTTTTCCGTAAGTGTTTGCTAGACTCTAGATAATGTCAATGTAATAACAAGAACTGACTTTGTAATACTTTACTTTCAAAAGCATACTAAAAGTTAATTATGTACAGAAAGGAGTAGTTGCTAAGTATTTACAGTTAAATGTTGGATATTATAAAAATTGGTTAGTCCTGATTAGAAGGTAATAGTACTCCTTAACCAACCTGTAACTAATGTATTATTATATTCACTGAATCAATTTGTCAGTGAAGTGAAACTTATTTCATTGAATCTTATTTTTGGCATCATTCTCTCAAAACTATAGTTTCGTTAGATTTTTCCAGCCAAGAACTTTTATGGTAAAACTAAGTTTTAGCCTTTTAAAAAACTGCCAAACTTTTTATGGACCACTTTGCTTTCCTACCAGCAAAGAATGAGAGTTCCTGTTGCTCCCCATTCTTGCTACTTTTGGTGCTATCAGTATTTTGCATTTTAGCCATCTAATAGATGTGTAATGATGCCTCAGTGTTGTTTTAATTTGCAATTCCCTAGAAACATATGATATTGAGCACATTTTCATATGCTTATTTGATATTTGTATTTCTTCTCGGGCAAGGTGTCTGTTCAGATTTTTCACTTAGTTTTTAATTGGGTTATTTGTTTCATTTTTGTTGAGTTTTAAGACTTCTCTGTATATGTTGACTATAAATCCTTTCTCATCTTTAAAATATTTGAAAAATATTTTCTCCTGGTCTGTGGCTTATCTGTTCATTTTCTTAAAGTGTCTTTTGCAGAGCAGAAGTTTTTAATAAAATCTGACTTATCAAATCTTTTTTGTTCATGGATCATGTTGCCCCCCCCCCCCCCGGTGCAACGCAACTTTATTATCCTTAGAAACATCTTTTATACATGTGACCCTGCATTATGTATTCCATATATCACACACTGATGAATAGATTCCTTCCATAAAATAACACTGCAGTAATTCACATACACATTTAACGTTCTTAGAAACATCTTTTATACACATGCTTTTTCCAGGTGTATTGAATACGCCACATTGTGTTGAACACAGTTATCCATTGCAATAACAAGTTGGGCTCATATATACAGCCTCCATTCCTAGAAACGTCTTTTATTTGTGTGCCTTTGCAGAATGTTTTAAGCACAAGGTGAATACAGTCATTCCTGGAATAACACTTTAATTATTCACATATAAAATTACCATTCTTAGAAATACCTTTTGTACCTATAACTTTAAAAAAAATTTATTTATTTGCCAGAGAGAGAGCAAGAGAGCTTGAGAATACAAGCAGGGAGAGCGGCAGGCAGAGGGAGAAGCAGCCTCTCTGCTGAGCAGGGAGCCCCATGTGGGACTCGATCCCAGGATCCTGGGATCATGACCTGAGCCGAAGGCAGACACTTAACCAACTGAGCCACCCAGGTGTCCCTGTACCTATAACTTTTTAAAGTATACTAAATGCAACACTGTTGTATATTCTCACTGAAATATTCTCACATATTCTCACTGAAATATCAATGTACTTATTTATATGAAAAGCTAGCATTCAGAAACATCTTTTAGACTTGTGTGATTACTTAGTGTATTAGATGTAACACTGTATGGTGAACAGAATCTTTCACTAAAATGATGGATCATATTTTTGATGGTGTATCTAAAAACCCATTACCAAACCCAAGGTCACCACAATTTTCTCCTAAGAACTTTTAAATATGTGACATCGTCCTCATTTACATAAGATACTTTAAATAGGTAGAATAATAGTCCCCTTGTAAGTCTTCAGTGTAAAGAAATGATATTGGAAAGAATATATTCTGTGGCACTGATATATGAAATCAGAATCAAATGTGAAAAGGGTAATAATAATATCATTTTTGTCAATATTAACAATAAAACTTATTGTTTACTTAGCATGATATGGAAAAAATTGTCTAATCACAAAACCAATTTTTGGCATCTAAAAATATTAAATATAGCTGAAAATAGGACAAATAAAATTAAAATTGAAAAGGAAGACCGGAGACAATTTCTATGAAAAGAAACACCAGTTGTTTAAGAAACCAGTTAGTATAGCAGGGATAAGAGGATCAATTCAGGAGTGTTATTTGGGTGGAAGAAGTTCATGTGGGTCAAGTGTCTAATGTGCTCTAGGTATACACAGAAGCAACTCCACCACTCTGGGGAGGACTGAAAATTGATTTTTAAGGATCACAATGAAGGTGGTTTATTCAAGTTTTAACCATAAGATTTAGAGTTAATCTTTCTCTTTAGTTCTCTCTCTCTCTGTTTGTGTCATGCTATCTCTTTAAAGATGAGCTGTCTTTTTCTGATATTTTGTTTCTATGAATGAAGCTTTTATTAAGTGTGTGTAGGAATCAGCCATTTTACCAGATTGCTTTATTTATAGTAAACAGGCTGGAAGGTATAAATCAAAGCACTGGCTTTAGTGTGAGAATTACTTAGATTCTGTATGAAATGTGTGGACTTGGGAAACTTGCAAATAGGTTTTTTGGTTTGTTTGCTTTGTTTGTTTGTTTAAAGAAGATGATAACTTGTGGTTGTGAACATTACATTAAAGACTATGTAAAGTATCTAGTACAATGCCTCACTTATGGAAGGCACTCAGTAACAGTAGCTACTATTATTTGAAAAATAGGTATTGAAAAATAGGGTTGCCTGGGTGGTTCAGTCAGTTAAACATGGGACTTTGGCTCAGGTCATGATGTCATGATCTCAGGATCCTGGAATCAAGCCCCATGTTGAGCTTCATGCTCAGAAAATAGGTATTGCTAGTAAGTTTTTGGAAATATGAAGGGAACAGGAAGTATGTAGATGAGTGAAAGATTATCAGGCAGTTTTGAGCCCTGATGATGATGTCAGTGACTGAAACTAAGAATATTTGGAACGGAGCATTGCTCCAGATTAATGGAGGAGTTAGAAAACACCATGACCTAAAAGAGGTGAATTTTATTGTGGAGTTTATGGACGTGAGAATAATTAGTTACTTTTCTTCAGAATAGCAGATTTTACGCAGTGCCTTGAACCACCCCCCCTTCACAAGTCCCAACAGACTATTCAATGTGTAAAGTCACAGTATTTAATCAACAGAAAATATTAAGCAATGTAGAGAAGTTCTAATTTGCTATGAAAAACAAATGTGACACAATTTCACTTCAACCTCAATGAAAGAAAAGAATGCAAATTTAGCAGAATATATTACAATTTACCTTTTAAATATATAAGAATGTTAAGTCACAATTGTTAGGCAGTTCTATTTAGTGACATGATGCTTCAGGGCAAACAAGGGAAACATGATCATTGTGAATGCTTTTAATAGACACTGTGACATATTTTGAGACTACCGTGGTTGATTTCATTATAATTATTACTAGATTGTTTAGCATAATAAATATTTTAAAGCTCTCAAATATGTCACCCAGAATTTCAGTTTGTGAAAGCAAACAGAAGGATGCCCACAAGTTAACATTTATTTTCTGAGGCATCTTGGTGATAGAAGGGCTTTCATATTTTTGTTTTGTCTCTTTGTTTTAGTGAAATACTTTGCAACAATGAAGCTATAGGCATATACTATTTACTTCTTTGTATTTCGTTGTTAAAAAAACAAAGACAGAAATTATATACTGATCACAGAATATGTTTGAAAATCACTAGTCTAAAGAAACTATAGAAGCATACAACGAGACATTGAAATATTGACTAGAATTGGCCAAGAAGAATTTAGTCATTTGCTGTCAGGTAGGAAGTAAGTTTTCAGTTTTACCTTGTGTGTTTATCTGTGTGTACCTGCTTATATTTGTGTTGGATCTATTATAACTTTTAAGGATTCATTCAAATTTGATTCACTGTTGTGGTGTATCATAATAGTCTTTTATTTCAACAGATGGAAAATAAACTGTAGTTTTTCAAGAGTGGCATTATTTTCAGTTAAATTTATTATGTGGTAGACCAGGGTGGGCTGACGTGATGTAAATGTCACAGATCCATCAATCTCAACTAAAATATTAATAGAAAGGAACAAAACATGGTATTAGAGGATCTCAGTCAGTCTGATTGATTAAAGTAGATAATAAAGGCAAAAGTAAAGGTGACTACAATAATTATTTGATAAGTAGAATTGCCTCTGACTTAATTGAGTTTTTATGACACTATTAATAATAAGAATTAGATAATAAATTCATAGTATGGTTTAATTGAATGACCACTAAGAAAAGGAAGAAAACTGAAATTTAAGGTAAAGAAATGATTAAGAATTAGAATAATTAGTTAAAATTACTAGAGTTGTCAAATTTCAATAAAGGCTGAAGAAAAGGTTTAGTGAAAAAAGCATGAAAACAGTAACATGGACAAACAAAATGTATCTAAATGCATGAATCAACTGGAAAATTAGAATCAGTAGAATCAATGTGATTAATTCAGATAAAATATAGAAAATACTCTATTAAAATCATTAAACATTGACTTAGAAATGTCTGGCACTTGGGGCGCCTGGGTGGCTCAGTCGTTAAGCATCTGCCTTCAGCTCAGGTCATGATCCCAGGGTCCTGGGATCGAGCCCCGCATCGGGCTTCTTGCTCAGAGGGAAGCCTGCTTCTCCCTCTCCCACTCCCCCTGCTTGTGTTCCCTCTCTCACTGTGTCTCTCTGTCAAATAAATAAATAAAATCTTTAAAAAATAAAAAAAGAAATGTCTGGCACTGTCAGAAATATGTCATTATTTTATGTGAATGTACCTCATTATATTAGAAGTCAAGTCATGTAATAACAAAATTTATGAGATCTGATTCAACATAACCACCCTTCCACAAAAAAGAAAGAAAGAAAGAAAGAAAGAAAGAAAGAAAGAAAGAAAGAAA
>NC_058403.1:31812604-31885999 GCF_002201575.2 Neomonachus schauinslandi | reverse complement strand
AAGAAAGAAAGAAAGAAAGAAAGAAAGAAAGAAAGAAAGAAAGAAAGAAAAAAGGGAAAGGGAAAGGAAAGGAGAGAAGAGGCCAATCTATTATACACTTCTTTTGGTACATAAAATCTGTGGACTCAGTGGAAACAAGCATTCATGCATCTCATGTTTCCTTGGATAGTCCCATTTCATGCTTAGTCTTTCTGCATATTGTATATATATATATATATATGAAACTATAAATATATATAATAATATATGATCTAATATATAAATATATTATAATTATAACATACAATTATATATTATATATTTTATTACATTATATATCTATTATATATGTATTATATTACTATATATATTTTTTTTCCACTATAAGTTAAGCAAACACAGCCAAATTCCATAGAATATTTGGACAATGTATTGATCTTCATCTGGTCTTTATTCAGAAGACTTTGCTGTAAGATATCTGTTTTGTTATTATATTTTAAGTTTTTGATCAAAAGTATTTTGGCAATTATTTATTGAAGATTTGAGGTAATTTTACTGAGGTAACTAATAGATTATTTGGGAGGTCTGCAGAAATAAAAAGATCTATTTTAAATGGAAGCTGAAAGCTAAAGCTGATTGTGTTGGTAATTTGTCATGTTCTTTCCACTATTGATAATTTCACATTTATGATTTAAAAGACAACTTTGTGGAATTTTTGCATAAGAATATTTGCATGAACAATCTATCTTCACTGTTACAACATTTAGCCATTAGTAATTGAGGACAGATTTTATAAACAAACTTTAATAATTAATAATAAATATAATTAAAGACTGTTATATATCTAGTTTACTGTGTCTTTAATTTCTGGGTAAGAAATAATACACTTACCATCAATGAATAGCATTCACTGAGCACTCACTGTTTGTTTTTCTCTGCACTGATCTCATTTAATCCTTGAAAAATCTTTGTGAAAAAAGAATTATTATTTCCAATTTAACCTTAACAGAGCCAGAATTTGAACCCACTTTGAATTCTCTGACTCCAAAACCCATGATGATATTGCTTACACCATGCCAGTCCATTCTGCCACCTCACTGTATGTAATACAAGATCTTCCCAATCTTGTTTGATTCATATAATTACAGACAGGATAGGAAATGGTCTACACAGTATATTAGAAAAGTTGAAAGACTGGAGCTCCTGGGTGGCTCAGTTGGTTAGACGACTGCCTTCGGCTCAGGTCATGATCCTGGAGTCCCAACACGGAGTCCCGCATGGGGCTCCCTGCTCAGCGGGGAGTCTGCTTCTCCCTCTGACCCTGTCCCTTCTCATGCTCTCTCTCTCAAATAAATAAAATCTTTAAAAAAAAAAAGAAAAAGGAAAGTTGAAAGACTAAAGACTCACTGAATGAAACCCATCTTTTTCTTGCCAGAAAAAAAAAAACATTTCATGTTTTAAATAATTTTCTTGATTTGTCCTTTCCATATTTTATTTGCTTAAAAACCTACTTTTGTGTTTCTATCTTTTACACTTTTGTTTTACTACTCCTTCTTTAGCTTTACAATGATTATTATAATTGGGAATATCATATATGCATGCTATAAATACCTATGATTGACTTAAATTGCATTTTATCATTTGAGAATACCATGATTTTCCTTTTGATGCCATGTCATAACTTAGCTTTAAAAATAATTAGCATAGTTTAACTAAAACTTTATACATGGGTAATATATTTTCATCAGATACATTTTCATTACCTAATCATATATTTTCTTAGTCTTTTTAGTTCAACCATAGCGATGTTGAGACATGTATTGTACAGCTATAACCTAACATTGCTAGAATTATATATCATGAATATTTACTTCATTATTTATAATTATATTTGTCAAACTAAGATGTTTCATCTAATCAGAAAAGTGTTGTGTTATATATATAAGTGCACATAATGACAGACAATAAGATTTTTTCACTGAATATTGCATATTTAGTCTTTTTGAGGTATCACCTTATTTCTTTTAATAAAGCTTTTTAATGTTTAATGTGTGGTATTCACAATTTTGTAAATTATTTTCTCTTTCTTTAAGAATGACTTTAAAATGAGAGTAGCATGTTTTATTTTATAATTTTATTTCCATGTTAAAATGGAAATAAAATTTCTTCAGTCCCACCTAATTTTGTTTTCTTTGATTTGCACACTTGTATTGAGACATTTAATCTCTGGTAGTAATACAAAGGCTCGGAAAAGTATATTACATTTAGAAAGCCTAGAAAAATACTCTCTGTAATTTTTCAGAATATTCAGTGAATATTCTGTAGATATAATAGAGACCTAAGCTAAATAGACCCCTTCCCGTGAGGGTTAATCCCCTGAGCATATATCACATAGACCTGTGTATTAATTATAATTTAAGATAATTGAGTGTAATGACCCAATTAAAGCTGAATTTTACACTGAATCAAAACACAGAGGGATTTATTTATATCCCTTAATTTCCAAAAATTAAATGCTGTCCTTTTTATTTTCACAAATGAAGAAATAGTAGTATATTTTTAATCAACTGTTTCCTTAACTTTTGTGTTTTTAGACAACTGTTTCCCTTTATAAGTCTACTAGTTGAATCTGAATCACACTAAATGGTGTATTTAAAATTTGACTTTGTTACTTCTGTCTTCACCCTTGAACTTAAAAAGGTGTTTATCTTCAAAAAATTCTACAAATTTTTAATTTCCTCTGTACTATCAAAAACTGGCAATATATTTAATATCATATTTGTAGAGTAATGGCCCCCAAAACTTATTACATGGTTTGAACTCAAAACTATATTTTATGTTAACATCTGACTTTTAGTAACTTAGGCTTCATCTAGAGCCCTAGATATGTGAAGGTTTTACCCTGGAATTACTTTTAGCCTTTGGAAGCTCACTCATTTACAAGTTATTGCTTCTCATAAATTGATCTAATCTTCTGAATAATGGCTGGACATGCTGATGATCAATATTTTATTGCTTCTACATCCTAAAACACACCATGAATTACAGTCAAAATCGTTATTGCCCAGCACCACAGACATAACAATAATACACATGTGATACGACTCTTCAGCTTGGGGTACTGTCTGTGAAACATTCTGCTTGAATGATTTTATTTCTGCTCTATTACAACCCTCTTTAATTTATAGATAGAAATGCCACTGACAGTTATCAGATAGTCCTATTCAAGGCCAGAGAAGTAACTCATTCTGGTTTTCCATGACAATAATCAGATCTGAATTTTCCTTTGATTCAAATTATTCTAAGGATGAATCTCTTTATTCTATTTTCAAAGGGCAGTGTGAATTAATTAATTTCTAGTGTAATTTCAGAATCCAAGGCACAAACTAATTCTAATAATTTATATTAAGTAATATCATAAACTAATATAAAATACAGCTGTTGATTCTGACTATAATTATTTTACTGTTATCATGTAATCATACTTCCCTAATCAAAAACAATGTGTGATGCAAATGCTATGCATGTTAGCTTTCTTAGTTTTTTTTTATCATTTTCATATATGAATTCACTTTTATGAGATTTTTCTTCCCTTATTTTTCTTTAGTTTTATACACAGATGCTCTGATCTCTCTTAGTCACAGTCTCTTTTCCGTGCTTCAATTGGCAGTCAGTTTCAACATTTGCTTTTTTGATGCATGTTATGACAATCAATATTTGACAATGTGAGTGCTTCTAGTAATCCAGTTTGTTAGCATCCTGATTCTGATAGAAAAATGGAAACTTTTCCTCTTGGGAAACTAAGTATGGACTTAAAAATAGCTGCAATAGAAAATAGTTTTTGTTATTATGATCATGATCCTAATCCTATTATCTGTAATTTTCAACCAGTGTCACTCCCACTGGTGTGTGTGCACACACACACACTTCAGTAATTCAGTTTCCTAGAGGTAATAGGGAATTGCTCATCTGTTTAAACACTGCATCTACTTAGGCAGTTATGCAGTTGAGGTGTGTGCTTGTCATCATTTTTGCCTGCTTCCTTAGCTTTCAACTTACCTCAGAGAAATCTGGTGAGCCAAAGCTTCAGGAAGTGTTTATCCCATAAGATCATTCCAGTGAGTTTGTTTGGCCCTGTTAATATTTACCAGTTCTCTCATTGATTGCATTGACATATTTCCTTTTTAACTGACCTGGCTTATTACTGTGTTCGGCATGGGGCAAAATATTATACCTGTAAACACTGAAATATGTACATTTAGATGACTTAAGAGTTTATACAGCAACTGTGAATTCACCGTAGATAATTAAGATAATTTTAAATAGAGGAAAAATATGACTGAAGATGATAGTGTAGATTGAATTATTACCCTATGAGAATTATAATGGTTTAATCGCTTAGCATAAATATAAAAAGCTATTGATATTGCTTTGGTATTTTCTAGCTGGAGTTTCAACCTTTCTCAATTTATGTTAGTCCCTAGTTTTAATAAAAATGCTTTTGGCTCAGCATTAGTTTCATTCGTTTGAGGAAATGAAACTTAAATAAATTGTCAGCAAAGGAAATCAATATATTTAAAGGTTTTGGGGGCTTTGGTTGAACAAATAGTCCAAACAAATTAAACAAATAGTCTAAACAAATTAAACTGTCAGGATTAAAATTCATGACCGAAAGGTTGCCCAACTGACCCAACATGCATTTCTTCTTTCAAAATAACTGTGTGTGTGTATGTGTGTGTGTGTGTGTGTGTCTAAGGAAGTGTTGAAGGGTATACCCTAGTTACTAAGGAAGATAAGAGTTTGAATCACCAAACACAAACCTATTGAGTACAAATTTAAAATGTGGTACTATATTCTTCTAAAAGAGTTTATAGGTAAGCATGTGGCCCATCTGTCTTCCCTCCATGTGTTATATTGTCCACAGAGTTGAGTTAAATATATTACCTAAAATAAAAGTGTAACAAAAGTACAAGTAGATTGTAAACTCCTTTTCTGTGATATAGCTGGATTTTCTGTGTTTAAAACTTAAGAGTATAAAATAATGGTAACATAACATACTATATTCATAACAATTTTACTTTTAAAAAGTAATTTCCTATTTGGGATTATTTAGAGTTTACTTTTGCACTGTGACATGGCAAGAGATTTTAACCAAATAGCATTTAGGCTTTTGGGCAGAGGGTGATTCTGCTTAAATTCTAGAAACTTGTTTTTTTTTTTTTTCTCCCAGAACAAAGACATGCAGGCATAAACATATAAAATTTTGTATATAATTTTAGGAAGATGAGAGATGCCCTAGAGTTGATTCACAGGCCCCCATATTGATGAGAGAGAAAAAGCAGGAGTCAAGATTAGAAAAAAATTATTCAATCAGTCTGTGTTGTTTTTTTTTTTTCATGTAGAAAATAGAAGGGAAAAAACTTTATGGATTAGTCAAGGCTGAAATTGAAGTTCAGGCATCAACAATCACCAAATTCAACTTTTTCAGTTTCTAATTTTTGAATCCTTGAACATGGAGAGAGATGATTTGGTCATGGTCCATTAAGACATTCAAATCAATTTTCCTTTTGCCCCTTCGTAAGTATACTATCTAGTTGGCCTCTGCTTCGGTGATTGACAAGCAGTGTTCCCTAGAAGAGGATTTATATTTGCATTGATTTTTAATGCATAAATTATTTACAAATTTTCTTTTTTGTTTAACTACAGTTTTGCTGGTTTCCTTTTTAAAACACTAAGAAAAACATTTGAGTTGATCTGCCTACTTTGCAAAGTGTGTATATAAAGAGAGATGGGATTGTTGATACTCCGCAAGGAGCAACAAGACTATGTTCGACGCACCAGACTTCATATTTACCAAAGAGTAGTATATTTTTATTAGCTGTGACATAAGTCATGGACCACTTGATTTTTAAAATATATTTAAGCAGAGTGGTATGGATAAAAAGCATAATATTCTAGGAAGAAATATTTGGTGGATTTCTTAATTTGAAAATCCTGAACGGAACATATTGGAGGGAAGTGTAACAGGTGACTTTACCCTAGTTCCTCAAGAAGTTATAATAAGTCTCATGGACTTCCTGAGAAGAGTTTAAATCAAGGCAGGACAAAATAACCATTGTCGTTGGTCAATACATTTTAAAGTGGCAAGAATGCCAGGTATCATATCGTTCAATGATGCTGTGTTCACAGGAAATACCATATGGGCACAGTTAATTTCTTTTCAATATTCAGACCTTACAAATTAGTGATTAAAAAAGAAACTATGTAAGTAACGTATTGGCTGGAATATTTTGGATAATGGACAAAGTTAAATTAATACCAGAAAGGATATGTGCATATTGGCCATTTCTGAATAGACACCAAAAACAGTATGTTTCAGTGTCCACTGAGCCATTTTCAAGGGCCCTAATAAGTTGGGTATATCACTGTTGTATTTTTTTTAAACACTCCTGGATGACTGAGTTTGTATCATTGTCTTTTAAAATCTCCATGATAGGGGCGCCTGGGTGGCTCAGTCCTTAAGCATCTGCCTTCAGCTCAGGTCATGATCCCAGCGTCCTGGGATGGAGCTCCACATCGGGCTGGGATCGAGCCCCACATTGAGCCCCACATCGGGCTCCCTGCTCAGTGGGAAGCCTGTTTCTCCCTCTCCCACTCCCCCTGCTTGTGTTCCCTCTCTCGCTCTGTCTCTGTCAAATAAATAAAATCTTTAAAAAAAATCTCCATGATAAAACGACTATGTCCCAAATATAGCTGCAGCATAAAACTCCAGATTTTGTGCCATCTAAATATTGATTTACATCAAGATTAAATAGTTCCCCTTTTGATGATGATGTTCTGTGGGATAGACTTTGCAGAGCATTGTCAATCTGCTTAAATGAAATACTTTTTGTTGTATTACATTCAAATAAATCCATATCTGACAACTATATTTATAGGTTAGTTTTATTAGTAAAACAGATAAAGACAAACTTAAAAACTAATACAAGTTATAATTTCTTCTGCTGTCCTCTTTATTTGTTAAAAATGTTTTTCCAAATGTGTAGTTTTTAAGGTTTAACAATGAGATACATTGTATTTTATACTTCATCAGACATAAGTTGGAGTGGACAGCATTATGATCTAAGTTTAATGAAGTAACCTCATTAAAGTTACATATTTTTATTATGGCCCTCTAAAATGCAGATGGTATTCTATTAACTAATTAAAACAATTTTTTTTATTTGATGCCATCTCCACGATTAAAGTTCACAGTTATCTGTAAGAATTAGTTTTGATTGCTATTCATATAAAAATAAATGTTATGAAGCTTAAATAAGTTGATATGCACCTGATTTTTCTTCTTAGCAACTTGAACTTAAATTTGTGTGCTAACATTTTACTTGACTACTTTTTCAACATTACTAAAAATTTACTCAAACACTTGAAGGAAACTTATGCAGGGTAAACATATGAATTGTATCCCATAGGCTTTGCTTGCAATTGGACACATTTTCGAGACATTCTTTTTCTATATCCAAAGCTAATATCACTTGATAAATTTCTTTAATTGTAAAGTTTAAACACATGAAATTTTCAGATAGCTTACTAATTTATCAGTGTCATCAAAATCTCCAACAATGTATTTTTAATGAATTAGCTCCCTTATACAAAGCAGCATGTTTCTTTCCAAAAAAAAGATGTAGAACTTTCTGGCAAAGGCACCTTAATATGTGTCCTCTAAAAGCATGTATTATCAATTCACAAAATTATAACAGAAATAATTTCGATGTAATTTTTGCCACTTTGTAGTTAAATTGGCCAGCATTAAAAATATAGAAGATCACCTTGGTGATACATTTATGTTTGACTTTGGCCTTCCACACTCCATTACATACTTTCCTTTGACTGAAAATTTCTGACCAACAGAAATTTATGGTGGAAATGACCTCTCAACTTTATTTATGAAACCAGTAGCAGAACACAGCAGTAGATCACAGAGTGACATATGATTACTGTTTCCTGAAATAGGTACAAAATCATGCAGTGCAGTGAACCATGCTGGAAACTGAAAGTCCATATGCTTTGGGTTGCACCATGGAAAGCCTACACGGTTTGGTAGTAAATGGAAATCTGGCAAAACCATTTCACCACAAAAACTGCAGAGTTCTACTAGAAGTGCTCTTTTATGCATGAATAAAAATGGGAAAAATAGAGTATTTTCAATTTACTTTCTCCCTTTCAACCTAAAATTTTTAATTATATATTACAACAATATTCCACTGAAACTGGTATGTTTACTGTGGAATTGTAGTCTTCGCAAACTCTTCTCCACCTTTCATTATGTTTTCTATTTCACCATCTATTTATACATTGACATACTACTATATAATTTTGATTTCAAAATTCAGTATTAATTTCCTAAGATCTATATTATAGAATAAATTTACATAAAGTAAATATTAATTTTAAAAGTGTCACATCAAAGTAAACTTAATTTCACTTGTTATGCATTATGTAACTAAAATCTTAATATTTCAACTACTATTTATCGCAGGAAGAATAATAAGGGCACCTGGGTGGCTCAGTCATTAAGCGTCTGCCTTCAGCTCAGGTCATGATCCCAGGGTCCTGGGATCGAGCCCCACATTGGGCTCCCTGCTCCATGGGAAGCCTGCTTCTCCCTTCCCCACTCCCCCTGCTTGTGTTCCCTCTCTCGCTGTGTCTCTCTCTCTGTCAAATAAATAAATAAAATCTTAAAAAAAAAAAGAAATAATAAATGTTACTAAATCAGTTTAGGTTCTAGTTTTTCACACACAAAAAATTAAATGTAAGCTTAACTCCCATGTTTTACTTTGATGTGAGAAGTTTTTATGTAAAATTATTCAAATTTGGCTCCCTGATCTACCCTGCAATATATGAAATTTAAGTGATTTTGTAAGATGAACATAATGATTTCATTTCCTATGATGAATCTTTTAGGTTTCATAATCAAGCTCCAAACTGTAAACAGTTTTCTTCTTATTGGATATTTTAACAGATTATTACTGATGGCTACTGCTGTTTTTCTCCACTGTTCATTAATTTGCATTGTATTTAGAGTCTACGCCAAGCATAGCTATTTTTTTGGAATGAAGATAGTAAAAAGCCATGTGACATGAGCATACTTATCACCAAAATGACCTTTCAATACCAGAAGAATAAATGACTAGTAACAAAGATATAAGCAATAAACACTGAAGACAAAGCAAAGCAACAGGCATAAATAAATGGACTTGCTCTTTGGGGGGATTTCTCATTACATTACACCATTTATAGTTGACGTTTGTCCATTTTCTTTAGAAACCACCATCTAATCATGTACAGAATTTTTAGGGTGCCAATTTTATTTAGCTTATTTTATACTTTTCCAGATCAGGTTTGTGTACTGCAGGTAGAAGGGAGTTACAGTAAAAAAACAAGCAATACCAAAAGGAAAAGAATATGAAATGCGCAGTCACAGTGTTTTTGCTCACAGATGATCACACTCGGACACTTAACCAGAGTTCACGCTAGCCAGATATGTATTCCCAGGGGAAAGTGTCAGAAACACTGGACACCACATTCTGATGAAATAAATTGGATCCTGGGAATGCAATCTCAAACACTTTTATAACCCTGTTATATTTAAACTGAATTTCTTCAAATAAGTCAAAGTCTTTCATTTTATTTGTCACCAAACTGCTTCAAATATTTGTATAAAAATAAATCATTTGGGGAACATGAGGAGAGCAAAATCCACGGGAGGCTTTATTTTTTGTTTGGTCTCTTTTTAGAAATGAAAACTTGTGTGAGTATGAAAACTTTGGTGAAAATCTGGAGGTGTTTATCACATTTTTTGAAAAAACACTGAGAAATACATGTGGCAAGTTAAAAACCATATTAGTAATACTATGTACATTATACAATATAGTAACGCTGTATATTGAGCCCTATGCTCAATGAAACAGCACGTTGTTGTTTTGATTGAATAACTATTTTGGTTGCATCTTATTACTGTTTAAACTGCATCTCTAGGGGCGCCTGGGTGGCTCAGTCGTTAAGCGTCTGCCTTCGGCTCAGGTCATGGTCCCAGGGTCCTGGGATCGAGCCCCGCATCAGGCTCTCTGCTCCACGGGAAGCCTGCTTCTCCCTCTCCCACTCCCCCTGCTTGTTTCCTCTCTCGCTGTGTCTCTCTCTCTGTCAAATAAATTAGTAAAATCTTTAAAAAAATAAAATAAATAAAATAAACTGCATGTCTTAACTCAGGAAAACATCCGTCTAGTCTTAAATTTGTTGTCTTGGACATTTTTCAGCTTAAACTTCACTTGAGCATCGGGATAGAGAAGGTTATAATACCCTTTGCCGGATGATTTTTAAATGATATATAGAAAGAAATGTATTCAAATCTTTGTGTTTTCTGCTATGCTATTTCTATTTCTATTTTTTTTGCTACTTTTTCTTTTTGTTATGTGTGTGCATATATGTGTGTATGGGCAATGCTTGCCGTATTCAAGATGGGAATGATTTTAGGAAAAACAAAGTGGCCACAGTAGGTTTCACTTGTGGTTAAGTGGTATCTTATGACAATAGTGCATGACACAGTTCATAGACTATATTCAGATAGAACATTTTGGCCTCTGACCTTCACTGGTGAACCTCCTGACAAGAGGTAGCCATTTGCCAAAGGATAAAGATTAATTGCTGAGTTTATCTACTGAGGCCACATGTATAAAGCTTTAGATTGGAAGTTAAGAAATAAAGCCAGTTGTCACCTAGAGGTTATTAATTCTAATCATATAGAAATGACGTTTGTCCTCAGGAGATAAGAACTCTAAGATGATAGCAATCATCCCTGTGCTCTCTCTTGTCTCCCCCTTCCTTCTCACTTCAGGCATTTTATGTGTAATAGACAAGGAGAATTCTTCTAAACCCAGCCATTTATATTATGTGGTCTCACTGCAGTCTTCCTCTAGCGATTGTGGAACATAGTGGTTATCTAAGCACATTTCTTCGTCCACAGCGACATTCATTTGATTTACTCTTTCATCATTTTTTATTTTTTATTTGGAATTTGCAGCAACCTGCCACCCATGTTTAACTTCAACCCATTCTCCAACAATGTCATGGGTGGTGTTCTAAAACTATAAATCTGACGAAGTTACTTCCCTGTTTAAAAATACCTAATGGCGGGCACCTGGGTGGCTCAGTTGGTTAAGCGACTGCCTTCGGCTCAGGTCATGATCCTGGAGTCCCTGGATCGAGTCCCGCGTCGTGCTCCCTGCTCGGCAGGGAGTCTGCTTCTCCCTCTGACCCCCCCCCCTCATGTGCTTGCTCTCTCTCATTCTCTCTCTCTCTCAAATAAATAAATAAAATCTTAAAAAAAAAAAAATAAAAAATAAAAATACCTAATGGCTTCCCAGAACCTTCGTGATAAAATTCACACTCCACAGCATGGCGTCCAGTGTCCTTTATGATCTGATCCATGTTTAAATCTACATCCTCACCTCTCACACTTCCCTTTAATCCAAGCTCCAACCACGCTACATTAGGGAAAGCCCTCAAACCCCGCTTTATGATTTTTATTGCTAGGGCTTCACCTATGATAATGCTCTGCCCAGAAAACCTTGCCCATTCCTCCAGTGTCACAGGACTCAGCTCACACAGCTCCCAACCTTATCCCTCCCTTAGGAGGCCCACACTGCTAAGTAATTCCCTTTAATACTTTGAAATCTGTTTATCTGCTCAAAACCTGCTTTCCTCTTTTTTTTTTTCCTATTGAGATATAATTGACATATAACAATGTGTAAGTTTAAGGTGTGAAAGTGTTGGTGTGATACATTTATATATTGAAATATGATTACTACCATAGCATTAGCCAACATCTCCATCATGTCACATAATTATCTTTTTTTGTGTGTGGTGAGAACATTTAAGATCTAGTCTCTTAGCAATTTTGAAGTACATAATACAGTATTGTTAGCTATAATCATGTTCAGAACTTCTTGGGAGCAAGGGTCATGTTTTACTTCCTAGTAAGATAGTACTTTAGTAGAAAGGCTCAGGAGAAATTAAGAGGCCAAGTCAAAAATGGATGTGGAAAACATAGTTTCCTTCCTTGGTGAAGAAATCTTATAAACACTGACAAGAGGACTATAGCCACAGGGCAAAGTCTAACAATCACCTCCCACCTCCAAAAAACCAGACTGACTAGTTGAAAAGTCCTGCTCTATCACAAAAGGCCTGGCATTAGTCAAATATCAGTTGGGGGTGGGGGGAACAGGTAAAGAGCAATTGCTAAAAAATGTTGAAAGCATTTGGAAGCCCAAAGCAGAGACAGTGAATGATATATATAGTTCATAGTAATGGTTAATATTTGTTTCTTGCCTGGCAACTTAGTTGATAGGCTAATATTTGTTGGTTAAAGTCCATGTGATAACAAAGGATTTGTCTTTTCTTCATGATTATTCACTTCATAAAAGACACATGAGAGACACACGATACTCTTTGCTGCATTTCTTGCCGATGATAAGAGACTAAATGTGACTTTGCAATTCTACACCCTAACTGTGAGGTCATGGTGAAGATGACGTGGGCCTCTAAACCCAAAATGGCTAATTCACTGCCACAACTTAATGGTGTGTCTGTGGCAACATCTTTGAGTCCTGGTATTCCTTCCTACTGCTGAAGAAAGCCTCTTAACCACCTGAACGGCAAGATAAAAACTACTTGCTTTTATCTAAAAAGACTAGTAGCATTCTATTAACATTAGGTAAAGAAAGTATTCTTATTTATCTCAGAGTACATTAATATTGGTGTATATTTTTGACTTATTGAATTATTAATGTGAGATTTCTTTTTTTTTTTTAAAGATTTTATTTATTTATTTGACAGAGAGATAGAGAGAGGACACAAGTAGGCAGAGGGAGAGGGAGAAGCAGGCTTCCCACGGAACCGGGAGCCTGAGGCAGGGCTCTATCCCAGGACTCTGGGATCATGACCTGAGCCGAAGGCAGCCGCTTAGCCGACTGAGCCACCCAGGCGCCCCTAATGTGAGATTTCATATTAATTTTGTCAGCAAATATTTTTTTAAAACTTGCAGTGGGCAAGTTGCTCTATGGGAGCTATGTTTATAGTAAAGACATAGCTCTTGCCTTTTTGATATTCACAAGGAATCTGGAATAGAATGAACAAGTGTTTCTACCTCCAAATTACAGATCACAGAACTGTGGTACAACAAGAATCAACCTCAGTCTTCTTCTGGATCCTAATCCAAAAGCATTCCACTTCATATTCTTTCTGCCTTATAGCAAGTTTTCACAGAAGATATATTAAAATTCTTTGGAATGCTAATATTTATAATATAATATGATCAACAGGTGTATTAATGATCTATAATGATATCAAGTTCCTGTGTGTGTCAAACAAATGTTTCGGGCGCCTGGGTGGCTCAGATGGTTAAGCGTCTGCCTTCGGCTCAGGTCATGATCCCGGGGTCCTGGGATCGAGTCCCACATCGGGCTCTCTGCTCCTTGGGAGCCTGCTTCTCCCTCTGCCTCTCTCTCTCTCTCTGTCTCTCATGAATAAATAAATAAAATCTTTAAAAAAAAAAATGTTTCACTCAAGCGGGGGGAAAGGATTTGTAAAGATTTATTACTTTGTTATACTAAGAAATTGCTGTGTTTTTTCCTTCAGCACCTGCTATGCTAATGTAATCACATTTTATTTTAAAATTATATCATAGTAACTATATTATAGAGTTTTAACTTACCTCAAGACAATATTTGTAACAGAAAAGCATGGTTATATAATTTTAAGCAATATTATTGTTACATACCCAATCTAGTTCAGATCTTAACATCCAACTTTATCCCCTAAGCACCAGTTTACTTAGAGCTAATACTAGAATATATTAGCTACAATCCACAAAAACATTTCATAATTTTGACAGTCTTTTCTATTCATGCTCATTATTACACAATAACTAAATAACAATGCATCAAACATTGATTGGATGCTTGAATGCACCACTCAAGGTTTGTTAATCTTTATAGATTCAAAGCATGAGCCCTATAGAACTCATATCAAAGATGAGATTTAACAGACCTGTGTATCTTTCCCTCATTTGTAATGCTGTCACTAGCTTGAGGGCTCTGGAAAGTAGTTTTTTATAGGAAAAAAAAAGCTATGCTGTCTTTCCAAATCTAATAGGAAAATATAGACAGTGATGCAAGAAAAATTATCCTTTTTAATTATGTAGTTTAAGATTTTACAGTCCTCAATGCATACCTGAGTAAGAAATCCAAAGTTGAAGTTAATGAAGACTACAGTGGTTATGCATTTTTAAAATCTACCTGATTTTCTCTATATACACGCAAATAAATGGGTTAGACATTAGGCCAAACATTAGTTGTAAAGATCATCAAATAGTTTAATAATTGTAAGCATAAAGATACTCCTTGAAAATTTAGTTGCTTCATTTATCTTCTGACATTAAAGGCTATTTTCTTTTTTTTTTTTTAGAGTTTAAAATTTTCAGAATAAAAAATACTTTTTCTCTTTTTGGAATTAAAAAAAATCCTATTGAAGTTAGTGGTTTTTTGTTAATTAAAACTTTTTTAAAATTAGAGTTGAAGCTAAAATTCCTTGACCAAAATTTTGATATCACACATATATAATAACGAGTGTCAAGGCAGGCTAAAACTCTACAGAGTTTTAAGTTACTTTGTATAGAGTAAAATACTTTATATTCAATTATGGGAAAATTACTCATTCTCTAAACATGCATGAGAAGTAGTATATCATTGGAACTCTTTGAGTTAAAAGTCGTGGACAGTGGGGTGGCTGGGTGGCTCAGTCCGTTAAGCGTCCCAACTCTTGATTTTGGCTCAGGTCATGATCCCAGGGTTTTGAGATGGAGCCCCGCATCAGGAACTTGCTTAAGATTCTGTTTCCCCTCCCTCCCACTCTTGCCTGCACCCTTTCTCTTTCTCTTTCTCTCTCTCTCTCTCTCTCAAAAAAAAAAAAAAAAAAAAACCTTGAAAATAAAATCGTGGACAGTGAGCAAAGAGTTGTAGGATGGGTGAAATGACAAAATTCTTGTACGAAAAAGATGAATTTTCTCTACAAGACAGAGATAACTAAAATTTACAGTGGTGCAAAAGTGAGATAAACAATTTCCTCTTTAAAAATAAAAATGACAAGGGCGCCTGGTGGTTCCGTTGGTTAAGTGTCTGACTTTGGGTCAGGTCATTATCTCAGGGTCCTGGGATCAAGCCTGTGTTGGGCTCCCTGCTCAGCCGGGAGTCTGCTTGTCCCTCTCCCTCTCCCTCTGCCTCTCCCTGCTGCTGTGCTCTCTCTCTCTCAAATAAATAAATAAAATCCTTAAAAATTAAAAAAATTAAAATTAAAATCGCATTGAGTATAGTTGTGGAAGAAAATGTTGCTACATGTTACATGTATGGAGCAAAGTGAGAAGTGGATTGTTAATTTAGTGGAATTTCAAATATATTTTCTAAATTTTACTCATTAGAATGTGAATAATCTGACATAAATGCTATCAACAGAAGTGGGAAGGAACATTCCATTTAGTGATAGGAATGATAAGTGTTTTACTAATTTTTATATTATATATATAGGTAGATGTAGTATTTATGTACTTATATATGTATGTATATGTGAAGTAAAATATTTTATAAAAGTCTATTGAATGAATAGATAGGTAGATTAATACAACTTAATTTATTGGAGTAGGTTATAAAACTTATTTATCTTCTCTTGATTGTGTGGATTACATACAATTTTATGCAATATGGTGGGTGAACTATGGTTGTGGAGATTCCAGTTTGAGTCCTGATTGTCAGTAGCAAGAAAACCAGTCAGTTCTCTATGATGGTTATTTTCTAATCATGATCAAAATAAAAATATTGAACAACAAGATGATTTATTTACACATGTTTTCAACAATTCTAAGATGCATACTTTTTCACATATTAACATTTCTGAAATCAGAAGACTTTTATAATCCTACTTGGCAATATTGATTTGGGGGAAGACATACATAAATAATGTATCTTACAAATGATGATAACTTAGATTTGATGAAACATGATACTTAAAAACCCCTTAAAGACTGAAGTTCTCTGATTCTGTACATTCCAGGAATAAAAGATAAAGATTTACAGGTATGGCTTACAATACTGAAGGACACTTTGATATGTGATTTTATGAAAACAAATGTAGAACACATCATCTTGCATGAATCCACTAAACAACCAGATTAATTCTTAGAGAATTATATAACAAAGAAGCCACATATTTTGATCTGCTTCAACACACATGACAAATCACATTAGCATGCATGGCATACTCCAGTGGATCTGCCCATTGATTGGATAAATTGCAGGTTATACACGATTCCTGGTATATTACTTTACATCACCATTCTGTCACTCGAGATAGCATAATAGAATGGATTTTGTCTAGAGATTTATAATTTTGCTATTGGTAGGGCTCTTCTGCTAAGGACAATTTTCAGGTTATATGAACTCTTTAAGGTTTTACTGGAAAAAGAAAGGCAATGAAGAAGACCGGAATTTTAACCATGTAACCATACCTGACAGAAAACCAGGAGAAGCCCTGTAACAAGGCAGGAATCTCAGTTCTTATTGGTCACAGGCCTAATGAAAATGCAGCTCAGAAACAGAAATCGGTCTGGCTTGGGTCCAACACATTGCCTCGCTGCCAGAATTTAATTCATCTCTATTCTACAACACCATTAAAATCCTCAGCTTTCTCTTCTCTGTTTTTTTCCTCTGTGTCATTCTGCTATTTTTACCCCTATCAAGTAACAGACTCTGTATTTCAATTGGAAGTTAATAGAAATTGCCTAACCAGTTTAAGTAATCATTATTCTTCCTGTAATTTGATGGCCCAGGAGTCAATTGTCTTCCTGGTTCAAATAGATTTGGCCAGGGTCACCAAGAATGGCCAACCTTGGTATTCGTTCCAACTGAGGTTCTGAGTTTGGCAAGCATTCTGAGACTGGATCAAATAATAAGAGGTAATATGAGGGGTAATCTCAAATACACTCTAATTTATATTTTTATATTTTGCAAAACATTGCAAATGACAATATATTAAACATAATTAATAAAAAATCATCTCCCTTAAAACTGAACATGAAACTAGTGACTAACAGTCTCTGTAGACACACAATGGTAGTTTTTTAAATTTTCTTTTTCCTTTGTCACTCCCAAACTTAGGACCAATTAACCTCGGCATTAGACTAAACCCAAATTCAGTCACCCCATGCACGAGGCCAGTGTGACTGTTCTAAGGCTAAGCTTTTATACTTTTTTGAAACAATATGCATCTTCTATGTACCGTGCTCATGGTTAGAGCCCCTGGTCTTTATTCTCTCAGTTACTTCTCATAGTAAGTCCTGAGTTAGATATCGATTGCTCGGTATTACAGATCAGAACTGTGAAGTTCAAAAGTTTAAGGGGCTTGCCCAGATCTTCTGGCTCTTTCCACCATGTCAAGCAGCCCACCCAAATCTGTCCTTTTTGGACTCTTTGGCCTTATGAATAAGTTAATTCTTGCAGCGTCATTCCATTTTTCTAGAGACTTGCTCAACGTATCTTTTCAAATTTATCTTTACCATGCATCTTAAGTTTTGGACACACATAACTACCCACATATGTATTGTGTCTTTCTTTTTCCATGATTTTACCAATGCCACTTCCTTTACCTGGGATAAGCTTCTGCATGTATTTTTATGTTTACATATAAAGCATCCTTTAATACACTGCTTAAATGGTCACTTTCTCTCCAATCCCTCTTGCTTGGTCATAATCAGGTAGTAATATTTCTTTCTGCAGTTCCAAAACATTTTATCTGTGCAGTACTTAGGGTACTTAATACTATATTATTTAGAAAGAATTATAGTTTTTATAGTTGCAAGTTATTACCCATTGAACTGTAAGCAATTTAAGTACCAGTTTTATTCCCCCTTTCTAGGTCCTGTGATATCTAGCTTAATATCATGAAATTGCAGAGAACTAATATGTGCACATGGGATAGAAAATGTGCTATCTGAAATTAAATGTATGTATTGAGACATTTTGAGCTAATGATATCCTGATTATTTAATTTCCCAAAGTAGAGATTAGAGGGAAGCTGATCTTAAAATCTATTGATAGAGTGACATAATCATTATTATTATTTATCTATGAAACCCAAAATGCTCAAAGACACTGAGTTTATTGATTTCTCACTCATCAGTTCACTATTTATTAGCTCAACATAAAATTTTATAACAAGTGATGGGATCAATATTTCCTTTTTTGCTTTATAATTGCATGCAGTAAGAACTAATTTGTATTGAAATAGCCCAAAAGCAACAGCCTGGGCCCTCCTCAACACAGAGAAAAGAACAATAGTCAGTATGCTTATGTCACAGATGGATTCTGCATTGTTTGAGATCTTCATTGGGATTAATATTATAATATGTAAAATTAGATTGACCATATATGTTATTAGGAAGCTGTAGTTCTTTAATTTTTAACATTCAAAAAGACATCATGCTTTTAAATTTAATGGTATTTAGTAATGGTTTAGGGTTTAATAAAATTTTGAATAGTGATTACTTTCTTGTTGAAGATCCTACTTATATCACCAATGGTACCGTTCAAAAGATGACATTTGGTGAAAATCTGATATACAGGATTTTGTGACCACAGAGTGAGAAAGACTTTCTTTTCTTCTACATTCCTGGAATTTGATATCAAGATTCATTTTTGAATGATAATTTTATGCATAGTCTAATGGGAAAAGCTTATATTATTACCTTCTCAGAGTGAAATCACATTAAATGATAAACCTATATCCTAGGTATTTATGTGGCATGATATAAATTCAGTATCTGTCAGAATACTGCATTGGAAATCTGATCAGAGTAGAATTATTGAAAGATAGTGTTTTAGAAGTGGAAATTTCGTTATGACAAGTCAAGACAGGGCTGAAATCACGCTAGCTGGCTGTGGAATAAGCACAATTAGAGTTTGTTCAAATTTAAAACCCACTCCCTGACAACAAATAAATGGAGGTGTCGAATCTCATTTCGATCACATTCAGTAATGACCTTGAGTTCATGCAAATGTGAGATTTACTCAATGGGGCTCTGTGACAACTCTACATTCAACTGTGAAATTAGAGTAGCTTGTACCTAAAGTGGAATTTCACACCAACTGAACGAGTAGTCTGTTTCTTTAGTTATGGTGGTTAGAAAAAGAATGCAGAAGTTGTATTTCCATTTGCTTATGTGAGCCCTAATACCTTACCCATTGGTGAATGTGCAATATATATGTATTTAATACCTTAATCAGTTGTTATATCCCAGTAACGAAGCACTGACTGTTGCAGTAATAAATACCTGAGCTCCTAGGAAATTGCAGTATGAAAGTTTATAAAATGCATATATTGAACTCTGCAGCATTTTCTTGGGATTTAACACATCCAGGCAGGCAGGAATTGAAGCCTAACAAACAGAAATAATCTGCTTCTTATTCTCTATATAAACTGCCAACTATCTGCCAATGCCAAGCTAATGATTGGGAAACTTGAACTATTAAATTGGAAAATAATTTTTATTGGTTCAGAGAATTCAGTTGGGAATGAACATTAGAATGTTTCCATATGGCTATACTTCATATATTGGAAATACATGCATATTTTTCTATCTATTAAATTTGTGAATTTACCATTTCATAAGAAAGAGTTTACCTCTCTGAAATCCTGTATCATGACAGCCTTCTCTTTATGTCTACATTCAATTTAAAAAAGATAAAACGCATTAAGAATTGAACTGGGGGGGCGCCTGGGTGGCTCAGTCGTTGAGCGTCTGCCTTCAGCTCAGGTCATGATCCCAGGGTCATGGGATCGAGCCCCGCATCGGGCTCCCTGCTCAGCGGGAAGCCTGCTTCTCCCTCTCCCACTCCCCCTGCTTGTGTTTCCTCTCTCGCTGTCTCTCTGTCAGATAAATAAATAAAATCTTTAAAAAAAAAAAAAAAAGAATTGAACTGGGAATGAAGAGATGAATGCTTTCATTGCACAAGTCATAGACATGAAAAATCACTACCTTCATTTATGTAAATGTTACATGCATGTCACATGTGAAACTGAAAATACCTTGAATCACATAAGGAAATTTGCGTGTGTTTTTTGCAGCTTTAATATGTTAATATTCACAATGAGTGTTCATTAAGCATAGTAAGTATCATTGTCCAAGCATATTTGACCAGAGGTCTAGTATATGTACATGTGCATATTTAAAGGGATTATTGTTCTGCCCAGCACATTTTGGGTAATGCTGTCTAATAAATTTTCAGTTGCAGCAGGCAAACTTTCAAGTTGTTGTACAGTTTTAAGATGACAGAAGATTCTTCTTTGTCACTTTTAGGAAAATAATCTCAGACCCTCTCTTAGTCTATGGAGGGATCATAGTACATGAGATGTACTATGAGTGCAAAAGGAGGAAAAAATACTTAAATTCGTGAGTTCCCTCATTTTACTCATCTATAGAATGGACTGATTTTATATTATGTGCATGAAGGGAGAAATCATCCTTTGAAAGTTCTTACTCTTGATTCACATAAAATTCTACATTTCTTTTGTCACATAAATGACAGGATGTTGATATACCCCCTCCCGCCCCCTTCCGGCCCCCGCCCAGGACTGTCATAGTCACCAGGAACTGGCTATGCTTCCAGTAGTTACCACATGAATGGGGACATAGATTGTGAATAGTTAAGAGCTTTTCTTGGCCTAGATCAATATTTGTCTCCAGCTCACCCCAAGCTTTGTTTGTTTTGATGGTCAAAAGGGTCTGCCCTGTTTCCATTCCTGACTAAAGGTAGAGAATAAAGAAAACTTAGCAACAACTTTTTATTTTATAAAACTTAACAATAGTATAAATTCAGAGGAGTTTTCACTCTTCAACTGCAAAGTAAATATATGTCTTATCAAGGGGACCTGCTTTTTGCCCCCCTCCACCCCCAAATTCCACTTCCTGAGTGGAAATTATTTGTATACGGTCAACCTCTTTAGAAGGTTCTTCTTGTGTGTTCCACTAATTCGTATTTCAAGAGCCATTGTTTTAAAGTGACTCTTTGTTTTGGTCTTTACCAATCCTGGGAATTATTTTCCCCCATATTTCAGCGTTGTGCAGCAAACTTTTCAAATGTTCTAAGCATATGTTGAAGCTAAGCCAAAATCTTAGGAAGAAGGTGGTTGCTGTCCACTTGGAACAATCAAATTTGTTCATATTGCATAGGTTCAAACGTGGCTATTGAGTAAAAGTTAGGATGTTTCATGCTGAAAATGGTATCATATGACTTGCAGAAAGCCATTTACTAAAGTGCTTCTCCTCCTCTTTAGACTGTGGGAGAGCTCTGTGAGAGCCCATGCTTGGGATGTACTTTGACTTATCAACCCTGCTGATATGAAGAGCAATAGCTTTTCAGTGAAGTTAGGTCACCATTAAACTGAGGAGTAGTGCTTCTTACATATAAGAGATGAGGAGGAAAGCTCCTTACATATCCTTAGCTTTGATAGCCTTCATTTTTGAAGATAAAGAATAAGGAAGCTACTTTATTATTTTTTTTAATTTCCATTATTTCCATTTCCTGTAGCACTACTTTCCCAATCTCTATAGTATGAACTAACTGGTTGTGTTTTCTAACTACTCTCATAACATAGTGCTCTCATTTATATGTTTCACTGTGTATGTGCATTATATTTTATATGTCAGATATCAAAAATTATCTATCTTAAGCTCCTTGGAGGCAATATGGTTTTTCAGTCCTCATCCCCATTCTTGTCATGTCGGATGTATAAATGGTGTTCAGTAAATGTGCAATGAATTAATGAATTTCAGACAAGTAAAATTTATCTGCTCAAAATTGCTTGAAATCTTGTTTTTTTTCCCCCCTCAAACACTTATTTTTGATAGAACCTGTTTGTTTTTATAAGACTTCTCAGTCAATGAGAAAGCAAAGCAAAAATCTTCCCTTGAAAGAACAATTCAGTCACTCACCTGAGGACAAAATCCTATCCGTTCATCCACAGGTAATGACCTCAGATTCTGTATCAAGCAGGAGGAGAGCATCACATGAGCCCCTTTACAGGTGTTTTCTCCCACCCATGCACTGACCACTACTCTTAAAGGGCTAATTGCTTGCCACTAGATGGTGGAGGCAGACAGTAATTCAAAATCCTGCTGTTGCCAAGAGAACATTGGCATCTGACTCTGGTCACTGCTCTCAGAGAGTAGCACAAAATCATACTCAGAATGGCACATTGGAATTGGAGAGTGTGCTGCTTGTTTTCCACAGAATCCAGTGCTGACAGGTGCACCTATGACTGAGTCCTGTTCACATCAAATGAATCTTGAGCCTTGTCGCAGTAAATGTTATCTTAACATCTCTGCTGTTTTATTTTATATCTTGAAAATTATCAGTGAGAAAATGGTACCTATTTTGATGTACTGTTTACTAGATGAACATGCCCATAGCCCGATAATAAACAAGCGTTTGTTCTACTTGGATCAGTGCTGTGTTCCTCATCTGTACAGCCCTCAAACAGCAGGGTTCCACTTCGGTTATCTAATTTTATGTAAACCATGTTGGCAGACTTCTCATGCCCAGAGAAACTCCTTAATACATGCTCCCTGATGAATATTTACACTGTGTGAACCAGGGGAAACCCATTGCACAGTGTGGTGCTTCTCTTTTAGGACTACTCCCACTCTCAGCAATTGTTTAAGAGCTTTAATGAAAGGAAAGTAGATCAGCCAAAAAAAAAAAAAATCATGGGGATAAAACGTACATCATAGGGAATATGGTCAATGGTATTGTAATAGTGTTGTATGGTGGCAAATGGTAGCTACACTTGTGGTGAGCATAGCATAATATATAGACTTGCAGAATCACTATGTTGTACACCTGAAACTATTGTAACTTTATGTGTCAACTATACTTCATTTAAAACAAAACAAAACATCAATGGCATACCTGATGCCCGAGTCTCAGTCTCAGCATCAGGGGCCCATGGACCTGCACAATAAGGATCCAGAGAGGGGAGGTAGGCAGTCTTTCTCTCCTTGAGTGAGAAAGGAACTGCTACTATCTCCTAATAAGTGCTTTTCTCTCAGAGGACTTGCTGGACATGCTTCGGGCATTTTCCTAGTGATTCAACCACAAGTGACAGTATTTGAATTGCTTTGCACACACCCAAAATCTGTCACTCGTATGTCCTCACCATCGGGGAAACTACCCTGCTTTTTCCTCTAGAAATCTCCATCCCTCTGGAAGAGCAGAGGGACGAAATGTGTCACACCATGGGGCATTTATTTTCTTGGAGTTTTTAGATATTAATCCTCATCGAATTTCACGTGTTAAACAGCTGGAGAGCCCTGAGAGGACACAATGGGACTTGCCATTTTAATTAAAAAGCATTAATTTGGGAAAGAGAATAAAAAGACAAATTCCCATTTCCTTAGACCTCCACTGCCCTGGAAAGGAATTTTTTTCTAGACATCTCCTGTGTATGGGGTATTCCCAGAATCCTCCGAAATCATTAAGGATTATACAATATCCCCAGTACATACCATGTTCTTTACTCATGTCTGTATAAATTTCACCACACCTAAACATCACCTCATAATTTTTTATGTATTGTGAGCTTAAAATAGCAGAGTATATAGAACAAGATCTTCACAGCCGGGATAAATATACTTGAAAAATCCTTAAAACTCTGTAATCATGCTTTCATCATTTGTAAGGTAAAATTAAAATTAACTACTTTAGGATTAAATGAAATGTGAGAACCAGTGGAAGGACCTAGACTGATGCCCAATGAATTTAGTTCTCATTTTCCTCCACGTGTTTATACAAACCCTGCAAACTCCGCAAATCCGTGTCACGTCCCACTCTCATGATTGTTCCCTGCTTTTTAAACCTCCATTGGAATCTGCCATAGTTAACTGCTTGTTTCTTACTTGAAATTCTAAACTAAACAGCTTTGGTTTTAATCACAACCGATTTGGCATTTTCTACACTGCATAATAAAATCTTGCTAAGATTACAGTTAATTCAATTATTTCACTTCAAGAATCAGCACTTTTCGATTGTAATTGCCCTTGATAAGTATTTCTAAACATAGCTGTTCTAAATAGAGCATACTGAGCATAACCTGTTCTTAATGACTGGAGGCCATCGTTAAATAACCTGGTACAGTGATCTGCGGTCGATGGAGTGGGACAGGATGCTGAGTGGACATCATCTGAAACAACTCTCCTAGAATTTGCTTCCAAAGAACATTCCCTATTATCAGCAAGATTTCAGTCATTTTCCTCTTCATGAGAAAAGTGGAGTGTGCCCTGCATAACCACAAGACTCCTAATCATGAAACAGCAGACTTTCCAAATACTTACCCATTTTTGATTCTTACAAATCATAAGCAAATATTCACTTTGAGAAATAAATGAAAACCAGTTTTTTTTTGAATTCTCCAACTCTTGTCTTTTTTTTCTAGAGAAGGCTGGGCGTCCTCACTGTATCTAATCCTTGGATGGTTCTATCATATGCTTTGTTTTCACTTTGCCAGGCCACCTACACAAATTATGATGTAGGCCTTACATCATCAGACTGTGCTTGGGTATGGTGAATTCAGATCTTCCGTCAAAGTAAGGAAATAAATTCATAAACAACCTCATTTTGTGTATTTATTTTTTACCTACAACCATTAAGAATTGAAAGGATAATTGATCTTGAAGGATGAAGCATGTGCCTTTTTTTTTTCATTGAAGTATGGACACGCAATGTTCCTTTAGTTTCAGGTGTTCAGCATAGTGATTCAACAAGCCTATACCTCCTACTGTGCTCTCCACGAGTGCAGCTCCCATCTGTCACCGTACAGTGTGATTGCGATAACATTGACTATGTTCCCTATGCTGTGTCTTTTATCCCTCTGACTTACTCAGTCCCTAACTTGAAGCTTGTATCTCCCACTCCCCTTTACTTGTTTTGTTCATCCCTCACCCCCCTCCCCTCTGGGAACCACCAGTTTGTTCTCCATACTTACAGGTCTGATTCGGCTTTTTTTGTTTGCTTGTTTATTTGCTCACTTGTTTTGTTTTTTAGTGAGCTTTTAGTGGGGATTTTGACAATCTCATTTTAATATCTGCAGCAGAAATATAATTGCTATAAAGAAACCTGTCATCTCAAATTTTGTAGTCTTGTCAAGCATGCCCATCTCCCTGTCTTTTACCCATGAATTGACTAAATATTGTGAAACATGGTAATCACTTATTGAATACTACAAAGTATTGGACTTAAAATTCAGTAAGAGAGTCCCCCCAAGACAAAACCTCCATTTCACAAGTGACATTTGTTCAAGAAGATTAAGGGACACAGTGGCTGAGTTGGGACGAAGCCAGTGCTGTCTGATTCTGGAGCCATAATCTCTCCTTGTTGTCATGTGGTGTCTTCTGCCAAGAGTCGCAGGAATGGAGGTGTTGAGGTGCAGGCAGCAAGCCCTCTACCACCTCTCTCCCACGCTCAAGGTTTCTTCTTCTCTCTTTTGTTTTAAATTTTATTTATTTACTTGACAGAGAGAGAAATAGTGAGAGCAGGAACACAAGCAGGGGGAGTGGGAGAGGGAGAAGCAGGCTTCCCGCGGAGCAGGGAGCCCGATGTGGGGCTCGATCCCAGGACCCTGGGATCACGACCTGAGCCGAAGGCAGACGCTCAATGACTGAGCCACCCAGGCACCCCAGGTTTATTCTTCTCTTTTTCCCCCTCTCTCTTCTTCTCAGGCATAGGAACCTCAAAGTCGACACCAATCCATTCCCGTCATTGCCAGCACTAAGAGAGCAGCTCTCCTTTTCTCCACACTCTGCTGCTTTTTCTTTACATTTTGTCACATGCCATTTCCCTTTTTCTCTTCCACTTCCACAAGAAAATGCTTCGCTTAAAAGTATTTACCAATAAGACAGTTCATTTCCTCTTGCCTAGTAGACAAGCCTTCACAGCATCCTGATGTCATTTTGTTGTTTTAAAACTTTTTTTTTTTTGGTCACGCTTATTGTGGCTGAGAGCATAGGAACTGCTGCTTTATTAATTTTACATTGAGAGGCGATTTCAAATTCTAAGATCCAGAATGTTGTTTTTGCCTCATAAGTAAATTTTCGTTTATGAACTCTTTCAGTAACTATTTCTTGAGTGATTACTGTATGCTAAGCATTCGAGGAAAAGCAGAGGACAAGGCAGATTGACATAGGTTGTTCTCAGGGAATTTTTATATTCTCTGGGAGAAGTAGAGCAAAAAATCAGTAACTCAAGGTACAAAGGAGCTAGTTCTAGATATTGATAAATGCTAGAAAGAAGCCAAGCAGGACTACATGGTGTGAGAGAGGCCAGAGGAGATTGGAGTCAGCAAGACTTCCGGAGGAGGCTGTTTGACTAGAGAATCAAATGAAGAAGAGAGACCAGACAAGCATAGGCAAAGAAAGAGTTTGAGGAAAAGGGAAAACACTTGCAGAGGTGCCACGGCAGGAAAGAAACACTTGTGTTTTAGAACCACCCCCCACAAAGGCCAGAGGGGCTCGCATCTACAGGCAAAACTTAAGAGTAGTGCACGATGAGGAATTTGGGGTCTAAATCCTAAGGGTTAATTGGCTGAATTGTGTTCCCCTGGCCCAAATTCATATGTATCTGATGGTATATAGAGATGGAATTTGGGGGCATAATTAAGTTTAAATGAGGTCATGACGGTGAAGCTCTTGTGATGGGATTACTGGCCTTATTAGAAGAGGAACAGACACACGAGGCCTGTCTCTGCCCACGTGAGGCCACAAGGAGAAGACATCTGCAAACCAGGAAGGGGGCTCTGTGCCGGCACCCTCAGCTCAGGCCTCCAGCCTGCAGAACTATGAGAAATAAATGTATGTTGTTTAAGCCATCTGGCCTATGGCATTTTGTTAGAAAAGCCTTAACACTTAGTCAAGGACCATAGAAACCACAGTAAAGGGGCACCTGGGTGGCTCAGATGGTTAAGCATCTGCCTTTGGCTCAGGTCATGATCCCAGGGTCCTGGGATAGAGCCCCACATCGAGTTCCACATCGGGCTCCTGACTCAGCGGGGAGCCTGCTTCTCCCTCTCCCTCTGCCTCTTCCCCTGCTCATGCTCTCTCCCTCTCTGTATCTCTGTGTCTCAAATGAATAAATAAAATCTTAAAAAAAAAAAAGAAAGCACATTAAAGTCATTCATATTTTATTATAAGTAACAAAGGCAGTGAATAGATTCTCCATGATAGGCTTCTGGTTTAATACCCTTGTACACTGTAGCACTTCTAAGCAAATGGGGAGCATAGACTGAGACAGAGGCAAGTATATGATTGAATCTCTACATTTTCAGTAAAAATTCAACAGCACTTATTGTTTTGTTATTATTATTATTGCTCAGATACTTGCTGGAAAAGTGTCTCCTTTTTTTTCTCCATTAAAAATCTGTCCTTGCAGGGTGCCTGGGTGGTTAAGTGTGTCTTCGACTCAGATCATGATCCCAGGGTCCTAGGATCGAGCCCCATGTCAGGCTCCCTGCTCAGTGGGGAGCCTGCTTCTCCCTCTCCTCCCTGCTGGTGTTCTCTGTTGCTATCTCTGTCTTTCTCTCACAAATAAATAATCTTTAAAAAAATAATTTGTCCTTCCATATTTGTTAAATTAAAGCAAACATTTTTTAGTTCTTAATTTACATTGCAAATGGATGAATGTTCCAAAAGATAAAAAATTGCAGAATACAAAATTGAATACTTTTATAAAGTTGGCTTTATTTCCCAACTCCTCCTAAATCAAACATGCCATTTAAAAGTTAGATAGAATTGTTCTGTTCCTTCATAATCAATGCCATGGAAATGTAGAACCATTGTTCTATTGGGGACATAAAAACAAACTATAATGGTAGATATCTGTGTGTTCTTTTGATTGCTAATAAGAAAATGTAATTTTAAAATTCTCGCGTGCTGTGACAAAAATGGTCATTAACTGTAATTTCCATAGTTAGGTATAACTTTTTATTAGGTAATGGGTTAAGCTTTGTCAGTTCTCTCCCTTCCAATCCAAAGCCAGATCTCTCCTACCTGGGACATGTTCATAGGACAATCCCATCAATTCCTCGTTCTACAGAATCTATAATTCAGAATCCTCTTCTGCTTCTTTTTCTCCTCCCTTTACCCACCACTAAAGCTAGGGTTTCACTGAGGTATTCAGGAGACAGAAACACCTCATTTAGTCTGATCCCAAATATTGTTATTCACGAAATCAGGTTAAAGTTACATACTGCAAAGATTTGGACAAAAGATAGTAAGAACAGGGCAAGGGGTAGATGACGTCTTGTTACCGTCTAATCTGTGCAGGCCATGTCCTTGTGAGGAAATAGGAAATGACATTCCCATGCAGACTGCTTTAGTGATTGAGAAGGCAATTACAGATTGGGAGAGGATATGCATATGATTTTCAGGACTCGATGACTTTTATTTGATGCATGCTTCTCACCATCCATCACTTTTTTTCAGTTATCATTGCATTCTCTGAGGTACCAGGGAGTTCATTAAGTGGCCACAGGCAATTTCCTTGGAACTTTGCAGTTTATTTCTGTTCACATGCTACTCATTGAATAACATTTCCTTTAACCCATCCATTTCTACAGAAATGATATTTAGGTATATATGTAAGGCAGGAAAATAGTAAACATAAATTTCTAAGAAATCATCCTCAAATAGCATTTCAGAGATTAGAAAATGCATTAACACATATTATCTCATTTCCTTTGTTTCAGAAAAAGCCTGTTAGGTAAATTGGACAGATATTATATCATTTTAGAGATAAAAGACACTTGGCGGTCATGCTAATTAACTGTGCAAAGTCCAAAGCTAAGTAATTAGCTCATGATTCCTACCTTAATGTTCATTCTGTACCCTAATATGAATGGTTATTTAGATTCATACTTTTGACCAAGAAAATGTAATTTGTAGTATTCAAGATGCGGATATTTTTAGGTTAATATTTCTGCAAACTTGCATGTATATTGCTTTTTTATAAGGAAAAAATGATTTAAAAAAGTTAGAAACCATACAGCCTTAATCTGTACCCAGTATAAACAATGTGTGGTATTTCAGATGTTTCCCAGGACATGTACTAAAGTTTTGTGAATATGCCTATCTCTGTATTTATATTAATATCTGCAATGCCATTCAAAGATAAAATACTTTGTTATTTGAAAACACCTTATCTGATTAATTTAGTTTCAAATTAATTTTGAAGACAAATTAATCTATAAAGGTAGATTAAAATGGCTTAAATTTCAAAAAAATTTATCTATGGATTGAATATTCAAATAATTGCTATAAACATTCAAATTTTGTGGAGACTAGAATATAAAATGACTAAAAACATAAAAAGAAAAATGTTATTGCATATTAACATTTAACACAATGAGACATAAAATATTTCTCCTAGAAAAAGATATATCATTTATCTAGATAAAGTGTTCTGAAAGAGAATATGATAAAAAAAAATTATTCGTCTCCATCTAAAAGTAGCCATTAGGCTAAAGAAAAAAAAGTTTTATGTTAAATATGCAAATCTATTTCATTCCTTTGACTTACTAATGTTGCTATTTTTCAGTCTTCAACTGGGTAAGCCTAATGAGAACCTGGCTGAATACTGTGTTATGCTATTTTAAATATTCTTCAATGTAGTCTGTACCCCAGGGTCTGTATACTGTGAAATTCCCGTGCTTTCTGGAATAATTTCTCATTTTTTTTCTTTTAGTCTATATATTTTTGCTTATTCCTGCTTCCATCAGGCTTAAAAGGAAAGACAACAAATATACAGAGGGAATAGGTGATGAAACTCTAAAATACACCAACACATTTGCATACACATGACGACCTTGAATCCTAGAGTCTATTTCCACAACTGCATTTAGAAAATCTCCCGAGGACTCCAAAGGAATAGAGTAAGGACAAGATGAGTTCTCTTTCTGAATCTGAGTTGTTTAGAGTGAAAGATTTCACAAGTCAGATCTGAACACAGCTAATAAAAAGCCCTTGCTTCTGTTGGGAGACAGAATATATATGTATGCTTTTGTATGGATTAAGTCCAGATTTATTATCCTGAACTCTTCACCCAGGATTAATCATAAATCAATTTAGTGACAACCTAAAACTATAAGAAAATTTTATATGCAGCTCGAATAATCCATTTAACAGGTCAAATCAATGGTTTTGCTCTGTGCTTTCTTTCAGTTGGGTTTTCCGGTGATGCACTATCTCTTTACCAATTTTATTATCCCAGGTAATGAAGAGCAGGGGTTACCCCACAATAATTTGATGACCCTGTGTCAGGGAACACAAATCAACTTGAAAGGAAGAGTATGGCTGGTTTAATGCCATATTTTATGCAGAACAAGAGAAATGACAGTTCCTAAGACTAAACTTAAAGCATTGAAAAAAGTAAATCTGGAGAATCTCACCCTTTAGGAATGCTTAGCTGTTACATATACATTTGACTATTTTTCCCCTAGAAATATATTCCCCAAAGTGATTCCAAGCATGTTCTCTAGTTTATAATTACTTAGGAAGATGACAGCTAATGAATAGCTTCTCTCCTTCCTGCCTGTGCAATGAACAAATATTTTCCAAGAAAGTCAGACATATTATTCAGTTTATTGTATGAAATAAATCCACCTAGAGGTTGATATTTTAATAAAACAAATATCAAAAATTTTAAATTCTTTTTTTACATTATTCTCACATGTGATCTATTTTGCATTGTCACGTTCTGTAATGTGACATATTCCTGTGAAATTCCATTATGCTTAAGTGTATTTTATTTAATTAAAGTATATTGATATATTAAAGGAGAAAATGTAGGCTGATAATTTGGCAGGTAGAACTATCTAAACTACAAACCCTGTACCTTCCTGGCTACTGCAAAATGAAGCAATGGGGAAGAAGCAATCTATGAAAATAGAACAGTGTTCGAATCTTGGCTCGTCGGTTTATTAACTGAGTGATTAGGAATTCAATCACTTCAAGTCTCAGTAACCTCATCTATTAATGCAACTAATAAAGGTTTTGTGAGGATTAAATGAGATATTTCACTTAACTAAGAAGTAGATATCTTAATTTTTTAATCAAAATCATGCATTATTACTAGTAACATTTATTTCTAAAATGGGAATCCACTACAAACCTCTGAATATATATTATGTATTGAAGATGTGGGTGAACCTTGAAAGAATTTCTGCTAATGTTAGTTCCCTAACGTTAGCTTACAATAAAATTTTTTAAAAATTCAGTGTCTTCTACTGCATTTCTGATGAATACCTTTATTTGGAAAGTTGCAGTGAGACTTTTTCTTGACACATTTTTGTAATCTGCAAAAGCAGATTAGAAATATGGGACAGTAATTTGCCATGACAGAATAAATACTTGAAGTTTGGGAATGTTTTAAACTTCTAAATTATGCAAATTTGTGAGCAAATATAATAGTACAGACTCATACACTGAAGCAGAAAATTAGAATCTCTGATTTTAGGCACTTTAATAATAAATCCCATTAATTGCTACTGACAGTCCTTTAGAGATGAAAAATCATTATATTTTCAGGTTTGGCCCAATGGCTGTGGAAAAATATTATTCCTCGCCAGTGGATGATCTAATTTAACTGAAGAGTAAACCCTATAAAATCAGAGTTGATGACCTGGTTGATTAATGTGCCTAGTAATTCTATTAGAGTAAGATGTAATTTAGGAATCCAACTACTAAAAATCATTATTCTCTTAGTTAAATTATTTTTAATTAGAAAATTTATATATATATATGTTTCTATATATAAATAAATTTGTATATAGTGAAGTAATATTAAAGTTTATATATCCTATACATATCTTATAAGACACATATAAAGAAATATTTCCCCTAGAGAATGCACACCTAAATTTTGGGAGGGGGCAACAGAAAGTGAACAGATTTTAACTAAGTATTTTGGTGGGACTTTAAATTCAACTTTCAAAGTTTGATAAGACACATTATTCAGGGAGGCATCTTTTATATGTATGTATACAGCTGCACCATTTTACTTTCCTTGAGTAAGTACGGTATCTGTCCTGAAACTGAAATAATTCATATGCCCTCATCCTTACCCACTTTCTCCAAAAACCCCTTTGAATTTCCACCCTGCTGCTGTGCCAGAGATGCCTCTGGGCAGGAAGCCGTGTTAATACAGCAACACATTGGTTGTTGTGGGTAATTTCAATCAAAATCAAGTAGCAGAAACAAGATCAAATCAGCTGCTTGAATTGACCTGTCACTTCACTTAAATTACAATGAGCAGTTCAATAACCCTATGAACCAGGTAGTGAAATGTGGGTGAATGTACATGGATTAACTTCATTGGGATTTGTAGGTGATGTTGCTGATACTGTTTTTAGACTCAATATGATTCCCAAACATAAACTTTGAAGTGAGACAAATATGCATATTTTATAACCAATATGAAGTTGGTGCTGTTTCAGAATTTTATTTTATCCAGGACAGTGGGATGAAAAATAATAACATATGTACTAGAAATTTACTCAAATAGGGAAGTATTTTATCCACTAAGTCTAAAGGAGAAATGCAAGGGAAAATTTCACTTACATTATTAGGCAAGATATAATAAATACTGTATTATTAAGGATTTGTTATAGTCTCATTCAAACACGCTTCAGCCCTAAGAGTTATACACATAATGTAAAAATATCTAAAAAGATGATCTTCATGGCCATAAGTAACCACTCCCTAATATGATCATACAGGTGCCTGCAAAAACTATAATTTAAAAGATGAAGGAATGACTTCAAAATGCTGTGGGGATGGATTAAAGAGGGAGCTTACTTTTCAGGTCACGCTTCTCAAAGAAGATTAAAGTGAACTAGACAGCGAAGGAGTCTGCTGAGCTTAGAATAAAGAACAGGGATGTTATAAGCACGTTAGGCAGAGAAATCAGTGCGAGGAAAGGCTGAAATGCATGTGTTTATCCAACAGAGAGTAGATTGTTATGCCTGGAGCATAGGTGTCTCTTGGTGGGAGATGGAGGGTACACTGGATTAGATGAAAATTGTTGATGTTGGGGGTGATGGATCATGAGGATTTATTATGTAGTCCTCTTGACTTTTTGAGATTTTAATATTCAACACACACACATACACACACACACACATTCAGGAGGACCAGAGAACTAGATATAGGTATTGTCCCTGTTTAGCTGGTACATAGTTACTAGTGCCACATATCAGTAATAGGCTTAGACTGAGAGACAAATCAGACAAGAACAACTCGTTGGTAAATCAAACTACATTTACACAGAAAAAAAAAGTACAGAAGTAGGTTCAAGAAGTTGTATCAGCACACTACTGCAGACCAGACCTTCTGAAAGCTAAACTGACTCCTACTTCCAAGCCCAGACTTCTGGAAGCCAGTCTGGGTGCATGCTGGCACCCACAAAACCTACATCAGTTGAGGCTCATCAGTATTGGTAGAATCTAAAATGCAGCATGACCAGAGAGTTCAGTAGAGTACAGCTGATCAGGAATAAAGTCCTCATTGTTGATCCTCAGCCTTCCCAGGTCAACTTGATCTAAGACCAAGACAAACTACCTGGGTCCAGGAACTTACCTAATCTTTTGCTGAAAGATACCAAAGACAATCTTTTAGGATACAAATATAAGATAGCAATGTTTGAACTGCTGTGCTAGAACTTTATCAACTGTTGTAATAGTAGGCTTTGAAAATCTTTGGTAAATGTGCCAAATTTCATTGCCCTGGAATATATCATTTCTGCAACTTATCAAACAATGTTGACTCATGTTACAGTACCTCTAGGGAATTATGAAAAGTAATCACAATAGTGAAAGAATTATTACAAGTTTCAAAGCCTAGATTCAAGTCCAACTTGGTGCCACATGTAAAATTAATCTTTGGATCTTTACAGAATTCCTCTGGGCAATAGTCTACATCGTAAAATGAAGCATAATGATGAATAGACACTTTTTACTCTGAAGAAGTCCAGGAAATAAAATTTCATTGCACAATTGGGCATATGTGTTATGGAGGAGTTTATCTTCTTCTTAAGCATGAAAAATTGTCCACTATGTGATGTTGGACTAAAAAGATTAATAGTCTCGGGCGCCTGGGTGGCTCAGTTGGTTAAGCGACTGCCTTCAGCTCAGGTCATGATCCTGGAGTCCCAGGATCGAGTCCCGCATCGGGCTCCCTGCTCGGCGGGGAGTCTGCTTCTCCCTCTGACCCGCCTCCCTCTCATGCTCTCTGTCTCTCATTCTCTCTCTCAAATAAATAAATAAAATCTTTAAAAAATAAAAAATAAATAAATAAATAAATAAAAAGATTAATAGTCTGATCCACTATGCAAATCTTAATATAAAGCTCAAAGGTATAGCATTTTAATTTTTTTTTCCAATTGCCAATGATTTAAATAAACAGCCCTGACTTTTCCAAGCACCATATCACTTAAGCAAAGACTTAGTATTAGTACTATAAAATATTAAAGTGCGTATTTTATTTTCATTTTTTTCATATTTATCTTTCAAAACATATACTTTAAAATGCAAGGACTATCACAGCATGGTTCTATAGGAAAAGACCTAAAGAGATATTAAATTATTCCACAGTTATTCTGGACATAGCTTATACATTGTAGGTCTTAAAACACACCATATATCTTTCCTAAAACAACTAATACATATACAAATTTAAAAATAATTCTTTTGCCGTTTTCTATTTACCTACCTTAAAATGCAAAAGGTACTGAGAAATGCTTTTATAACAAACTATATGATAATTTCATTTTGTAAAATTTGCAAAATGTGCATCATTGCTTTGCATAATACAAAAATATATATTGGTACTCAGCTGTAAAGATGTGTTTCAATTGATGAAGAATTTGGTTCCTATGATTTATATGTTATGCTAAACTATTTGCCAAATTATGGGATTTTTTTTTAGGAAAAATTATCATAGACATAGAATATTGGAGCAAATCTTTCATCACAACTCTACCATTGTCATCTGGTAGGACCTTTTTAAATTATAATCAGTGTAGTCTGTCTTGTGTACAAACACTAGCCTCTCCTATTTGATATGCATGGATATTCAATCAGATGTTTAATTACTTCTTAACATGAGTTCCAAACAGCTGGCTAATTTCCTTGTTTCTGATTAAAGAGACTACAAAAAAAATTTAACATGGCATTTACATACGACTCTAAAAGGAAACATTTTTAATAAGATTTAGGCATTGAAGAGGTGCAAGACTTGTATTTATTATTATTATTAGGAACAACAGTTTCTAAAACAATAAAGCACTTTCAGCAAGTGGCAGGGAAAGGGACACAGTCATCTGAAGTGTTAGTAGTTTGAAAGCGCAGATTCTAAAAAATTATCAGATAAACATTGGCTAATATTGTGTATAGCTTTGCTGTCATTGATGTGCCAGGATCAGTAATGTACATCTGGGGTTGCAGATGACCAGCCGTGAATATATTAGAAGCACAGGGGCAAGTCCCTAAGTTGAGGACAACGGACAGGACTGGATAATGTGGGGCATGCATTTCTGTAATAGTATCAGTTTATAGCGTACTCTACTTTTTCATATGGACAAGTCTGAGCCTTTTTAGCACTTTCAAATGAAATAGTCTTTTTAAATCTCCTTGTCATGTTTTAGTGAAGTACATTTTCATTGGATTAAACTTTCACATCTTCAAAATACAGGAATTCTTTTGAAAGTGAACCAGACACTCTTGGTTATTGTGCTCCTTCTTCTATTTTATGAATTGGACAGATACATTAAATCTGTATTAACTCTTTCAAACACAAAATTGTTAGGTGTCCAAAGTCCCAAACCAGTCAAACAGGATGAAAGAACATTGCCAGAAACCAAATGACAGGTGAAGTCTCTGACATCTCTTCATTGTTTTGGTGATGGTATTGATGGAACTTGCTCTATCAGAAACATTCCATAAAGCTGCTATGATGGTATGGATGCTGGACCGGACAATTAGACAAATATGACTTGGAACACACGAGGGTACTATATAAATCTAGATGTGTTTATGTGTGTCTGTGGGTATGTATATGAGTGTGAGTTTTTGTGTGTATATATACACATATTAATTTGAAATGCTGTCTGGGATATATATCTGAAATGTGAAGAGCATTTAAGAACAATCTGATAGAGAACTCTCACCTGTATAAAAAAAAATATTTTGTTGCATATATACTTTTATACAAAGTTATTTTGAACTATTATGGAGATGTTTAAAAAATGTATAAAGTGTATGTGTGTTCATGGGTAAGTCTCCAGGATAGATTGTGAATGGGAAAAGTGAGGGAGAGAACCAGGTTATGACAGGTATGATTTAATCTCAGTATATTATAAAGTATATGTACATATATAATAAATACATACAAATGTAGATTTAAAAAACTATGGAAAAAACATCCTTTGTTTTAGACCACTCAGGCTGCTATAACAGGATACTGTGGACTGGGTGACTTATAAACAACAGAAATTTATTTCTCACAGTTCTGGAGGCTGGTAAATCCAAGATCAAGGCTGTGGCTAATTTATTTGGTAAGACCCCACTTCCTTGTTCATAGACAGCCATCTTCTTGCCATGATTCTCTGGGGTGTTTTCATAAAGGCTTTAATCCCACTCATATGACCTAATTACCCTGCAAAGTCCTCATATTCTAATCCCATCACTTTGAGGGTTAGGATTTCAACATGTGAATTTTGGAGGGACATAGTCTGTAGCACCCCCATGCTGGTAAAAGGAGTGAGTTTGAGAGAGGAAATTAAGGGCTGAGGATCTGCTTCTCTGGTCTTAGGCATTTTCCTCATGGTCACAGAGGATTGCCACAGCTCCAGTCATCACACCCTTAAATGTCAACATACTTATAAGGAATGACAGGAAATAAATCTACTAAATCTCTTTTATTACAGAAAAAAATCTCCATCTATCTATCTATATTGTTTGGTCATATTATATGTAATATATATGTTAGATATGTTGTGTTTTGATTTATATATATTATATGTATATATATAATATATATATAAAATCTATTTTTGAGAAGACTTTAGCACAATTTTCCTAAAATCCCATTGATTAGCATTTGTATCATGCATGTGACTTTGCTGCAAAAGAGAGAGCAGGAAAGCAAATAATTGAGAATTTCAACCATTGTCATCACAGACAATCTCTATCACCAAGAAAGGAGTGGAGCATAATTATTGCCTAGACCACCAGCAGTGTGTGCTACATTTTCATTACTTTTACATACCCATTGTCAGGAAGAAGTACCCCAGTTTTTTATTTCTTCCATATGAACTTTGTAACTCATCTTGAAATGTAACAGTGGTGCATACACTTTCAGAGGAGGAATATCTGCAACCTGTTATAAGAAATCTGACACCAAGCTCTACTATAGTATTTTTTATTACAATTCTCATAAAAATGTACTCTGATTGATTTGCTTAAACATTCCAGTATTCCTAAAGTGGCTATCAGTAAGATTCCCTGAGAGTTTGGTTGTTGATGGTGGATACTTCCCTAAATATTCTGAATGAGAATTGAAGGCTTCTGGATAAATCTTCACTAACCCTTTCTTAATTCTGGAATATAAGTTGTGGACTTCTTAGGGCAAAGGGATTTGGGAGTTAGTCCAAAAAAGGCTTTCTAGCAAAGATGGGGTAAAAGACGATTTATTTTAACATGAAACTAAGGAAGGCATAAACAACACTGAAGGGATCATAAGAACCAAAAGATAAATCAAGCAGAGAACTGACTAAACCTGAAGGTCAGAGGTGACACCTCAGTCATTGCTAGGCATCCTAGGGGAGTAAAATGCAGAGAGAATATGAAACCCCTGATGGCAGTTCAAGGGGAGGTCAGGTGAGTGCCTGCAGGATCACATTCAAATTCGATTTGGAGACAGGAAATCTAGGAGGCTTAATTTTTAGAATAGATTTAATAAATCTGTCAATAGATGGGCTGTTTGGTGGGGGAGCAGCAGCCCCCAAGGCTGAGGACTGAAGCTGGAATCTGCTATACATTTAGTTCTTATGAGAACCACCCAAAAGAAAAGCAACTGTGTGAAAGGAAAGCTTAAGATTTCCTCGTTGGGAGAGAGCACCACGAAATAAAAATATAGTCTTCCTTTCTTTAAAGCAGAGTCACAGAGATTTTTAGGCTCTATCTATGTGGAGAATATAATACTATACTCATGAGGATGTGGCTTAGCTGGTATTAGCTGAGAAATGGAGCCATTTCTACTAGAACCATGAGAATAATAAACCAGGAAGGACATTCAGGAACTTACTGCAGTGCGCTAGTGGACAGTGCCGACTATAGAAGGTATTGGAATTCCTTTGTGCTCAACGTAGAGGTGGTAGTATTTGAGGTTTCTTTTTTTTTTTCTTTAAGATTTTTTTATTTATTCATTTGAGACACAGAGATACAGAGAGAGAGAGAGAGAGCATGAGCAGTAGGAGAGGCAGAGGGAGAGGAAGAAGCAGACTCCCCGCTGAGCCAGGAGCCCGACGTGGGACTCGATCCCAGGATCCTGGGATCATGACCTGAGCCGAAGGCAGATGCTTAACCATCTGAGCCACCCAGGCGCCCCGTATTTGAGGTTTCTATTACTTCTGTCAAAAGTTGCCAAAAAGTTACTGGCTTAAGACAACACAAATGTATGATCTTACAGTTCTGTAGCTCAGAAGTCCAACACAACTCTCGCTGGGCTAAAATCAAGATATCAGGACAGGTGTCTTCCTTTCTGGAGGATCCATTTTCATGGCTTTTCTCTTCTGGAAGCTGCCCACGTGCCTACATTTCATCTTCAAATCCAGCTACGGGTGTTTGAGTCTTTCTCACTTCAGATGACTCTGACTTTCACTCTTCTTCCTCCCTCTTCCTCATTTAAGGACCCGTTGAGTATACCAAACTCACCCAGATAACCCAGGATATTATTGCTGTTTTAAGGTCAGCTGAATAGCAAACTTAATTCCACTTGCTACCTTAATTTACATTTTCCATGCACTATAACATATTTATAGTTTTTTTTTAAATTAGAATTTGAATGTCTTTCTGCTGACCACAGTGGGAAAACTGCCAAAATATGAAAGTCCCTATTACACATTGTTTTAAAGTGTCCGTAGAAGTTAATAAATATACTAGAGTCCTAATACTTAAAACACATTCTTATTTTTCAGAAGAGCTTACAAATTGCTTAAAATATATTAATTAGGTTCAGAGGCAAAATATATTAAGCTAATACATACTGAGGGCCTAATATAGCTCCAGAGTCATGATATACACTTAAGAGGAAGAAAGAATGCTCAGATTTGTTCCAGTCCTTATCCTCACTTTCTAGACCCCCCAGAAGTATCATATATTTCCAGTTATCTATAGAAGTCCAATACAAAATCCCATAAGTAAAGTTAAATATTTATTAGTAATTTGATATAATTTCAACTATTGACATGCTCTAAGAAAAAAAAATTAAAGTAAGAAAAATTAAATAATCTTATCCCATCAAATCATCTTATTAAATTGGGAATTATGTGAAAAGTTAAATAATTATAAGATAAAATTTTAAAAGTAGTTTTACAAAACAAGTGAAAAGAAGGCACTAGGTACAACATAATTAATGATCAAAGTAATGGCATAGAAAATATTTTAAGTGTTCATAAGGATAAATCATCATTATAGCCTCAAAGATTTAAATTGTGGAGTCCATATTTTATTTCCTTCCATTTCCTTTTCTGTATCCTCTGCAGTATCACAGTGCCCACTCCCTGTGTAACCCCCCTCCAGGATTTCGGCTCAGGTCTTGATCTCAGGGTCGTGACATGGACACCCTCACTGGGCCCCACGTTGGCCTTGTACTGGGTGTGAAGGCTGCTTAAGATTCTCTGTCTCCCTCTCCCTCTGACACTCCCATCCCCCCCACCCCCTGCACGCATGTGTGCATGCTCTCTCTCTCTCTAAAAATAAGTAAGTAAGTAAATAAATAAATCAGACTTCTTAAAGTTTCAGGGCTATATCTCAGATTTTGTCTACAGTATATCATATTCTCAAATTCTAATGATCTCTGTTCTCTCTCACTTTTCCTGTTCCTCTTGTCTATATGATTCATCTGATGGTAATTCAGGTCTTTCCTAACGATAATTTTTGATTTATGCTTTGAAATTCATATTGTGATTAATATTTCATATTTAGGGTTTGATTTTCCTAGTTCAATATGCCATCCTTAAGGCAAATACCATGTGTAATATAGTGTGTTTACATATTGAATAAATGAGTGTCTAATTCTCCATGCTACTGAGCCCAGCACAAATTCCTATAGAAAACACAAAAGAGGTCAAGGATAAATTTGTTATGTTTCTCAGAATTTCCAGTATAGTACCTTAACTTTCATGTTTTTTGTGTACATTTAAATATTAAGACATAGGAAAAAATTCACATTATTTCAATTTAATTATTATAAGTTTATGTGGCAAGCATTTATATAGCTGCTAGATTGAGCTATTGAGTACCTGCTCTGACTACTATGGGTTCTTGTTTTTAAGGAGTGTAGAATCTATGGGAAAATGGTAATTAATCAACAGATCCTACAAATTGATGTCAAATGTAGGTATAATAAATACTGTGAGGAAGAGTAGCTTAGTCCATTTGGGCTGCTATAACAAAAATACCATAGATTAGGTCACCTAAACAACACACATTTCTTTCTTACAGTTCTAAAGGCAAGGAAATCCAAGATCAAGTTGCCAGCGGATTTGGTGTTTGTTGAGGGTCTGATTCCTGGTTCATAGATGGTCATCTTCTGGCTGTATCTTCACATGGGAAAAGGAGAGCTAGAGAGCTCTCTGGGATCTCTTTTATAAGGGTGCTAATACCATTCATTAGGGTTTCACCCTTAATACCTAATCACCTCCCAAAGGCCCCCACTCCCTAATACTATCACATGGAGGCTGGGATTTCACCAGGGAACTTCGGAGGGACACAGACATTGGTCCATTGCAGAGCATGGTAGAAAACAAAATACACCAACCAACTTGGAGAGGTTAAGGAAGGGATTTCTGAAGAAATGAAGTCTAATCTAATGAATGAAAAAAAAATGGGATGAGTGCTAGGGGAAGAGTTTCCAGGCAAAGGAAGCAACATATGCAGATAACATATAGCTGGATGAAGAATGATGTATTTAAGAAAGTGAAAGTTGTCTGGGTGGCTCAGTCAGTTAAGCGTCTGCCTTTGGCTCAAGTCATGATCCCAGGGTCTGGGATCAAGTCCCACATCAGGGAGCTTGCTTTTCTCTCTGCCCCTTCCTCTGCTCATTCTCTCTCTCTCTCAAAAGTAAATAAAAATACTTAAAAAAAAAAAAAAAGAAAGTGAAAGTTGGCTGGTGTGGCTGAGCACAGAATGGTGGGCTATGTCCTGCAAGATGTTCTTCTAGAAAGTGTAGACATATCATGCAAGATCTGGAAGTCATGGAAAGGACTTCTATGTTCAGTCTAGGAACAATGAGAATCCATGGAAGCATTTGTGTGCTTATGTGGCTGAAGGATGTGAGTGTGGGTGACTTAAGTATTTCCAATTATGAAAGATCATTCTGGCTACTTAGGGAGCTAGAGTAGAGAAGCCAAGTCAGCTAGGAAGCTATAGTGAAGGCCCAGTTTTGCCCATGACTATGGCAGGATTCATTAAGAATGGATGAATTGTACAGTGCTTAGAAGGCAAAATTGACCAGACTTGGTTGTAATTGCATATGGGTAGGACAAAGAAGGAAGTGTTAAGATGACATGAAGGTTTCTACCTGTGTTACAGATAGATAGTGATGCCATTCATTCAATGTATGTTTTGACAGAGGATCATAAATTTGCTTTGGGTATGTTGAGTTCAGAATGTCAAATCCAATTATCAATGTCAGACAGGAAAATGGGAAATATATCTCTTTGGAACTCAGAAGAGAACTCTTTGTTGATGATATATATTTGAGGGTCATTGTAGGTAGAATCTCATTTCATACCTATTGTTGCAGTAGGACCTGGGAGGGAGTATAAAATTAGAAGAGAAATAGTGCTGTGAGTGCTGTGGTGGTAATAAAATGCAATATTAAAATAGTTCTGTTTTAGAAATGTTTGCAATTATGAATCAGAAATACGATATTTTAAAGCTGTTTTATTATGCTGTAATGTTATTTTATACCGTTACATTAAAGCAAGTTCTAATGTGAGAGCTTTACCTTATATCAACAAATATATCTCTTATGTTGAGGTGGCAAGAAAGGGAGGATTCTCCAAATATCCATCTCATGCCCTTAACTATTTTACCTGAAAATGTTGCAGGTGCATCATGAATCTATTTATTAAAGTTTACGATTGGAATCTTTTAAAACATTTACTTGTTGCTTTTCTGTTAATGCAGTTTCACTATTTTGACTTGATTTTTATAGGAATTTTGAAGCATCAGTTAACTCATTGTGATCCAGTACCCAATTTCCCTTAAATCCTGACCAAATCTTTAAGTTCTTTATTTTTAAATAACATCTCTAATAAGAAGTGACATCTCTCAAACCATTTTTAGACACTATTAATATCAAGTAAGCATACTTGTTGCTGTATATGAAATATAAATGGAGACTACAGAATATTAGCTGAGTAGTAAATAATAGTGCTACAAGGCATTGTCTTTTTTTTTTAAGATTTTATTTATTTATTTGAGAGAGAGAGAATGAGAGGGAGCAAGCACATGAGAGGGGGGAGGGTCAGAGGGAGAAGCAGACTCCCTGCCGAGCAGGGAGCCGGATGCGGGACTCGATCCAGGGACTCCAGGATCATGACCTGAGCCGAAGGCAGTCGCTTAACCAACTGAGCCACCCAGGCGCCCTACAAGGCATTGTCTTTAAAAAAACAAAAAGCATTATGAAATTGACGTTAATGTCAGAGTTCAAATATATGTCGCATAAATAATTTTATGCATTTAATTAGGCATCTTGGAGGCATTATGTGCAAATAAATACATAAGGTGTAAGGAATGCTTATCATAAACTGTTTTTTTTTTTAATAGAATATTCCAGAAAGATGGTTGAGTTGCTTCTTTACGATATCAGAATATTTCCCCACATTTCTATGCTTGGGGCATTCAACTGTATCATTGACAATATTTCTTTTTTTTTTTTTTAAAGATTTTATTTATTTGACAGAGAGAGAGTCAGCGAGAGAGGGAACATAAGCAGGGGGAGTGGGAGAGGGAGAAGCAGACTTCCTGCGGATCAGGGAGCCCGATGTGGGGCTCTATCCCAGGACCCTGGGACCATGACCTGAGCCGAAGGCAGACGCTTAACGACTGAGCCACCCAGGCGCCGCTCACTGACAATATTTCTAAAAGATACTGAATTCTATCGGGAAAAATGTGAGGCTTTTTTTCTTTTAACTGATTTTTAAATTACATGGTTGTAAATGAGCGTCATTTTAAGCCTTGTCATTTGGTCTAAGGAGCTATGTAGGAGCAGGAGCCTTCTTTATTTCAACAGACAATAATGGTTGCAATGATTCAAATATTGCAAAGGGACTAGTAAATACTAATCTCTGGGTCTCAAATTCCCATTAAAAACATGAAAGATTCTCAGTGCTGAGACAAGGATTTAGCTGTTTTGCTGTAATAGCCAAAGCAGTTTCCATGTTTGAATGTGTAATATTTTGATAAAATCACATCTATTTGTGTATGCATATTGATTTTGCTATCTACCTAAGGTGTTCCAAACAGTGAAAAATGTATGAAGCAAATACAATAGTGTTTTATATTGCCAGGAACATGGATTAATACATTTTCATCTGAATTTCTTTAATACAAATCTCATTACAATGTTATGAAAACAAAAGCTTGTAGGATTATCCAGAAAGGCTTTTCCACAGAATAAATCAATGAAAACGAAACAAAAAGAAAAGCAAAGGAGATAGCAGGTCAATAAGATCTCTTGTTATGAAATACTAAACAAATGAGCTTTGTAATTTTGCATAATTGATTTGTTGCTATTCATTCACTTTAATATAATTGATAAAAATCCTTTTAAGGTGTTTTATTAACTTGCTGTAAAATATAAATAATTGGACCTACATTCATATATTGTGATAGAAAGATCCATATAATCTAATCTTCTACCCAGTCATCAACCAAAAAACTGAGAAACAGGATCTGATTCTTCATATCCTGACAATTATTGTTATATTTTGGACAGTAAAATATCTTTTCAGCTTCATTGTTGAGATCCAGCATTCACACATAACTTATTTTCTAACCATGTATAGGAGCGCCACATTAATATATTTACTCATAAATGTGTATGTCTGCCACACCTTCCAGCCAACCACTGGCCTTCCTGTTGTGATTCAGCTGGATGCAAGGCAAGCCCCTACATTCTCAACTCACTGCCTATGTTATAAGAGACTGTAGAAGCCTAGGAAAGTTTACATTAAGGCTCCCCTTTGACTTACTTTGAAGTAACTGTCCCATAACTTTGTAACATACAACCATATTTCCCTCAGATTATTACACATTTGTGTCATCTCTAAATGAGAAAAATTTTGATGCATGTGAGGGATTTTACTTTGCTCTTTATTTTCCCTCTTGTGAAAAAAAATGGGGGTCAGAAAAAAGGTTAAATTTTCATTTGCATCCCCTACATTACTTCCTCCCTTCTTGACTCCAGCTAAGAGTGGTTAAGTATCTTCTCTTTGAATTAACTAGATTATTCTAAACTAAATTCTCCAGGATTATCTCCCAATCTGATGAAGAAGATAAAGAAATATAACAAATCCTCTCACCAAAAAACAAAGACAATATTTAAGATTATTGTGTTGTTGAGAGGTAGAGTAGCAATTCTCCCCTATTCCAGGGTGGTAAGTCTCATGGGTCTATTTTGGACAAAAGAATTTGCAGCAAGCACAACTGAATGGGAGAAATCAAACAGCATTAACCCACTTATCTATGATATAATAATCCTCTGTTTTGCTTGTTTCTCTTGTTTTCTTTTGGCACAGGGCAGGATATTTGGGTAGAAACCACTAAATCCATCCACACTGAGCCCCTTTATGACAGAGCTCTATGATAGTAAGTCTGACACTGTTTCATAGATCAGGGGGTGGATATTTCCAAGGTATAGGAAAGGGAAGACTCCTTTCTACTGTACCCACTGCAATCTAGTGCTAGTATTTGTGAAATAGAACAAGCAATTTAATGAAAATTGGTATTTGCATTGAATTGGCACAATATCCTTCCAAGGGCTCCATCAGCAGTTTATGAAAGGCCAGATTTAAAATAGGAGAGATGACTTAATCCTCCATGTTAGCATATTAGTCATCTCTGAATATATAGGAACATTTAGCTGTTTAATGCAATTTGTATGTGTTTTACTGAAATGAGCAAATCCAATTGTCCTTCTTTTGAAGCATTTAATTTGAGGGTTGATAATGTTTCTATAAGTGTCATTACTCCTTTTGCTGAGTTTAGCTGTCCAAAAGGAACTTGATAATCTCAGAGACTGTAATTCTCTCTTTTTGTCATTGAAATAATCAATATCTCCTTGAAAAGTAGATGAATTGAATGTATAAGAAAGGAAGAATTTTCCTTTTCTGTATATAGACATGTTACCGTACTGGTGTAAATCTCATTGTTTTATAAATAGCATTAGTTATCAAGACTTTTGGAGAATATTGGTTTAGCAGTAATGTTAGCAAACTAGTTAGCAGCTGCATTATTTTGCGTCATCCTAGTAACAACTCTGAGTTATATTATAATAACAGGTTTCACAGTACTTTAAGCAAAATGTTCTTTTTAATTTTTGGTTAAGACTTTGCAGAATTTGCTGAAAATTTAATCAAATGTTAAATTAAAAAATCAACTGATGAAATAAACATTGAGCTGTATAGACCTCAGTTTATCTCTGTTGGAAAAAACGTGCTCCTTGTTTGAATGGATTTGTTTGAGTAAAATTAAATAATGTGATATCTATTCAAATTGGTTTTGGAGTATATTCCCAGGCAGCTATAAAGCTGATTTTTTTCAAATAATTACCATTAGGTTTCATGTAAGTTATGCATGGAAATCTCCTGTGGATTTAGCAGAAAATTGATTTCACTGTATAGAAACAGTAATAAATCCCAGTTCATACTACCAGAGGGTAAAATTTCTGTCCTAATGTAGACATCCGGTTAGAATGCAACATGGGGGGAAAAAGTTGGTTCATGCATTTTTAACACCTGGATGTGTTTTTATCTTCTAGATTTATCCCAATTCTTAAGAATCATAATTGCAAAAGATTATTGAATTGAAACCCCTTATTTTACAAATTGAAGCCCTTAAAAGTAGAAAAAACTACTTAAGTCATTAGATCAGTGAATAGCTAGACAAAAATTGAGTTCCTGAGGATCGCAGGAGTTAGTGAAATGGGTTCTATATCACAAACGCTTGGATTCAAAGTCTATGTCTAGAGCTGTAACGATATATAAATAAACCACCATCTCTGAACTTTTGTTTCTTCATAGAATTGTTGTGGAAATCAAATGATACACATATGGCAGTAATAGAAACCATATAATATGCAGTACCATTAAAAAAAAAAATTTCTACTACTTGGTAAGCACTGTGCTATGAACTTTACTTATGTTCTTTTTGAACTAACAGCCCTCCCTCCAAGACAAGTATCATTGCACCTAATATTTGACATAGTTGAGTGTCAGTTACCACATAAAGAACCTCCCAGGTGGTTACAAAACTGGTGACAGACCCAGCTTTTTGAACCCATGTAGAACCTTCTCCTGCCTTATTTCCCAATAGCATAGGAACTCTTAAGCGATATTCACTCCCCTTCCTGTCTGGTTGTTTCTGCAATGCATTTGCTAACATTAATGTTAGTTTTAAATATTTCATGATTTTTTTTTTATTTAAGGAAACAATAAGATTCAGAATACTTTAAAACATTTTGCACTTCCAATTAGAAGATATAATTAGCTACCCCCTTGAGTTTCTGGCTTTTGCAATTATCTAGGGGAACTGAATTTTAGTTATGTCTGGGATTTCATTGGGATGATACAAAAATCTGGAGGCAATTTATTAGTAGTGACATACTTTGAGAGAGAAAATTAACTTAGAGAATAAAAGCCTTGAAAGAGACAGGAAATTCTAAAGAAACTAAACACACACAAAAAACTTATTTTTCAGTAAAAGTATTGTCTCTGATGCTTAGGAAAGTAAATTGATAAAAAATAAATGTCAAAATTGTTGATAAAATATGTATGTAAAATAAGATTACCTAAGTAGAAAATTGTCAGAAAATATACATACCTAAAGGTATAAATATTGTGTTGACATGAGAGCATTTGGAAATTCTTATTACTCACAATAACTTTAATAATAATCACTACAATTAAGTTTTTTGTAAGAACCATTCACTATAGTTAATGTATTGGGGTTTAAAATATTTAAACACCACCTTCTTCAAGTGAACATTTTAATAAAACATTTCTACATTTTCTGTTGATCTCTCCAGTTTTTTTATTATACTGAGATATATTTATGATAAATATAGGATGAATAACAGACCTTTTCATTGAAGAAATTGTATTGGCAAGAAATGAAAAACATAAGATAGCGAAATACACTGTTCTGTTCAATGCTTACAAATTTTTATGACAGGGACTCCTGGGTGGCTCAGTTGGTTAATTATCTGCCTTCAGCTCAGGTCATGATCCCAGGATCTTGGGATGAAGCCCCATGTTGGGCTCCCTGTTCAGCGGGGAGCCTGCTTCTCCCTCTTCCTCTGCTCCCCCACTCATGCTCTCTCTATCTCAAATAAATAAAAATAAATCTTTAAAAAAAAGGAATTTATATAACAGATTTTCAAATACTTAGTAGATACTAGTCTGAAAACTCTATAGTGTCATACATATATATAACCAGAGAAATAATAGGACTTTGTACCTATGTATTATTGAAGTAACAAATTTTGTGTCAATTCAATTAAAAATATATACCTTTTATGCCTATTCATTATGATACAAAATGAATAAGACATATTCCCTGCTTTTGAAGACCACTCAAGTCTGGTTTAGGAGATAGAAACAAATATGCATAGATCAATTCAATAAAATATACTTCAGGTGGGTCCAGTTTCTTCTTTGCTTTTTTCTCAGTTTCAAACAATTTAGGCAAATGCTGTTCTTAGCTTAAGAAAAAACCACTGGAAAACTCTTGAAATTGTTACTTGAGCAGTTATGTTTTCCAATTTTGACACAGGAAAATAATTCACCTTCAACAAAGCGTAGCCACACCTACACACAACTCTTCAGATTTTGTTTTTATGATAGTGTTGCATCTGATACAAGTAGAAACTATCAACTCTTTATTTCTTTCTTCATATACTCAATCACTTACTGAAAATTACAGAAGAGCTGAGGTGCCCGGGGGCTCAGTCAGTTAAGCATCTACCTTCAGCTCAGGTCATGATCCCAGGGTCCTAGGATTCAGCCCCGCAAGCCTGCTTCTCCCTTTCCCTCCTGCCTGCCACTCCCCCAGCTTGTGCTCACTCTCTCTGTGTCAAATAAATAAATAAAATCTTTTAAAAAAATTATGGAAGAGCTTATTTACACTGCTTTGGATGTTTGTATATGTAGAGTATTAAATTTTATTTAAAAAGCATACCTTCTAAATGGAATTTTATTTATTTATTTGAGAGACAGAGAAACGGAGAGAGTGTGCAGTGGGGGAGGGGCAAAGGGAGGAGGAGAGACAGTCTTAAGCTGACTCACATTGAGCATGGAGCCTGAGGCTGGGCTCCATCCCATAACCCTGAAATCAAGACCTGAGCCGAAACCAAGAGTCCTACGCTCAACCAACTGTGCCACCTAGGCACCCCTTAAATGGAATTTTAAAATTCTATTTAAGAATTTGGTAGTTTACATTTAATTATTACAGTTTCATTTATTAAAGAAAAAAGTCTAAATAATGGCTGATACACACACATGTGCACACACACACACACACACATATACATCAAATGGAGGAGGGTAAGTGGGAGTATTTGAGCCTACTCTGACCAAAGCTTTATATTGATCACAATCTCCTCTCCCATTAGGTGCCTTTAAGAGATTCTTTCTTCTAGGCATCAAAAATTCTTTTCAGGCAAGAAATTGATGCCATTGATGGTGTAAATTACCTTGTCAAAATGTTAACCTTCCCCCCCAAAAAATCAAAATATCAAACCACATATCCCCAAATATAGCAGAAGCTTATGAGAGTCTTAGTTTTTATGGACAGTAGAGTCTACCCCATCATTCTGAAGTAATCCTAAATGATTTTCTGATTGTATAAAGTCGGTGTTCTACCATTCTCTTGGTAGAATCTCTTCTTTTGGATGTATTTTGCATGAAGAATGAAAGTCCTTTATTTTCAATTATCTTAGAATGAATTCTATTGTGATTTTTTTCACTAAAGGATAGAGAATTCGATCAGTGTGTACTAATTTAGTTGGAGATATATATACACAAATGGTTATATATACATATACACATATGTACATATACATAATGTAGTACTTACCTTTTATGAGACCCCTCATAATGTCAGGCTGAGACTGACTTAAGAACTTAATTTTTTTTTTTTACAACAACTAGGTCAAGTCTACTGTCCATGAGATAAGTATAAAATGTCATTTATTTGATGTAAGATACACCTATCATAGTACCTTTAACATTTTATGCATTTAATAAGTATTTATTTGTTTGAAATATTGAGGAAATATTGAAGTTTTATACTTAGAAGCAATCATTTCCAAAGGATATGTTCTTTAAATTATAAATTTTAATATGCTGAATCCTTTTATGTGTGTGGCTTCCCAGAGACTGTGAAAAGTTGAAGAATAATGGTCCTATGGTTTGTGCTCTACAATTTAAACAAAACTTGAAGTTTTTTCTGAATTTAATGTAAAAATATATCAACTAAAGATAAACTTTAAAAGCATACTCATCTTTGGATATAAATGACATCTTCAAATAGAAATGATAATGTAAAGCTACATTAACCTATGCACTGCCTGAACTTATGGATGTTATTGACTCCTTCATTCCTTCACCAAGGGGCTTATTGAGTGCCCCTTCTGTTTAAATCTCCCCAGTAGATATCAGAGGCAAAAAGATGACGAAATAAGGCTCCTCTCCTTGGTAGACATAATGGTACAAAAGCAAGTAGAATTAAATGATCAATATGATGAAAACAGGAACAGTGATTCTAAGATTTCAGAAAAGGAAATGATTATGTATTTCTGCTTTCAAGGCAGAATTCAGGAGACATTTTAGAGAGAGAGATCTTTGAGTCATTTCTTGAAGGAAAAATGGCAACTTGCCAGTTGCAGGAACGGAGGAAGAGAGGGCATTCTAAGAAGTAACAGTCTTGGCAAAGGCAGTGCTGTGAAAGACCATGGTTTGTTTGACTAAATAGAACTATGGCATAAGAACAGCAGATAATGAAGGGTCTTGAATGCCGTTTGAAGAAGGTTGGATGTTGTTTTAGCGATACATTTACCAGCAAGGTTTTAAAATACAGAAATCAGCACTTATTACACCAAAACAATTATTCAGTTATGATTTCTTCAGAGTATCCTTGCCTCAGATGAATGCAAATATCACACTGATAGATGACAGCTTGAATGTTTTATTGTTATAGTTAACTTCATTTATTTGTATTGGAGGTTATGACAAATGAGAGTTTCCTTTAATATCTTAATATGCCAATGTTACTTCCTGTGGATTAGTTTTCAAAGGTAACTATGTTTTATGTTTTCACAAACAGTATAGTGTTGGGGAGGAGGATGAAAGGTAAGTGTCTCTCTTTACTGGCACAGGTGTGCAAGACATGTTTAGGGTACCATTTTTATTTTCATTTCAAGTTTTTATTTAAATTCCAGTTAATTAACACCCAGTGTAACGTTTCAGGAGTAGAATTTAGCGATTCATCACTTACATCCAACACCCAGTGCTCCTCACGAGTGCCCTCCGTAATCCCCATCACCCATTTAACCCATCCACCTGCCCACCTCCCCTCCAGCAGCCCTCAGGTTGTTCTCTATAGTTCTGAGTCTGTTTTGTGGTAAGGTACCATTCTTTAGTGGTGCCTCCCCAGGTACTTTCTGTGTGATCTTGGGAACAGACAATGGAGAGAACAAACCTCTGGGGTTCGCTATGCAGGGGGCCAGCTGTGGTCACAGTGCTTTGAAAAAATTGGTAAGAGAAAATGTTTATTTGAAATCAACTTAAATGTTATTAGAAACCAACTTTAGAGTATCTTTTCAAGGAGCACCTTGTTGGCTCAGTTGGTTAAGCATCTGCCCTGCCTCAGGTCATGATGCTGGGGTCCTGGGATCAAGTCTCTCCTCTGGTTCCCTGCTCTGTGGAGAGTCTGCTTCTCCCTCTGCCCCCACATCGTGCTTTCTCATGCTCTCTCTCTCTCAAATAAATAAATAAAATCTTAAAAAAAAAACAAAAAACAAAAAACACCTTTTCAATGGGGTTTATCTTAAGGATATGAAAGTTTTTGGTCGTTTCTTTCAAAATCTGTTACTCATATAGTCTCGTGTCTTACACGCGTATTTAGGTTCACAAAGGCACATAGTACAATTATTTAAGCATCTTTCATCTTTATTTGGTAAAACGAGGTGTCTGAATTTACTTGAGCAATTTGGAAAAGACCCATAGAGCTCCTAGCTTATTCTGCCACCTTGTGGTTAAAACAGCACATTTTCATTACACCGATAATTTAACAGGTCCTCGACTTCAGGGAAATCATTTCCAACGTTTCATAAATAGGAATCCCTAAGGACATATTTGAAAATATATTTTCTGGATAAATATGAAGATATTTAAGGCAATATAGTGCTTGTCTTTAATTGCTTACTGTTTATTAAAAGCAAGGGACAGAAAACAATTAAATCTTATTTTCCTGGGACACATTTAAGGTTAGAAAACTGGTATAATTAAATACTGCAATTAGCAAATGAGCAGTCATGGGGAGAGGTGCTGATACTTTCCCAGGATGCCCCAGCCTTCACTCATGAAGGCTTGCTTTTAGAGTGAGGTCAAAAAGAAGAAAACACAGTAGCATTAAGATCAAAGTTTATTTCATTCAGTGACAGCAGCTGATAGCTAGAAAATATCTGATACACATTTTTGTTTAATACTGTGAATTGTGACCTAGAGAACTTCAGTTGATAGCTGATAGTCTCTTTTTAAACCAGTGTTTTTATCCCACACTTTAAATGAATTAAAAAAATGATTTTAATCTCACTCAAAAGTATTTTTTCTCTGGAGCCTGGTTTTTAGTCAGTTAAGCATTTGCCTTTGCCTCAGGTCATGATACCAGGGTCCTGGGATCGAGTCCTGCAACTGGCTCCCTGTTCAGTGGGGAGCCAGCTTCTCCCTCTCCGTTTGCCCCTCCCCCCCGCTCATCCTCTCTCTCTTTCTCAAATAAATAAAATCTCAAAAAAATGTATTTTTTCTCACAAACAATACTGTTTTTAAAGTGACTCAGGATTGCTTTCAGATTAGCACTTTAAAAGTATTTTTTTTCTCAGCTAAGAAACATTAGCTTCATTATAACTCAATGTTGGCAATAGAAATACATTAACTTGCAGTTCATTTGTTTGCTACTTGTTCTTCCCTCTAATGGTTCTTAGTCACTGTTCCACTCCATATCAATCTACATATCATCCATGTAATTAATCTTTGTTATATTTTGAATTCCTAATAAAAAAGTTTAGACTCATAGGATTTGTGGGATTTTTTCTATATTTATCTTAATTCTTTAATTTTTCTATCTGTAAATGACTGCAAATGCCATCATTTGGAAATATAATTTAAGAATTTTTTTTACATGTTCATCATCTGCCATTGCTGGATCTAACAAAACCGGGTCCTCTATTTTCTCTTGTCCTTGGTGCTCCCACTAATGCCCTGAGACCCCAAGTATGTGGCTCAATTACTGAGAGAAATGGCACCTTAGATTCTCCTTTTTCTTACCATTACATACCATTACTTCCAGCAGGCTGTCATTTAAATGGAACTCCACTTAGTCCATTATCCTTTGTCTTGACCTGTATTTCAGAAGCGATCTCACAGCCTGAGGCTAATATCTAACTTCCTGATGCACCTGATCTAGTCTTCCTGCCTATTTTTCCTTCCTTCCCTCAGCACGTGTGTATGCCTCCATGTGTATAAGCCAGGTCTTTTCATCGAAGCTAGTGATCAACTCAGGTATTCTCAGTTACCTGCTCCTTTTCTCCCTGTAAGAAACTTCTAAGAAGGTGATAATCTATCCCGGTTTGCCAGGACAGTCCCAGTTTTTATCTTTTATCCTGGCTTAATCATCAAAAAATACTTTCACTCTCAACATAGTCCTGGTTTGGACAATAAATCACGTTACACTGAGCATACTTCTGCATCTAAATGCCACTTTTCATAGCGAGAGTGTATTTCCATGTCCATCAATGGGGGGCTTGGCCATGTGACAAGCTTTGTCTGATGAAATATGAGGGAAAGAGACCAGTGCTGCCTCTGAGCAGAAATTCTAAGAGCCATTGAGAGTTTCTCTGAGGTCTCTTGATCTTTTCCCTCAGCCCCAAGAATCATGGCCTCATTTCAGAGCTGTTCCTTCAGCCCAGGTTCTGGATCGAGAAGCATTCCATTCTAGAAGAGAGGAAAGCCACAACTAAGCAGCCGCCATCCACATGAACACAAATGAGGAATGTATGCTGTTGAGAACCAGTGAGGTTGGGGGCTTTAAAAAATTATCTTAGCGTCATGGAACAAAAGCTGTGTTTGTTCATTTTGTTGGTTGTTTTTGTTATTAGCCTTTTATGCTTAAGTGTTAAAAGGATTCATCTTTGCGTCTTCTGACTCACTGTAGTTTCATGGACAATTCTGAATTTGTTTCTGGCCTATACTGAGAAGCTGTATGTTTTTTTGTTTGTTTGTTTTGTAATAGTAACTCAGAGAATATGTCGGAGAGCAGAAAGCAGGGAGGAAAGGGGGGAGGCTGGTAGCCGCGGCCAGGACCATTAGTACCCCCCCAACCCCCTGACCATCAGTTTTGGGGGGCTTTGGGGGGTTTTGTTTTGTTTCTATATACCTCACTCTCATGCATGTCTTTTCCCAATTCTGAGTATCTACAGCCAGGTTGGTAAATTAAAGAAACCTGTAGGGAAATAAGTATATTTATCTGAAAATGTATGAGGAAAATCAAATACGCTGGGACAGCAGTGTTGTAAGAGCAGAATCCAGTGTGACATCTCGTCAGATCCTAAGTGTTCTGGCCCTAGTCCGTCTAGGTGAAGGAGACGGCCACTCTGTGGTACGACTGTAGACTGGTTTCAGGCTCCGCCTTTCTTTACATACTCGCTTACCACTAGATGGCTCTCCAAGCCAACCTGTTCAATAAATCCTACACTAGACCTTTTCAATATATGGTATATCTTCAGAAGATCAGCTTTTCAGTTTTCTAGAAGAGTTTAAGTAAGCATTCCCTAGAATACTGAATACTCATTCAATCATTGTTTTCTCATTCGTTCGTCAACCATTGAAGGCCTGATGAGGATCTGTGATAGAGCTTTTCCTAGTATCAACTCATACCCTAGTCCTTGCCACATACCAGGCACTCAGTGAGTGCTACCTATTATTAATCATTTATGCACCCTATTATTTCTTACCAACTTCATAATTGAAATCATGCCATAGTATTTCCCATCTCTTGCCCCTCTCTATTAAGCACCCAGAGCAGGCGATGAACAGATGCAAAGATGGGCTGGAGATAAAGATTTGGGGCCATTAATGTTATCAGATTAATGCATGAAAAGCCATGGGTACAAAGGAGATAGCTCAGGAGGAATTCTTAAATAAGAAGAGAACAAAGAATAAATCCTAAGGCCTACTAATATTTAAAGGTCAGTGGAACAATAAAAAGCCTACTAAAGAGATTGGTGCAAAGCAACCAGAATTTCTAGAACAATCAGAAGAGAGTTTTTCCCGAGGGGGGTGGGGGATGGGTTAGCCTGGTGATGGGCATTAAAGAGGGCATGTACTGCATGGAGCACTGGGTGTTATACGCAAACAACGAATCATGGATCACTACATCAAAAACTAATGATGTAATGTAGGGTGATTTACATAACATAATAATAATAAAAAAAAAAGCCAATGGCAAGACATGTTTAGGATGGTGAACATGATGGTCAGTGTCAGATGTTCCAGAAAAATCAAGTAAAATAAGAGAAAATGCTCAATGGATTTGGAACTTAGGAGGTTATTAATAACTTTCACAAGGGCATTAATAGTACAGCAATAAGTGTACTAGTCGGATTGAAATGTGCTCCAGAACGCCTGGGTGTGAAGTCATGAAGGAAAATGAGAAATAGAGCGATAATTAAAGGGAGAAATGAGGTTAGGAAAATATTTTTCCTTTTTTGTTTTTTAAGTCAGGAGAGACTGAGCATGTTTTTAGACTAACAGAAAGAAATCAAAAGAGTGGGAGAGTTGGGGCACCTGGGTGGCACAGTCAGTGAATCGTCTGACTCTTGGTTTTGGCTCAGGTCATGATCTCAGGGTCCTGGGATCCAGCCCTGAGTCCGGCTGTGCACTCAATGCAGAGTCTGCTTAAGATTCTCTCTCCCTCTCCCTCTGCCTGACCCCACCATGCTCTCTTTCTCTATAAAATAAATAAATCTTAAAAAAAAAAAAGGGAAGTTTGTATGGTATATTACAGGGGTAATGTGCTGTGATGCAGCTTTTTATTTGACTAACAAAAAATGTAAGTTTTATTACACATTTTTGACAAAACTGGGGAAAACAGCAACTCTCGTATATTGCTCATGGGAGTGTAAATTTGTTATAGCTTCCATTGTAGGCAATTGTTCAATATTTTTCTTTTAACAAATATACATAACCTTTTTAAAAAATGTACATAACCTTTTAATCAAGCATCTCCACTTCTAGAAATATATTCTAAACTCATACATACGTGAAATGATATATATGCAAGAATATTTTATCAGGACAGAGTTGTCACATCCATCAATAGTATTAATTTAATAAATTTATGATATATATAGACAATTGAACAGAATATGGCTTTAAGAAACAAATGGCTAAGCTGTGTATTTACTTGTATGGAGAAATATCCAGAATATATCCAGTTAAAAAATAGTGCATGATGGAAATATCAGCTGCTAATATGTTGTATATAATAAAAAAAGAATGAGAATATAAGTTCACTTTTGTTTGTATGTAGACAAAGGGTCTAAGGAAGAAAGACTGAAGAGTCATTGTGAATAATGGTGATGTGTGTATGGAGGATGGTGGTAGGAAGTATTGTGTGGAAACTGGGCTACTGGGAACAGAGATGGTTGGGAGACTCTCCACTACGTTACTTTTTCTTCTGTTTTAAAAGTATGTATTTTTCCTATTAAAAATTTGAAATATAGATTTTTTTAGGACATACTTATAGTTGAGCTATAAAGGAAGAAGTGGAGGAGGATATGGGATTATATGTAAACAGGGTTTAATCTAGTTGAAGGAGATGGCTTTCTAGTAAGTAGTGTTTATCCTAAAGCTTGAAATGTAGCAGTGGAGCAAGTGAAGGGGAGGGTGAGAATGTGCCCAGCAAGTGGGTATTCACTTAAAAAGAAAAGTGAGAGGCAAGCAGAGAGGGGGAAGAGAGAGAAACTGAACAGACAGGAGAACAGAGAGAAGAGGATGTGAGATGGTGTGTTTCTGAAGATGGACAGTGAAGGACAGAGAAGAGAACAGAAGGAGATGAAGGTGGTCAGAGACCTGGGTGGGAGTGAGAAAAAAGATCTGTCGAGGAACACAGGAGACAAAAGAGAGAGGAAAGGTCTACCTGTGGGTATAGGGACACTGAGGATGTGAAAGGAGCAGACTCAGGGAGACCAAAAGGGAACACAGACCCATGGATGTAGACAAGTAGGGAGACAAAGGGAAGAAGGGGAGAGGGAGAGAAGGAGATTACAGAACTGAAAAAGAAACCTAGTATGCTAAATAATAAACTGGGCATCTCTTCCCTTGTTCTGAGGTCCATGATGACAAAAGCTGCCCTTTAGAACAGAGTATTATCTGCAGGCTTAGCAGAGTGTTTTGCAAACTTGTCACACAACACATACTCTGGTCCTGATGAGCAGTGAGTTCAAGAATAAGTGAATAGCATTTCTATAACCACTGTGTTCTTATGTGTATGTTCACTTTTAATCTAATAATAAAAAACTAAAATTTAGCAATTCAATAGAAATAGTAAATCTACTTGTCAACTTGATTATTAATGGTTCAAAGTTGTTTCAGTAAAACAGTGAAACAAGGTATCTAAACTGTATCCTACAATTATGTACTTTCTTTTTCTTTATATGCATTGACCATTTCTAGAAGGAAAACCAAATATCTGCTAACACTGAGGGAAGAAACTTGGAGAGTGAAAGTCAAATGTGAGACAGATATTTTCTTTTCCTTGTAAAAGCCTTGTTACGTTTTCAGAGCATATATGCACAGCAGATATCCCTCATTCGATAAATGAAATATACTGATGAGGACAAAATTACAAAGTAACACATGTAAACACATCAGCCAAATGCCTTTTAAAAAATGGTTACATACCAACTGGCTAGCTAGAACAATGTGTAGATACTTAGTGTTTTTTTGTGGAATATTACCCGATGAAAATGTGGGTCTGACCCAATGACTCTATTCAGTTTCACTAACCTAGGTGTTTGTCAAATGAACATTGAGTAGGACAAATCCTTGGATATGGTATTTTGAATATACATATGTACATACTAATAATACAACACTAAGGATATGATTTATGAATATTAAATATATGCTTAGGGAGAATTCTGTGAAGATAATATTATATTGTCTCAAAATGGAGTTGGAAAATATTGAAAATTAAGACACTGAGGACAAATTGCTAACGGCTAAAGGAATGCCTGCTGAGCAGCCACAAACATCGTTTCTAGTGGAGAGGAAATTTGCATCTTCATAATAAGTGGTATATGAAAAGCAGAGCCCTTTTTACATGTTAGCTCAGCTCTTCAGGCTATTCTTATCTTCTATCTGGAATACTGCCTAATAAGAATAGGAAATTCTTCATTCAGTTTGCCAATTATATCTGCCATGTGCAGGCAACACAGAGCTTTGGCGAACATTCAGAAGCCTGCAGATTGAATTTGTTGGTAGAGGACGGTCAGCTTTGTTCAGCAATCCAGGAAGATTTGCTGACTTTAATAATACATGAGGAGGCATGGGGGGAAGATGGGTCTGGGCTATTTTTCACCCTCTTGTGCTGACTGCATTCATACTGCCATGAGCGGTGAAGTCTCCCATTTCCAGGCTCTGTTTGGAAGGGGACGTTAGAAAACAAGGCTTGGAGCATTTTATATTTAGCAGAGTGAACCTCTTCTGCAACCAAATATACTCAAGAAGGAATAGTAAGACTGTGGCCAAGCATTTGTTTGAATGATACAGAAACATTTCTCTAATGTGGTAAAATGAGAAATTGCAGTTAAAAATGTGATAACATAGCTTTAAAAATTGGCTAAATAGTGGAACTCTTTTGATTTATAGAGAAAGAACTTTAAGAACAAAAGTATGTTTCTTTATATTCTATAAAAATTCAACAAGTAGTTCAAAATTTTTGTATTTTAAATGTGTACATATTAGTCTCTATGAATTTGCTGAATATATGGATTAAGCCAGAAATTTCATTCTTCATTCATTCATCCTGTCATCTCTTTCTGGGGATAAAACATCCAAAGGTGTTCATAAACACACACACACACATATCAAAAGGTTAAAAGGTTCTCCAGGAATAATAGTGTTCCTGGTGTTAATTCCCTCTAACACTAGGCTTCTTGGCCAATGCTCTGGAAACAGGATTGAAAATTCATGTGCCTGATTCAAGCCCTTTTGAAGGGGACTAAGTATAAGACAACAGGGACTGCTGTGGACCCCAACAAACCAAAGGCATGGCTCCAAAGTATTAAATTTGAAAAGAAAAAGAAAATAAGACACGGTATTGGCCAAACTGAGCTTACAACAGGTCAATCATATCCACTAGTTTGCTATCACAGTTTTTGTGTTTGGTTGGTTTTTTTTAAAGATTTTATTTATTTATTTGACAGAGAGAGAGACACAGCGAGAGAGGGAACACAGGCAGGGGGAGTGGGAGTGGGAAAAGCAGGCTTCCTGCCAAGCAAGGAGCCCGATGCAGGGCTCGATCCCAGGACCCTGGGATCATGACCTGAGCCGAAGGCAGACGCTTAACGACTGAGCCACCCAGGCGCCCCTGCTATCACAGTTTTAACATACTTCTGATTTACCTCAATTCTTCAGGAAATGCCTTGAAAGGAATAGACTATAAACCATGCTGTAAGAATATCAGAGGAGCTCATCTGACTCTTCCACATACACGCACCCCATATAGATGCTGGAGTTAAATGTGCCTTTTTAAACTGAGACCACACGTAAGTGTTAAATTCTGTTCCTTTACTCTCTTCTCCAAAGGAGCAGGTAGGTCTTCTCTGTGAATGCAGTCTTCAGCCTTGACCTGCTCATTTCATCTCGTAGCCTTTCCCTTCTCCCATCCTAGAAAGCTCACTTTTCTCTGTGGCCCCTTCATCCTCTAGCTTCACTTCCCTTTGGGCTCCACTGTTTCAAAACACACAGGGCAGGTGCATGGAAGCATGATGAGATGTGGTGGGTAAAAGATTGTGGCCTAGAAAACAAAAGGTTTTGATCTCAGTGGTTTTCATCAGGGAAAATAGTGGAAAGAAATTCTCAGTGAGCCTTACATCTAATATTTTGCTGTATAGGATTATTTTCTCCTAAAACTCCTGAAATACCAGCACAAAAAGACTCATCTCTTTGGGCTCTTTTAGCACTATAACTTTGCCGGAGAGGTATTCAAATCTGCCATTGTTTCACATAGATAAAGCAATAACACTATCTCTAAAAATCAGTACTATACTTAAGTTGACAAATCAATAAACCCAACAATAGGCAATGAATGGGCCCAGAGAGTGGGGTTCTTCTTCCTTACCATGGCTAATTCAAATTATTCTTACTCAGTTTTCTTCAGTGTTAATGCTGACTCTGGCTTATGTAGGTCAAAAAGTGACTTAATCATTCTATAAAGATGTCATTATAAATTGAATTACCTCTAGGTCATGTAGTGAGCCTTGTGAATTTACTAGAGGGTAGGGAGGGCACTTGCATGAGAACAGTAATTTAATTACTTTTCCTATAACTGAAGGTATGGTTTTAGTTCATGATAATTATCCTAGTGTAATGTTTTTTTTCTCTATTGATGGGCCTTGAAACTTAAAGATTATTTTATTTAAAATGTGGTTGAGCATTATTGTATCTCCTTAAGAAGATATATTGAAATACTTATATTTGTTTATAGATATATAGATGTATGTTTACATATTCTAGTTACCTTAAATCATCTGCTAGTTTTCTATGGTAGAATATATAATATTTTAATACATTTTTAATGCTTTCTTGTAAAATCTGAGACTTAAAGTTCCATAAATCAGTCGGAACATTTAAAAACAGTTTCTTACGCCCCATTAAATACACTGTTGGTTTGTTTGCTGATATTTCCTTTTGGTTATTTGTTATCTTCCATGGGATTTTCTAATGTCTCCTAGAATTTCACAGATCAGTAATCTGAAATGAGGTTTTGATGTTCAAAGCCCAAGTCCTCTGCTAGATATTAAATATTCCATGTGAAGGTCAGGTTAGGGTTGATTCATAGTGCTTGATACAAACAGCAGTTTTCAGTCCCTTTTAAGTCATGACTTCTTTTTATTTTTTCTCTTTTAATACATAATGGCCACTTTAACTTAGAAGATCTGCTTTTTGCATTATTGAAGAAAGATATATGACATTTTTTCTAAGGAAAATTTTGAAAAGCTTGGATTAAAATTCTGCACTGTGTATTTTGTTTTTATGGTCCCACTTACAGTTTAGGACTATTTATCTCTGAATGTCTCACACCAGGCTTTCCCTGTAAGTTCTCAGTCTTTGGTTTGTTTCTCTTTCTTCAGTGTGGTGCCAGTTTCCTTTATTTTGGAATATATTATTCTATTGTGATGATAGTCATGAAAGTTTATGTGATAAAACATTTCCTGTTTAGGAAAAGGAAATTATTGTTAGCATTTGTTTGGTTGATTTCCTTTTATGAGGTCAGTTAACATAACACTCAAATTTGTGGAAAAAGACTGAGAGCATAAAAAATCTAGCAACAGAAGCCTTAATTGCCACTTATTATGAATGACCTTGAGCAAATCACCAAGATTCTCGGGACTTCTTTTTCTCATCTTCGAAAATGGGACCACAGCATGTAGCTACATGCTTACAGGTTTGAAAGAACCAAATTAATATACGTAAGTCCTCTTGAAAAATGTAAACTAAAATAGGTATGTAAGGCATTCTAATTTTAAAGGTTAATGCATAATTATAAAAAAAAGAATTCTAGATAGGAAAAGAATCATAATTAATCTTAAATACATCTTAATATCTTTGAGTTTTCTTCTCCCTATAGTTTATAAAATCTTGGTGGGACTTTTCAGCTCATGTTAGCTATGTTCACATAAAATATAGGATCAGTTGGAGTCACCTCTTCATAAGTTAAATCTGCCCACACATTCATGTGGTAAATACAGAAAATTTCTCTGGTCCTCAGTATCTTCTCTAAAAAAGTGGGTTACACCAGATAATATGTAAACATCGTTACTAATTTCTTTAGAGCTTCTGATGCCTCTTTGGTCTTGAGTCTGCCACCAGCCAGTACTGAAGCTCAAAAAAATGTTCTCTCTGGTCAAAAAAAAAAAAAAAAAGTGGCCGTCCTGGTGGTCCTGTGGAGCTGGTTGCTGAATGTATGAATGGAGGCAAATGAAACAGTAAGAGTTTCAAGGAAAACTGAAGTAGACAACCAGTTATCTCAAGATCAATAGCCTCAGAAAGTAATAGGAAGTGAGAAGAGAAATTAACTAAAATGTTCACCCAAAGGAAGAGAAAGTTTTTCCTCCTCTGGGTGAATAGATTATCTCACTTAATCTGCAAAATAATGTCCCATGGTAGCTAGAATTGCTCCCACTATACAGATGAAGATGAAAAATGTGAGGTTCTGAGATAATAAGTTAATTGCCCAGTATCACTGAGCCAGCAATAGGTAAAGCTGGAATTCTAACCTAGGTTTTTGTGACTATATACAAAAAATCACTATCAACAATGAATTTATTATGCATTTTCTAGATTATTCTCAGCCATTACCCCTGCTCCACAATATGAAAGTCCCAATAATGGTTGTGTCTTGTGCTGATGGCCATAACCAGTGCCTTGAAGAGTCCCTGTCATAATTGTGCACACAACAAATATTTGTTGATTGGATAAAACAATATTTATATTTATAGTATTTATTTATTTATTTATTATTCATTCATTCATTTTTTAATACTTTATTTGGAGAGAGAGAATGTGAGTGGGGGGAAGGGCAGAAGGAGAGGGAGAGAGAATCTCAAGCCAACTCCACACAGAGCACATACAAAATTACCCTGAAATCATGACCTGAGCCAAAATCAAGGGCCAGGTACTTAACCTACTGAGCCAGCCAGGCGCCCCTATTTATAGTATTTATTGAACTATTTCTGTGTTTCACGATTTTAAAAGCAAAAAAAAAATTTTTTTCTTTCTATATAATATTTGCTTTTAATTTTATGTAGATCTTGCCTAAAATTTTTATCTGATAGAAAATTATTCCCAAATTTTAATATAAAGATTCAGCAACTAGTCCACTAAGTTACTCTAAATTTAAATTAAAGTAAAAAGTTTCAGCAATTTATTCTAAAATCAACAATATTTTCTAGTCTATTTAAGATTAGAAAGTGTATAGATTTTTTTAAATGCTGTGAATAGGAAAGCATGCTTACCAAATGTGGTTGTGAGACACCCTGACCCTCTAGTAACTCAAGAAGACCATTAAAGCTTCTAAACATTATTTAATTTTATTTCACCTTAATTCTAAAATGAATACATGACATTATTTTTCAGTTACTGTAGGAATAATGATCTTGGAATCCAACAATATCTGAATGCAGTTATCACCCAAATCTTAGAATCTTTGCATTAAGCCTACAACAGCTTGTGTAATTTTTACTTTCCTTTCCATGACTTCTCTTATTGCACAGACATTTCAGATCTTGCACAGGTTTTATTTTATCCCAGCTCATTTGATTCTGTTGGGGGGTGGGGATTTTGAAAATCAGTGGACATAATCTTTCCTAGAATGGAATGACCTAACCACTGAATTCTTCTGTGAATGGCTGGAATCATAAAGGGGCTAAAGATGACCTCTACCCCTACCCACCCAAAAAATAAACAGAAGAGGAAGGATGTTTAAAATAATGATATACTCTGACATGGAAATTTGCTTATCGATTCCCAGGATGTAGATTTAGTCAGAGCTAATTCCCTATCATGTTGTCCCCATTTCTTACATGTGTGGTCTTAAAGATTACCTTCAAGATTCGGAGCATCAATATCCTTGTTTATTTATTTATTTGTGTTTTTATTGGGGGTTGCAATAGTTTAGACCTCAGAAGATTTGTGTCACAACACATGCTTTGCACAATGCCTGTTATACAGTAAATATTTAATATATGAGAAGAGTATTATGACCCTGAGGTATACATCCTACAGTGGAAATCAGATGATGTATGATTAATAATAAGCAGAATTACCAAAATATCGTCCACTATTCCAATCTGTTTTTCACAGAAATACATTAATACGTTTCATGGAGGAAGGTTGAGACCAAAGAAGAGTTTATTTAACATTATTCATTAATTTGTAGAACTTTGGGGCACCTGTGACTCAGTCGGTAGAGCAGGCTACTCTTGATCTCAGAGTTGTGAGTTCAAGCCCCACATTGGCCATAGAGCTTAACTTTAATAACAAAATAAAAAAAATTATAAAACTTTGTACAGAAACCAAAACATATTGGAGTGCTTGTTATGTGTCCCGCTTTGCCAAGTGCTGGGCAATGTTAAACAAAAACATGTATAGTCTAGTATATAAGAGAGACAATCTGTAATCAAATCATTGCATAAATGAATATAGAATTATAAATTCGCATAGACAATAAAGAGGAAAAGATGAAATAATGGGAAATTCAAAACTTCCCAGAATTATACCATATACAACTATATAGGAAATGAATGTTCAGAATATTGACCTTCTGAATTTCCTAAATTCCCCTGGATAGACAATCCCCAAATCCCAGCTGCTTCTTCAGACAGGATATAGTCTGTAGACTAGCTTTGAAGTAAACAAGAGATCACATTTAAAAATGACCACACATAAGAACTTTAAAAAGAAAGGTGTTTAAACTACAGGAAGTGAGATTTAATTCAGCCATAAATATTGTTAAGTACTGAAATTTGGCTGCCTTCCTGGAAAAAAAAAGTGAAATAGAACCAGCCATAATCACACGGTATGCTGGCCAGTTCTTTCAAAGGAAAAAGACAAGTCTAGGTGACTGCTTTAGCTTCCAGATAGATCTGACTCCCCCAAAATAATATTTTATGCTTTTAAAATACATTAGCTATGTGTCCCTACATTTTAACAGTTGCTTTTGCTAAGGACTTACTAATGTATTATCAAATATGCTTATGCACATTCTGTACCTTGAGAAAGAATACTCTTTTCTTTAAATATGCATTTTTTCCAACCATGTTCTAGGAGATTTACACGTTGCCTTAACAGTTTCTTCATTAAATGAAATCTTTGGGTTCTAAGAGTAAACCAAACTATTATATGCCATAAAGCACTTTATTCAGAATCACTTGCTGTTTGCAGAGTAAGAGGATATAGAATTCAGCTTGACCAGCCTACAACAAAACTGTGCTACATGCAAGCTCACTCATTTTGATGACCAGAATCCAGTGGCTTCATTTATAATCTTGATTTTTTTCCTTAGAGATAATTAGAAAACTGATACCTGATACTGCATGTTGTATACTCATACAAGTTTAAATCAGAACACAATTTCTAAAACGCCCTTTGGGATAATGTAAAACTACAGTTTTTTCATGGAAATTGTATTTGTTCAAACAATATGAAAGTCTTGATCACATTGCTTACATTCTATTGAGCAATGACTGTTCAGAGCTTGTATCTTTGTTAACCATGCATATTAGTTTGGTAGGGATGCCATACGAAGTACCACAGATTGGGTGACTTAAATAACAGAAATTTATTTTCCACAATCCTGGAGGCTGTAAGTCCAAGATCAAGGTATCAGCAGGGTTGGTTTCTTCTAAGATCTGTCTCCTTGACTTTTACATGGCTGTTTCCTCCTTGGGTCTTCCAATGTTCTTCCCCCTGTGCCTGTCTCTACCCAAATTTCCTCTTCTTATGAGGATACCAGTCATATGGATTTAGGGCCCACCCTAAATGACTAATTTTAACTTAATTACCCCTTTAAAGATCCTGCTTCAAATACATTCCCATTCTAAGAAACTGTGGATTAGGGCTTCAACATTTGAATTTTGGGAGGACAGTTCAGCCCCTAACACCATGGATTTTGGAAAAGTACCTTCATGAGTGTTACTAAACATTGTATTTTAAAGAAAAAGTAAAGATTCATAAGACCACGACACCACCAGCCTACATCACAGAAGCACAATCGTGTTGTTTCAGAGAAACTAAAATGTGGATGTACACAGATTTGCAATGTTAAAAATACTGACACCAATTTTTCTCTAAGACAAACAATACAATAAACTAAGTGTTTAAAAGGACCATCAAGGGGGGCGCCTGGGTGGCTCAGTCAGTTAAGCGTCTGCCCTCAGCTTGGGTCATGATGCCAGGGTCCTGGGATCAAGCCCCACGTTGGGCTCCCTGCTCAGCAGGGAGCCTTCTTCTCCCTTTCCTCACCACTCGTGCACTCTCTTTCTATCTTTGTCTCTCTCTCTCTCTCAAATAAATAAAAAAATAAAATCTTTTTAAAAAATAAAATTAATTAATTAATTAAATAAAAGGACCATCAAGGGGTGCCTGGGTGGCTCAGTTGGTTAGGCGTCCAACTCTAGGTTTCGGCTCAGGTCATGATCTCACAGTTGTGAGATCAAGCCCTACGTCGGGCTCTGTGCTAAGCTGAGCGTGGAGCCTGCTTGGGATTCTCTCTCCTCTCCCTCCACCCCTCCCCTCCCTGCTCATGCTCTCTCTCTCTCTCAAAATAAATAAATAAATAAATAAATAAATAAATAAATAAATAAATAATATTTTTTTTTAAAAAAGAACATCAAAACTGTTCTACACTTCTAATTCTCAAAACACAAGGAATGGATATTTGGAAAAGTTGCTGCAAGGTCTGAGGACTTTTCCCACAAATTTATATCCTCTTGCTCTGACCCTTTGTCACAACAGTGTCGTTCACCTATTGGAATAGAGAGCTAAGCAGGTTCACACTCCCCTCTTTTTTATCATTTCTAGTAGCCTGGATAATATTTATAATATTTGGAGGCCAAATGTACCTAGAATTCCTCAAAATATAACTTAAATATAACTCTGCAATGGCTAACTCAAAATCTCTTGGTAGATTTAAGATGATCAGATAAAATTTCTCTAAGTTTTCTCCCAACCCACTATCTTCACGATCTCCACCTGCCTTATGTGCACTGGAAGTTCCTGTATGGTCATGCCCAGAGGCTATTGAAACCTTAGTAGACAGTGACTTCTGAGCTACATCTTTATCAAGGAGCCCCCTTCCAAGCTGTCAAATTAGATCACAAATGGCATAGTCCTCCTTTTGTATACCATCATGTTCCTCACTTATTTTTAACAAACTGCTTAATGCTCTCTAAGCATAATTTTTGGAGACATGATCTATCATGTGCTTTGAGCTCATTATGTAAAAACAGTGCCAGGTCTCAAGAGAAGCTCTGCAAGAATCAGTTGATTGATTGAGACATCCCCAGAAAGTACTGGCTGTCTATATACCTGACCCATAATTGTCTTGTAGCAACCTTCTATGAACTCTGTAACTTTTCAGGTGTGGGGCTCAGATACTTGGATAATGGATAGTGAATTCAAACTCATTCAGCAGGTTCATGTTTTCACTTAGCTAAAGTACAAGAGTTGCATTTATGTCTCCATGACGCTTGAAACTTAATATATTCCAAACCAAACTCACAACTTCTTTTTATTTATTTTTTTATTTTTTAAAGATTTTATTTATTTGAGAGAGAGAGAGAGCATGAGCAGGGTGAGGGGCAGAGGGAGAAGCAGACTCCCTGCTAAGCAGGGAGCCCGATGCTGGACTTGATCCCAGGACCCAGGGATCATGACCTGAGCTGAAGGCAGACGCTCAACCGACTGAGCCACCCAGGTGTCCCACAACTTCTTTTTAAAAAATGCTTCATCTCAGGGTGACTGAGTGGCTCAGTGGGTTAAGTGTCTGGCTCTTGACTTCAGCTCAGGTCTTAATCTCAGGGTCGTGAGTTCAACTCCCACATTGGGCTCCACACTGGATGTAGAGCCTAGTTTAAAGAAAATTAAAGGGCGCCTGGGTGGCTCAGTCGTTGAGCGTCTGCCTTGGGCTCAGGTCATTATCCCAGGGTCCTGGGATCGAGCCCCACATCAGGCTCCCTGCTCACCAAGGAGTCTGCTTCTCCCTCTCCCACTCCCCCGCTTGTGTTCCCTCTCTTGCTATGTCTCTCTCTGTCAAATAAATAAATAAAATCTTTAAAAAATTAAAATTAAAATTAAAATTTAAAAAATTTAAAAAATACATAAAATAAAAAATTTCTTCATCTCATAATTTTTCTATAACTTTTCTTTGAAACTTAGTGTTGATATCTCATGGGCTACATTCAACCCATTTTGCTTGTTCCTACTTGCAATCTGTTAACAAATTCTAAGTATTCTGACTTTTTAGTAACTTTTACCTCTGTTCCACCCCGTTTTCTGATGCTACCGTGCTGATTAGGGGTCTTAATATTTTTCATCCATGTATTCAATTTTCTAATTAATATCACTACCTCATCTCTTTCTATTTCATTTCTTCCTCACTGCCATGAGAATTTTTTTGGTAAATTATATTTCTAATCATGAAATCTTAACACACTTGCCATGTTAAAAAGAGTCAGAATGATAACAATAACATTATTAATAAAAACACAACCTCTTGTTTTTATCTCAATAAAATGCAGACTCTTTATTTACTCAGACATTCAATCTTTTCCCTAAATATATTTCCAGTCTTAATAATAACTCTCTTACTACAGTTTACATTTTGTTCTACTTGAGTCAGTTACTATTCCCCAGATGCCCCTGGTATGATCATCAGTCTGTGCACTCACACACACTGTTCTTATGGCCTGGAATTCCTTCCTTTACCCGTACCCACCTGTGGTACCCATCCTTCAAGGCACAACACCAATGCTAACTCTTCCTTCAACTGTATCTTAAAATCATAACTACAAAGAATCCCATGGTTCTGTAAACCCACCACTGTGTACATTACTTACTTAACAGCATTTCCTCTTGTGTTATTGTTATTTGTTTACGGAGAAAAAAACAGAAGGCAAAAATCTGTGTCTCCTTTTCATCTTTATTTTCCCTCTTCATGCTTGTTCTCTACTTCAGAGACTGTTAGGTTGATGACCATGATATTGCACCCTGTTCTGAATTAAAATAGCCCCCTTGTTATTAGGCAGTCACTTTATTTATTTTTTTTCTCCAAACCACCAATATTTGGATACTAGGGTAAAAACCCTGCCCCTTTTCTTTCTCCTTCTCTCTTTCCTCTTCCTTCTCTTCCTCTTGCTCTGTCTTCTCTCATTCTTATCCGTCTCCTCCTTCACTGTTTCTCCTTGTTCTTTGCTAGAAGACTGAAAAGAATCTGAACAGAACAAGAAAGTCAATTAAAAGAAAAGGAAAATATATAAAAAGACGTTTAATAAATCAGAATGTCTTCGTGTAGAGGTGAATTCTTCAGTTAACGATGACTTTTTATGTAGCAAATTCACACTAATTCCATCTCGATAATAGAGTATACAAGAGTTCATTTCAAAATAAGTAAGAACATAATTTTCAGGGATTGAATATTCAAAAAGTTATTATAGGGAAATACTGTTATCCCCCGTATTTTAAGAGCTATAAAATAGGAAGTGCTTTCTATTACAATTATGTAACAGTTTTGTCACTGAATATAGAAAGTTACACCAGAATTTCAGATGCCCTGTCAAGCATCTTGAGCGTACATGTGCACGCCTCACACACACACACACACACACACACACACAGAGGGAGAGAGACGCACACAAATACACACAACTGCTACTTTTCTTATTAAAGATTGTGTATCATTGGTAAAATTGTTGCAGTTGTGAATGACTGTCTGAGGAAGTAGGAAATAAGAACAAAATTTTGAACAGAAATCTCGGAAGACAGCATGAAATGTGGAATTTGTATTATCCATTCCAGTATGCTTAAGACAATTAACAGATAAATATCAGTTCATATTATGATCCCTTTGATTATTACCCAAAACAACATGGAATAATCTATCAGTAATAGTCACTAAATTAATTCACTCAAACTTTTAGTTGGGAGAATGCAACCATTCTACATATAATTTTCTTTCAAATTCTCAAGTTTAGAAAAGATATCTTGAAATTTTTTTGTCTATGATTTTTTTGGCTTTAGGTCCTATATTTGGTGCATTTTTTGCAGGAAAATTATCAGAAAATAGGTATTTCTTTGGCATTTTACAATATAAATTTTGTTTTTAATGAAACTATGAATATATGTTTGTACATTTATATTACAATCTGGACATTTGCTAATATTTTCTTATTTAATTAACAGATAGTAAGCCAAAAATATTTCCACAAAAATTTATGCCCTGTGGGTAATAAAATTTACCTCACAAAATCAAGGCATAGATTAAAAAAAGACATATATAGATAGTTATTTTCATATATAATGTTCAGTAGAATTAATATAATCGATTCAATATCATTATAACGTTATGTCTAAATTTAACTTGTAGATTTCTTTTTTTAAAGATTTTATTTATTCATTTGAGACACAGAAATAGAGAGAGAGAGAGAGAGAGCATGAGCAGGGGGACAGGCAGAAGCAGGCTCCCCGCTGAGCCAGGAGCCCGACGCGGGGCTCGATCCCAGGGCCCTGGGATCAAGACCTGAGCCAAAGGCAGATGCTCAACAATCTGAGCCACCCAGGTGACCCTTAACTTGTAGATTTCTATATGTGATTATTATAATTTTTATTTCATCTTTGATATTAAAAATATGACCTGGGGGCTCCTGGGTGGCTCAGTCAGTTAAGTGTCCTACTCTTCCTTTGAGCTCAGGTCATGATCTCCTGGGTCCTGAGAGCAAGCCCCACCTCAGGCTCTGCACTCAGCAGCAGGAAGTCTGCTTGAAGATTCTCTCCCTCTGCCCCTCCCCCACTCACATGCCCCCCCCAAATAAATAAATAAATCTTTTAAAAAAAATATGACCTGAGTTCAGAATTTTTAGAGTAACATCACATGTTGGCTTATGTGAAGACACAATTTTACAGGACTTCAAGGAACCCAGGCTTTGGAAGTTCTGTCACCCAGCAAATTCCTTTTGTGTGTTGTAAAAGTAAAGCTGGTAAATTTTGATTAAAAAAAAGCATAAAACTTCATTCACCAACCATAAGATGGCCATTCCCTTAAAATTTATCCCGATTGAAAGGAGTTTTTGTTGAATAGATTACAATTTCTCAGTTTTTATAGACAAATCCAGACAATGGCCATTGTCTTCAAATACGATGAGAAAAACATGCTTCCATTTATCATGATTTTACACAGTAGACTGAAAACAGATTTCCCTGAGACAATTATGAAGTTATAAACATGCTTTGGTAGTTGCTGCTTTTTCACTTATTTCTTCATCTTATTGTATCATGTCACTCCCTCTACACACATATCGTACCACAGGGGGCTTTTATGATTTTGTTCTTTATAGAGAGGGGGTAAATGAAGATGTGTTGCTGAGGGTACTCAGCATCAGCTTACCTATGTTTTATGAGAGCTTCTCTATGGCTGGAGAACATCATGCTTTATTCCCCTGAGTTTTACTAGCTTCATTCCATACAAGGTAAACATAGGACTATGCTGTCTCTACACAGATGTGTGTTACAGTTAGAGCTAGGTGACTCAAGTAGCTATGTCCAGCCTTACCTTTTTAACTCAATATAGTGTCATGTTACCTAAAACAACTGTATATATTTCCTAGACTCAACTGAAGGAAAAAGGAAGATAGTTACATATAGTTGAAACTGATGATAATCATTATAAGTAAGTGGTAGGTGCATGGTCTTGAAAACATTTATGTTGAGAGACTTAAATTACATATATATATATGTATATACATATATATGTATGTCTGCAATGGTGGTATTAAGAATATGTCTTGCCTGGCTAATCGGAACACAATATGAAAAACAATTTAGTGACTATAGGCTAAAAAACTAACCCTTTAACTGAGTTTGGCGCATGAAAATTTTGTCCTACTTTAATTCTAAAAGTTCAGATAGGAATGGAGAGAACACAGCCAACTGTTTCTCTTTCACCTCATTTGATCTGCATGGCTGCTCTGTCCACTGACAGAATGGACAAATTGGCATGGAGACACTCCATTCTAAGGGTCATCAGCATTATTAGCTGGAGGAGTCATGGTATCTGATTTGCACTTCATACTTAATTTCCCCAGAGGACATCAGTGCCAAGAATTAGCCTTCTCTGCTCTGTTCTGACACATAAAAGCCAGGATCTCTAGAAGTGTGTCGGGTCAGTGAAAAAGTCGTTGATGGAGAGCTTCGTGTACTGGCTGAGAAAACAAAAATACTTTACAGCAAAGTTGGGCAAATGTATTCTGTAAATCTTTTAGGCTCTGTCACAACCTCTCAACTCCGCCATTGTAACAGGAATGCAGCCTCAGGCAATCATAAACAAGAGTGTGACAGTGCCGGTAAAAATGTATTTACGGAAGGAGGTGAAGGGCTATGCCATGGCTTGCCAAACCTTGCTTTGGAAGCATGTTGTCTCCAAAAATTAGCCGAATGTATGTCATGTTTTAGGGTGTGTGGATGGGTGGTGTGAGGTGAGGAAGGAGAGAGATACAGAGAGAGAGAGACAGAGACAGAGACACTCAGATTATATTCTAAGTAAACAGTAGAGCATGGCTACTTGGACATGGTCTCTTGAAATTTCACTTCAGAGACCTGTTCTGTTGCTAGAATCCCCTTACCAAAATGCATTGGTAATGTGCAAGAACTTGAAATCGGTGAAGTATTAGCCCACTATCCTCCTTTAATATTTAACTCTTCCACAAGTGTTCTAAGTAGAAAGCTGTGGTCAAGCACTTGGAGGTTCTCAAGCTTATTTGAATATAGACCTCACGAATAACATCCTTTTCTGCCCTTCCCACTTAAAAATCTATTAATGGAAAAAAATATTTTCTAAAGGTAGTTGAATCATAGAACTTTTTTTTTTTAAGATTTTATTTATTTATTTGAGAGAAAATGAGAGAGAGAGCATGAGAGGGGTGAGGGTCAGAGGGAGAAGCAGACTCCCTGCCGAGCAGGGAGCCCGATGCGGAACTCGATCCTGGGACTCCAGGATCATGACCTGAGCTGAAGGCAGCCGCTTAACCAACTGAGCCACCCAGGCGCCCCTGAATCATAGGACTTTAACTTATATTAGTGATCAGGGCTCATGTAGCATTTTACTGGAAAGGATGATATGGAGCCAGGAGCAGCCAGGGAGAAGGGGAAAGCATGGTAAAGGTCTTGCCAGACTGTCATCGGCGCAAAGAAAGTGGAAAATGAGAAAGGCACCAACAAAATGAAGCTCAGCTACTCACTGAGGGCAAATTAAAACTTGCCAGGCCCCGGCATCTGGGTGGCTCAGTCAGTTAAGCGTCTGCCTTCGGCTCAGGTCATGATCAGCAGGGAGTCTGCTTCTCCCTATCCCTCTGCTGTGCTCTCTCTGTGTCAAATAAATAAATAAAATCATAAAATAAAATAAAATAAAATAAAATAAAATAAAATAAAATAAAAT